>NC_064807.1:67668879-67906379 GCF_023721935.1 Panthera uncia
TGATATCATTTGAAATATCTGTTTATGCCTTATGTCTATTTTTTTTTTTTCAACGTTTTTTATTTTTATTTTTGGGACAGAGAGAGACAGAGCATGAACGGGGGAGGGGCAGAGAGAGAGGGAGACACAGAATCGGAAACAGGCTCCAGGCTCCGAGCCATCAGCCCAGAGCCTGACGCGGGGCTCGAACTCACGGACCACGAGATCGTGACCTGGCTGAAGTCGGACACTTAACCGACTGCGCCACCCAGGCACCCCTATGTCTATTTTTTAATTGGATTGCTTTTAACTGTTCAGTTTTGAGAATTCTTTATATATTCTAGATACTAGTCCTTTCCTGGATATATGGTTTGCAAAAACTTTCTTCTGATCTACAGATTGTCTTTTGTTTTATTTTTTTAAATTAACAGATTATTTTTTATTTTTTATTTTTATTTTTTATTTTTTTTTATTTTTTAACATTTTTTTATTTATTTTTGGGACAGAGAGAGACAGAGCATGAACGGGGGAGGGGCAGAGAGAGAGGGAGACACAGAATCGGAAACAGGCTCCAGGCTCTGAGCCATCAGCCCAGAGCCTGACGCGGGGCTCGAACTCACGGACCGCGAGATCGTGACCTGGCTGAAGTCGGATGCTTAGCCAACTGCGCCACCCAGGCGCCCCAACAGATTATTTTTTAATTAAGTTATTTTTAAACAGGTTTAGATTTGTAGAAAAATGAGCAGAGAGCACAGAGTTTCCACATACCACCCCCCCATCCACCCATCCATTTTCCCTATTACATTTTGCATTTAGAGTGGCATATTTCTTATAATTGATGAACCAATATTGACACACTTTATTTAGCTAAAGTCCATAGTTTTTATTGCTGAATAATGTTCTGGTGTATACATGTACCACCATTTATCTATTAACCTATCTAAGGACATCCCAGTTCCTTCCAGTTTGGGGCAATTATGAATAGAGCTGCTATATTTGTGTGTAGGTTTTTATGTAGATGTAAAATTTTAATTCAATTGGGCAAATATCTAGGAGTGTGATTGTTAGATCATATGATAAGAATATGTTTAGCTTAATAAACAATAATAACAACATAAACCCCAGCCAAATGGCTTTTCAAAGTGAATGCACCATTTTGTACCTTGTATATCATGTTGAATACCTTTTCATGTGCTTATTTCCATCTGTGTATCTTCTTTGGTGAAGTGTTCATTCAGACCTTTTGCCTGTTTTTAGTTGGGTTGTTTTTTGATTGCTGTGTTTTAAGAGTTCTTTAGATACAAATCCTTTATCAGATATATGTTTTGCAAATATTTTCTCCCATTCTGAGTCCTGTCTTTCAATTCTCTTAACAATTTCTTTCACAGAGCAGAAGTTTTTCATTTTAATACAGTTACCAACTCAATAGTTTCTCTCATGGACTGTGTTGGTGTTATATCTGAAATTCCATCACCAAGCTGAAGGTCACCTAGCTTTTCTCCTATGTTGTCTTCTAGAAGTTCTGTAAGTTTGTGTCCTACGTTTAGGTCTATGATCCATTTTGAGTTAAATTTTATGGAAGGTAAAGTCTGTGTCTAGATTCTCTCTTTTTTTTTTTTTTTTGCAAAAGGATTTCCAATTGTTCCAGCTCCATTTATTAAAAAGGTTATCTTTTCTCTATTGAATTGCCTTTATTCTTTTGTCAACAATTGACTATATTTGTATGGATCTATTCTGGAGCTCTCTGTATTGTTTCCATTGATCTATTTGTCTATTCTTTCACCAATACCACACTGTCTTGATTATAAGTAAGTCCTTGAATCAGATAGTGTCGGTCTTCAAATTGTCTTTCTTCTTCCTCGTTGTTGTGGTGGCTATTTTGAGACTTGTTTTTCCATATAAACTTTAGAATCAGCTTGGCAATATCCACAAATCACTTGCCTCCAAGTGGAGGTGGAAGATTAGCTCCTCGAGGGGCCACATAACCACTAGAGAAGGAGGAGGAGGAAGAGGAGGAGGACGGAGGTAAGTGCCAGCTAGCCCCACCTCTCATCCCTTTATTCCACTTCACTGCTGCTGGGTGGGGCTGAAGGTACGACTTAACACTGGATGCACCAACACTATCCCACTGGGGGAATCGGAGCATGGCAATCACAGGTGGGGACCAGAGGGTGGGGTGGGAGATCAACTCCTCATTCAGCCCCATTGAAACCCATTCTAAGTGTGTTTCCTTAGACTCTGTGTTTGTCTACTTGGCATCTAATCATCACAGGGCCAATTACATTAACTATATTTTCTTTAGAGATCTTGCAGAGTTCTGGAAAGGAAGAACAAAAAAGTTAAGACCTAGCAAGTAGAAATTAAGGAGCCTTGGAGCAGTACCTACAGCACACCTTTCTCCAGGTCCCTGCTCCATGCGAGACACAAGCCTGCACCAGGACTCAAAGGTGGAAGAGACACAGGCTGCCCTTTCCACCAAGTTGTGCAGACAAAGGAGGGCAACGCAGACCTGCAAGGGCCACAGCAGTGCAAAGGGGCGCAGGGAGCAAGTGCCCTGCTTGGGCATGTCAGGGAACGCCTTCCAGAGAAGTGGGCATTGGGTTGTGCCTTTGAGGGAGACTAGAGTTTAGATAGGTAACAAGAAGCATTATGACCCAAAGGAGCAGCATCTCAGACACCCAGCACCTTTGGCTTGTCCCACCTATGCCATAGTACCTGATTTACTTCTGAACATTTACATTGTACTTAGTGTGGCCCCACACACTGTTGAGAAGCTTCTTTACCAGGCCCCAGGGGAACCTCTCACTTGCAGATTCTGAGGGGCTTCCCCAGATCTACCGATTCAGTCCAGGAGGATGGTCCACACCAGTTTTGTTGTTTGGTTTTTTGGGGGAACTAGCTCCCTAGACAATTCTGCCCACCATGCCTCGTGCACTCTCCTGCTCCCTGCTGTAAATAAACTCTCGGTGGTGGAGGGGACCCTGATTTGTAACATCTGCTGATTTCTGTGGGGGCCAATACTCCCACCCTGCCCAATTCAAGCTACCATCACAACTTAACAAATGGCTTGGAAACGGGCTCTCACAAGCCATTTTAAGAGCTAGCTCCAGCATAACCAATGGTCCACACTCCCTCTTCCCCATGGTCAAGAACCCCTACATTTCAGGAAAATGTAGGATCAAACAAAAAACCCACCTAACGTCAAGTAGAACATCATTAATAGTTTGTATTGTAATAAAATTAATCGCTTAAACCCATCTTCTGCAGATAAGTCTTATAGCAGACTTGGTAATTAACACTAGGGGAAAAGAGATCAGGCTGCCCAGACAGGCAGTGACGAGGACAGGCCACTTGCCACATCTAAATAGTAGCATTTCACTACATGATGTCACTCTAATACTTGCTTATTTATGTCTCTGGCAACCTCAGGCATTCTTAACTTTTATACCTCAAGTTGAGTATGAAATTATATCATATGTGTTGATCGTTACTTGAAAACGATTTTTATGTCAATCTTTTTTCGTGGTTAAAGAAATTGGTAATTTGCAGGAAGGTAGGAGACGAAGGCAAAGAGGCATTTTGGAATCACAAGACTTTGATTTAGCACAAGACTGATTTATCAGGCAGCTGAACTGGGGCACAATTTTTAGCCTCACCAGGCCACAGTGTCCTCTTCTGTAAAATGGGGAAAATACTTGTAACTTCTACCTCCCAGACCGAGAGTAAGTCATTTCGGTAGGCATGTACTAAGCACCCACCCTGTGCTGTGCTCTGCACTAGGCTTGCAGAAAACAAAGATGAGGAAGTCAAACTTCCTGCCCTTGAGGAGCTCCAACTTCAACCTCGGGGACAAACATCTAAACCAGAGAATACAGCACAATGGCCAGTAGACACTCTTAGGTTTCTGCGCTTCAGCCTTACTGTTTCCTGACACTCTCTAAAATCTTGATAAAAATTCTTCCCGTGTAGTAGCCTTTTTGTTGGTAAATAAATGAAGTGTTGGTCTTAAAATTTCAATTATAAGAGCCCTCTCTAATCCCAGCCCCTCCTCCACACAAACTGCCCTGGAGGAACACCACTCACTATTCAGAAGGAAACAGGCGGAATGTTCCCAGTTGCAAGTGGCCGATACACACACACTGATAAGTCACCAGGAGGCTGAATGCATCCGCTCCTGGAAACACCGTCTGACAGTAGAGGGAGCTCTAGGCTCTGTTTCATTCTGATGTCACTTACCATCAGGGCACCAGCTACCCGAGTTCCATGCTCCCTGATGGGTCAGCTTCAAGTTGGCTTCTTGGTAAGAAACGTTGCCACAGCAGTTCTAGGCCATACCAATCCCATGTCAACCTTCCCAGTGAAAGGCCTGTGCCTCAGCTCCAGCACACTGAGGTCACGTGCTCGCTCCTGGCCCACCGTTGCAGCCAGGCAGATGGTGGCTCTGTGACTGGCTTAGTCCCTTGGCTCTGGAGAGGGAGTCAGCCTGGGGCCACGTGTGATGCCCATGCAGAAACTGGAAGTTGTGGGATAGGACTGAGGCGGAACTGAAGGCATCAACTGTTGATTCCACGAAGTGTGGCTTGTGCTCTGGGGGAGGAACAAGGGGATGCAGGCCAAGTTCATGACCTGCTCTTCACCCACACTCCTCCTCTCTGTACCAGCACTGCCCTCACAGAAAGAGCTCTTCAGTGTTTTGCCTGTGAACGTCACACTTAGAGGCTGACCATTCTGCTCACCCCTCTACCTGCAGGGAGAGGGAGGGGGACTGTGCTCTCAGAGACCATCAGTTCTCATCCCCTCCCCTATCCCATTGTG
This sequence comes from Panthera uncia, assembly GCF_023721935.1. NCBI lineage: Eukaryota > Metazoa > Chordata > Mammalia > Carnivora > Felidae > Panthera > Panthera uncia. Next base: position 67,673,674 of record NC_064807.1, read on the forward strand.
TCCCACAAACTTCACTTTTAGATCTCCCCTACTTGGCATTTCCAAGTCCCCAAACCCTACTTGTTCTGCAGGACAGGAAAGTCACCTTCCCCTACTGGGAGCCTCTTGCAAGCTTCAGACTGCAACCTTCCTGCCCTGCATCCGCTTTCCTCCTTCTAGAATCAGGCAGACATCTCTGGCCTCCTGCAGTGTCTCTACCATCCTCATCTGCAGTGGGATTCTACATCTGTATTCTTCCACTGTCACGCAGTCTTACGAGGGAGAGGAAATAAACACACGTTTGGTTGGCCATTTTAGGCAGGAAGTCACTGATCCATATTTTTCCACCAAAATTAAATGTTGTGTCTGTGACTGGCTTGAACAAATTCATGTCAAGTATTAAGTGATTAGTGTTTGTACAGCCTCTGGCACACAGGGATGACTTTGGAGGAGATAACCAGGCAGCAAGGGCAGCGAAGCTATAACTGGAGACGGAAGTTGCTGAGGGTGTGGGGAGCAAGGAGCTGATGGGGGTCAGGGGCTAGACACAGGCGTGGTGTCTGGACGTCTTCAAGATCAAATGTGCAAGAGGGTTGCCGTTCAGTGCTAGCTTTCTGCCTGTGACTTGGGGCACGTCACTTTCCTGTTTCCTTGTCCAATCTCATCAGGATTTTAGGATTAGTATTTGTCAAAGGTATTTTGGGTGCAAGCGATAGAAATGAATGCTGGCTAATTAAGCAAAAGATGTCGCAGCAGCAGGTATGCATGAAGAGATCAGGGTGGTAGAGACTTGGGCGACCTGAAGAATGTGAGCCCCACTGAAAGAATTCGCATTCAGGAAAACACACATACACTGTGCCTGCCAAACAAAATGTGCCTACTGGCATCATCAACCTACTGGCCCCCAGTCTGCATCTCTCTCTACAGGAAGAGCCCAAGTGCCTGCACAGCACCCAGGCCTGCCAGTCCCAAGGGGACTCAAACCCCAGGCTAGAAACCCAATTCTGGGCAATGGGGAAGGACTAAATGGCAAGGCATTGGGTAAGAAAGACCATATCTGGTTCTTTCACCAGTCCACAGCCTCCAGCACAGGCCCAGGACAGACACAGTCTCATGGACCACCCCAAATCAGGACTCTGTCTAAGGTAAGAGGCGGCTCAGGGAAAATTAAGTAGCCCATCAGATTACACAGCTCACCAGTGTCCGAGCCCACAGACAGCAGAAGGGGGCAGGGAAATAGGCAGGAGCCACCCTCTTGTAGCTGGACATTCATCCCTCAACTGAAATCTCACAACACTCACCCTCAGTCTTGAAGCCAAGTGGTCACCCCACCTAGCCCTTCTTCATTTACAGCTTTCCAATACACCACCTCCACCTTCCCACCCCAGAAACACTGAGCTCAGGCCTCATCTCCCTACCAACATGGGTGACCACCCAATCTCCCACTGGCTGTGTGCAATCCCAAGGGAAGGGCCACATTCTGGTCATTCCGTCTCCAGCTCTGGGCTCCATCCACAGTAGGTGCTTGGTAAGTGCTTAATGGTTGCTAACCATGAAGAACCATTGCTCTAGACTCCCCGCCCCCCACCATCCCCCTTGGCCAATTCATGTTGGAAACTTAATGCCCAAGATTAACAGTATGAGGTGGGCCTTTGGGAAGTGACTAGGTCTGAGGGCAGCCATCATGAATGGGATCAGTGCCTTTATAAAAGGCCTCAGAGATTTCCCTAATCCCTTCCACCATATGAGAACACAGCAAGATGTGGGCAGTCTGCAACCCTGAAGAGGGCTTTCTCCAGAACATAGCCATGCTGGCACCCCAATCTTGGACTTAGAGCGTCCAGAAATAAACTTCTATTGTTTACAAGCCACCTGGTCTATGATATTTTGTTATAGCAGCCCACCCTAAAGCAATGATGTTTGCCCTTCTGGAAACAATCATAACCTAGGTCAGAAAACTTGGGCTCAACCATTGACACAGGCACCTCCCTCCTGGTCCTGTTTCCCCATGTCTACAGCAGGGAGAGAATCACATGATTTCTAAAGGGCTTTCTGGTTTTTCTAGATTCAGTGGCTTTGCTCTGTGAGTGCAAAAGTAGCTTCAGTTTTGGCTGGGGTTGGTAGGGAAATGGCCCCTCACAATCAGAAGATACATGCCCATGGTCTACGCCCCTGAAAAGGGGAGGCAGTGAGGGGTTAGAGAGTGAGCCTGGGAGATCAAGCAAGGATGAAGCTGTGTGCAGCAGTAGGAAGATGTGACCATCAGGGCCAGAAACAGGACACCTGGCTAAGCCTCCCACCCCCACCGGACAACGGGTCCCAAGCTAGTCCCTTAATATGAGCCTTTGTTTGCCTCTTGGCCCACAGACAAACAAGCAGTATGTCGCTGAGCTGTGTTTTGAGCTCCAAGGAGCTAAGGGAACACACTGGGCTCTGAGACGATGTCGCCTTCATGCTGGGGGTTCAGGGGGATGGGTCAGTGAGGCACAGCCCCCTGCCCCACTGCCCACCTGCTACTCTTGACCCAGCAGAGCCAAAGGTGCTGAGATTTCTAAGCCCAAATCCCCACCACCTGCTGTCAGACTAGAGCAAGAAATCCAGACCACACAAGAACCAGTGCACGATAAAGTTTTATGTGAAATTCTGTAAATGTGTATAGAGTGGCCGGAGGCCATCTGACCGCCAGGCCTCGCCTACCAGGGCACCGCCGCTCAGCACTTGCTGTAGATGGCCGCCCCGCCCCGCTCCTCAAACTCTTCCTTGCTGACCCACAGCTGCTGGAAGGCCTGCAGGGAGGCCAGGATGGAGCCGCCAGTCCACACGGAGGTCTTCCTCTCAGGAGCAGCGGCCACTGCAGGGCTGTCCCCGGGGCAGAGGAGGCTCAGCTCCCTCTGGAAGCGCTCGGGGAAGCCTTCCAACATGGTGCAGCCACCACACAGCAGCACGTTGGCGGCCATCTCCTCCTTGAAGCCCGCCTCCTGGCAGTGGTCCAGGCAGGCGGCGGTGAGCGCAGGGAGGCCCGGCTGGTTGCTGCCCACCAGGGTGGGCTTAAAGAGCATCTCGGCGCACTGGAAGCGTTCTTGGCCGATGGTGATGAGCTGGCCGTCGGGGAGCTCGTAGTCCACGCGCACCTCCTCCAGGCCCAGGCCGAGCTCTTGCTCAGGCACGAGTGCCGAGTAGCAGCACTTCTTCTTGATGTGCTCGATGATGTGCAGGTGGTCGTCCGTGAACTTGTGGCCGGCCTCGTTGAGCAGCTGCAACAGGTAGTTGGTGAGGTCGCTCCCGGCATAGTCGGCACGGCCCGTCAGGCCCGGAAGCACGTCTCCTTCCGAGATGGGCACCACGTGCGAGACGCCGTGCCCACTCTCCACGACCAGGCCTGAGGTCTTGCCGTACGAGTAGATGGACAGCAGTGACTGGGACGTCACGTGCATGGCAGGGATGCCAAAGGTCTCGAACATGAGCTCCGCATACTTCTCCCGGTTGCTGCTGGGGCTGAGCGGGGGGTCAGAGACCAGCACGGCATGCTCTTCGGGGGGGATCTTCATGGCCGTGTGGAAGACGTACTCCCAGATGCTCTGTACGCAGTCCCAGTCCACCACGATGCCATACTTGAGCGGGTTCATCAGCTTCAGGGGCGCCTCCATGTTGAGCAGCTCGTGGCCCACGTAGGTGTCCTTGCGGGTGTCGCCAGCATCGGCGGCCTCGGAGTAGCGCTTGCCCACAGTGGAGGAGATGAAGTAGGTGGGCCTCGGCTCCCCCGCGTAGCCACACTTACAGTACTGCGAGCCCAGGTCAACGATGAGTGCCTTGATCTTGCGCACTTTCTTGGGCTTCAACTTCAGCTGAGTGGCTGACCCAGTCTCCTGGATGCCAGCATCAGGACCCGGCTGTGTTCCTGCCTCTCCAGGATCACCCTGAGCCGTGCCCACCACGGGCATGGGGCCGGGGCTGCTCCTCGTCGCCATCTGCCTTCTTTGCTCACCTTTCTCACATCCACATCCTAGAGCTCCGTGGGGAGAAATAAGAGGGTCCGCCTCCAGCAGTGCCTTGGTAACCCCTGAGGATTGTGATGTCACTGAGGGCTGATCCATTCTGGCAGCCCGGGGAGGGCTTGGCCTTGGCAGGCCCTTGATCTGTCACCCCCACCACCATCTACCTAACTCAGCTTGTCTCTAAGACAGAGCAGGCAGCCAGCAGTTGTAGAAATCCAAGCACACTGGGGTCTTAGGCTTCTGTGCCTTCCCCTTACGTCCCTAATGCCCTGCCTTACGTCCCTAATGCCCTGCCCACTGACTGAACACCTCTTCCTCCTCTGCTTCCTGGCTTGGAGGGTGATAAGTATTTGAGCCCCTACAGTAAGCCAGGCACAGTATCCGGTACCTCACATATGTTACTACACAGAATCCTGAGGCAGGGCAGAGCTGAGGAAATGAAGGCTCAGAATTTAAATGATTTGCCCAAGAGCAAATAGCTCTTCAAAAGTGTGTATTTTCTCTCAAGTTCACTCAACTCTAGTTCACCAGGTCTTAAAGAGTATAAGGGTCTCAACAGTACTTTGGTCCCTTCATTCAACATTTATTGGGGCTTGTGGCAGGTCCAGCCCAGTGCAGCCTGCCGGCGACAGATGACAGAACCCTGGCTACAGCAGTGTCCAGTCTAGGTGGGACAGAATGGACAGAGAGGTTTGCAAGTGGAAGTCTATTGGGAGAACAAAAGTATACGAGGAAGGAGTGGTTACTGAAGGAAGGGAGTAGCAGGTTCTCCAGAGAAGTGATGCTAAGTCGACCGCTAATGGGTATGTGGGTATTTGTCAAGTAGCTAGGAGGAGGGACAGGCATCCCAAGCAGAGAGCACAGCCTGAGCAAAGGCTTGGGGTGATGTGGGAGGACATGGTGGGAAGGTTCCACTTAATAGTTAAGTGTCTGGAAAAACAGATGGGGCCAGAGAGGTCATGGAGCCAACTAGGTTGGGCCTCAAATGCTGGGAGTAAGAGTTTGGGGTAAATGGAGGAGAGTATGCTAAGCTAAATCAGTCAACCAGAGAAAGACAAATAACACATGATTTTACTCATATGTGGAATTTGAGAAACAAAACATGAACATAGGGGAAGGGAAGGAAAACTAAGATAAAAACAGAGAGTGAAGCAAACCATAATAGACTCATAAACACAGAGAACAAACTAAGGGTTGCTGGAGGGGAGGTGGGGGAGGGATGGGCTAAATGGGTGACTGACATTAAGGAGGGCACGTGTTGGGATGAGTTCTACTCCTGAAACCAATACTACACTGTAAGTTGATTCACTTGAATTTAAATAAATAAATTTAAAAAATAAATGGAGGACCAATGGGGAACCAATGAAGACTTTAAGCAGCGGGTGGTCAGATCAGACTTCTGGAAAATTTGAAAAAGACTTGTGTTTAGCTGTAATGTAGAGAGGGGCAAGACTCTGAGACCTGAAACACCACTGAAGATATTCTTGTAAGACTTGAAGGTGATCTAAGCCAGGCTGTGACAGTGTGGAAGAGAAGGAGGAACAGGTTCTACAGAAGTTTAGAAGGTAGAATCTCATCTACTTGGTTGGTTCCCCAACTATCCTCACTTCAACCCAAGCTCTTATTCTAGCATTTGAGGCCTTCTCTCATTACTCCTGTGACATTTTTAACCCCAAACACTGCATTTATGTCAGATAATTAAACTAGATGTGGGGAGTGAGGGAGAGGGATGAATCCCTCACCTGTGCCAAAGCAAAAGATCCACAGTGTCTGTCATCCACAACAGACGAATTCATTAGATTTCCATAGGACCCTCCACCCCAAACTCTCTTCCCTCAAAAAACAAAAACAAAAACAAACTCCTCCAGGTAATTCATAAGAAACACTGTGCTTTGGCATTTTCTTTACTAGGTTCTTTCTTCCCTTCTGTAGCTGTTAAAATTACAGGGGCCTAGTTCACATTTCTTTTAAATATTAAGGGTGTGCGGAATCCCAAAAACCAGAGCAAGCATACCAGCTTGGGGAAAAATGTGTTTCTTGGTCTCATCTTCCCAGTTTTCCTTTTCCACTACAGGAGAGCCTCAGGTTGCTTTCAAGAAGGGTTACCTCATGGTTTTCTAGCCTTGGGCTAGAGGAGCAAAAGTAGGTGAGAAAATGTGGCCCAAGATAGTTTGAGCAATACAGGGTGCCTCTAACCTTGAGGGACCTCACCAGAGACCCCAGGGAGCCCACAAGTACCTTAGATGGCTAGTGACAAGTATGGGGGCTTGTGCATGCCACGGACTGTAGGTTTTGGGTGCAGTGTGCCAACAGTCTCCATATTCTCCCATCATCAATATCATTAACTGTGTCCTGACCCCAAGAGAAGGAACACAAGAGAGAGGGGGGCGGGGTACATAGAAGCTAAGGGAAAAGGATTTCACTTACGAAAGAGCATTCAAGCATGCAAAATCCTGAGAAGTGAAATAAAAGGAGTAAAAAATGTCCAGCAACTTTAGCCTGAAGGATGTGGTGTGGACCCTGAGAGTCCCTGTGCTCTTGGGCTTTACAAACAAGATGGGACAACTGGCTTTTTTTTTTTTTTTTTTAATTTTTTTTTTTTAACATTTATTTATTTTTGAGACAGAGAGAGACAGAGCATGAACGGGGGAGGGGCAGAGAGAGAAGGAGACACAGAATCGGAAGCAGGCTCCAGGCTCTGAGCCATCAGCCCAGAGCCTGATGCGGGGCTCGAACTCACGGACCGCGAGATCGTGACCTGAGCTGAAGTCGGACGCTTAACCGACTGAGCCACCCAGGCGCCCCGAGATGGGACAACTGGCTTTAAGCCAGCACAGCACCTCTCCCACCCCTAGTGAAAGAAGGAGCTAAGAAGGGGCGAGCATGGGCAGTGGGGGAGGGGTGTGTGAAACAGCCTGTCAGGCTATAGTCTCTCAGTGAAGTAGGAAGAAAGGTCAGGTAACAGGGTGAATAATGGCTCCCAAAAGATGTCCATATCTTAATCCCTGGAATCTGTGAATGTTAGCTTTCATGGTAAAAGGGACTTTGCAGATGTGAGTTAAGGAGTTTGAGATAGATTACCCTACATCATCTGACTGGGCAGAAAGCAATCACAAGGATTTTCCTAAGAGGCAGAAAGGAGGGTCAGGTCCCAGAAGATGTGACAACAGAAGAAGTCAGAGAGGCCTTGAAGTTGAAGGGGTTACAGGCCAAGGAATGTAGGTGGCCTCTAGGAGCTGGAAAAAGCAGGGAAACAATTACTGCCTAGGACCTTGGGAAGGAATGTGGCCATACTGATGGCGCGATTTTAGCTGAGACTGATTGTGGACTTCTCATCTCCAGAACTGTAGATAATAAATTTGTGTTTTAAGCCACTAAATTTGTGGTAATTTGTTACAGTGGCCATAGAAAACTGTAAGCACATGCTCTTAGAGAAATCCAGGGCAATAAAAACGTGCTAAGCAGGGGCGCCGGGGTGGCTCAGTTGGTTGAGCATCTGACTTCAGCTCAGGTCATGATCTCATGGCTGGTGAGTTCGAGCCCCGCGCTGGGCTCTGTGCTGACAGCTTAAAGCCTGGAGCCTGCTTCGGATTCTGTGTCTCCCTCTCTGAGCCTTCCCCACTTATGTTCTGTCTCTGAACAATGAATAAACCTTAAGAAAAAAAAATTTTTTTAAATGCTATGCAGCTGCAGATCTGTCAGAATTCAAGAGGAGGGTTGCAAAGGAAAAACAGGTCATTCTAAATTAAATATGCCTTTGGTTATCACACATTCTTTTGATATGATGTCAAACAATCCAAGTTGGCCATGCAAATCCCTACTGAACAGCAGAGGCAAGTAAACAACTTTTCAGGCAGCCAGGTGTACAGAAAAGCACTTTCCTATCCCGAAATTCAACACCATCTCATCCTCTACCCACCGAACCAAGAAGTTGAGACTTTGTCTTTGAGAGGACACCTTGACTGCTCCACAAGACTGCTGTGATCAGCAGTCACAAGACTGGACTTGGTCCTTTTCTTCTCTCACACCCCTCAGGGAGCCAACAGCACCCCCAGCAACCTCCTTAAAAAGTAGGCCCACCATTGTAATGACTGCTCTTTTATGAAAAGTATGGGACTACATAACAAAAAGCTGGGTTCGGGATGCTTTCTCAGTGACCGGTGTCAGCACCAATATGCCCAGCTTCAGAGATGGCACATGAGATGGTGGCCATGCAGCTTCAGAGACACATTGTGGGTCTCGTCAAGGTGTGTCCACACCACACCCCTGGGAAGTAGTCAGAGTTGGGAGAGCTTGGCCACTGCTGGATGGACATCCATGGGTGAGCTCCACACCCTAGAGCCTCAGTGTTCTCATCAGTGCAATTCTGCACGGTCCAATCTCGCTGCCAACCTGCATGGAGTATGTGCACAGATATGGGCCTAAAAATTATTCTTCTGCAGGCTGTCCTGAGAAACAAGGGAGACAGAAGTGCTCAGTCACCAGAGCAGCAATTAGTCCTGCTAAATAAACTGGGTAGTGTCCACAGTGCTCAAAACTCCCTAGTGCTTTCTGATCTCACGCAGAGTCAGAACCAAAGTCCTAGTCATGGCCCAAGAGGATGGATGTGGGCTGCTCACCCTTCCCGCCCCTCCTCCCCCCTCATAGTTTTCCTTGCTCTCCCCACTCGGCCACGTGGGTCTGGGGATCCTTTAACTCAGGGGCCAGCAAACTTTTTCTATATGGGCCTGATAGTAAAAATTTGCACTTTTGTGGGCCATGCAGTCTTTGTGGCAATGAGTCCAATTCTGTGGTGGTAACACAAAAGCAGCCATAGACAAGATGTAAATGAGCATGTGTTTAAATAAAAGTTTATTTACCAAAACAGGCAGGCCCTAGTTTGCTGACCCCTTCTCTCACTCATCAGTCACAGCTGCACCCCCATCATCTGCACCTGCTGCTCCCGATATGCAGGATGTACACGTGGCACCCAGCGTCCCTCACCTCCTCAGGTCTTCATTCAAGTATCACCCTCTCAGGGACCTCTGCCCAGGCACGTTAACACAGCCACCTTCCCCAATCTCTTTCTCTGCTTTTTCTCTTTTTGCCCTTAACATTTTCTGTCATCTCTTTGTTTTGGCTATTGTCTATCTCTTCCCAACCCCCAGTGACTAGAACGTAAACTCTACAAGGGCAGAGATTGTTTTTTTTCTCCACGGCTGCCTTTTATTCCCAGCTGCCTTGCCCATTGCAAGTGATCAATAAATAACTGGTTGGCTAAATCAGGTTTATTACAAAATCTAGAAAAAGGTAAGTCACCTCTGAAACAAGTCCACCCCAACATGGGACACAGGTTCCCGGCATCTAGAAAACCCAAGTCACCAGATTATGTCATAATCAGTGATGTCATCGCTGGGAAATTCTCAAGTTGCCATCTGATATAAGCCTTTCAGGCCTTGAAGCCTGTGGGATTGAGGAACTTTCTGAGAGCAAATGGCTCTTGATAGCATGTGGGCTCCACAGGCAGCAGTCATCGGGGACGGGCCTGCCAAGAGAGCAGGTGAACAGGTCTCCCCACAGACACACATCCTCCAGACTGCCTCCTTAAAGGATGGCCCGGCAAAGCGGGCAGTGTGGGTCCGCTGTAACTGTTCAGAGCCAGAAGAACCTACTAACTCAAGAACGGTTAAGGACAAACCCAAGGCAGAGGTGACCAAAGCAGTGGTTGTGGACCTCGGCACTGGCTACTGCAAATGTGGCTTTGCCGGGCTGCCAAAGCCCACCCATAACATCTCCACAACAGTGGGGAAGCCCTACATGGAGACGGCTAAAACTGGGGACAATCGCAAGGAGACATTCGTGGGGCGGGAGCTCATCAATCCAGAGGTTCGTCTCAAGCTACTTAATCCTCTGCGACATGGCATCATCGTGGACTGGGATTCCGTGCAAGATATCTGGGAATATCTCTTCCATCAAGAGATGAAGATCGCCCCAGAGGAGCATGCGGTCTTGGTTTCAGACCCACCCCTGAGCCCACACACCAACAGGGAGAAGTACGCTGAAATGCTGTTTGAAACCTTCAACACTCCTGCAATGCACATCGCCTACCAATCCCGCCTGTCCATGTACTCCTATGGAAGGACCTCAGGCCTAGTGGTGGAAGTTGGCCACGGCGTGTCCTACGTGGTCCCCATCTATGAAGGTTATCCCTTGCCCAGCATCACCGGACGGCTGGACTATGCGGGCTCTGACCTGACGGCCTACTTGATGGGCCTGATGAATAACTCGGGGAAACGCTTCACCGAGGACCAGACAGGCATTGTGGAGGACATTAAGAAGAAATGCTGCTTTGTGGCCCTGGACCCCATCGAAGAGAAGAAAATCCCTGCAACTGAGCATACAATCCAGTACATACTGCCTGATGGGAAGGAGATACAGCTGTGCCAGGAAAGGTTCCTCTGCTCAGAGATGTTCTTTAAGCCTTCTCTGATCAAGTCCATGCAGCTGGGGCTTCACACCCAGACAGTGTCTTGCCTTAACAAGTGTGACATTGCCCTCAAACGCGATCTCATGGGGAACATCCTGCTCTGCGGGGGGAGCACTATGCTCAGTGGATTCCCTAACCGGCTGCAGAAGGAGCTGAGCAGCATGTGTCCCAATGACAGCCCCCAGGTAAATGTGTTGCCCGAAAGAGACACTGCAGTATGGACGGGCGGCTCCATCCTGGCATCGCTTCAGGGCTTCCAACCGCTGTGGGTCCACCGCTTTGAGTACCAGGAACACGGGCCTTTCTTCCTGTACAGAAGGTGCTTCTGAACTCTGATAAAGCATGGTTGCCATGCATCCGCTTTGCTGAGTGAGTGCCCGCCATACACACAGAGAGCTGAGCCCGCATGTTTGCTCCCGTAGTATTAAACAATCCTCGTGTTCCCTCCACAGTGTTTCTCTATTTCCTGACTTAGAAAGAACAACTTCACAATACGCAGCATGGACCTTAAAATATACTTTTGTCACACAAGAGTGGGAGGGGTGGTGACACAACAAAGACATGTATTACGTGCTGCCTGCTTAAACATTCCTGACAGACAACTAGCTCTAACATTATTCTGTCCCTTTTGTGTATTCCCTTTTAGGAGCTATCTCATTGTTAAATCTGCTCAGGAGGGGCATGTGATGAAGAGAGAGGAGACAGTATGTTAGGGCATGTAAGAACAGTTCTTTTGGTAAACCCCAATAGGAAGTATGCTATAATGGCTCAACTTCCCATAGAGCAGCAGAATACATATCATGCTTCGTGGAGGCTTGTAAAGAGCTGATGAGGGTGTCTGATCCCTGCACTAACTGTACTTCTAGTTCTGACCGTGAGTCATGCCTCAATACCAGTTCTTATCAAGCCACCATGGTGGCTGCTTGCTGAAACCTGGCATATTATGAGCAAGATATGTGTGTGTGTCTGAAGGGGATAGCTATTCAGCTGTTCATCTCCTACTAGATGGGATTCCTCATCAACCTGTAGGATATACAGTTAGAATCTGGGATGGGCGAGGATAGAGGCTGCCAGTTCTGGGGCTAAGGGTATGGGTTTATAGGAACCTTCCCTATGCTGGTCATTCTAACACAACTGAGGAGCCAGAAGGAACGCACAGCCCTCAGAACCAGAGAAGCCCTTCCAGGGCCCAGGCACGTTCTGTGGTGGTCCTGTGGGGTCAGTTTGTAAATGGAACACAGATTTTTTAGAATAGTCCCCAATACATTCTCTGCCCTGTCTAAACCTCAGCATCTGAACACTGGCAGGGAGCAGCATCAAATAGAAGGAAATGGGCTTTGAACTCTGTGATTTAAAACTGATTTCACTACCACCTAACTCTGATCTGAGTCTACTTACCTATAATATTGAATTCAAATGCCTACTTCACACAACTGATGTACAAAACAGAGATAAACACTCAAATACTAGAATTTGGCCTCTGGGAGATGACCACAAGAGCTAGCTAGAATTACCTTGCAGACTTCTAGCTCTTACACAGGAGCCCCAAAGTCTTAACCATGCTTCTTAGTCATATGTACACCCAAAAGTACACATTCAAGCACTCACAGGAGAGGTACGACATCTCTACAATCCCCAGGGAAAAGCCCTACAGAGCCATCTTCATAGTATCTGCCTTGAAAGACCTGATCCAGGCACAGCTGACTGGCACCAGCAAGCTGGAGTAGAGAAGGAAAGACAACACAGAAGGGCATGTGGAGTTCCTACAGTTGACCAAGGATGACTAAACCTTATCCTGAAGTATCAAAGGATCACCTAGAAGTTGGGTACATTGACTTGAGAGAGAAGTTTAAGATCTTATTAACCTCAGTTTCTGCCCAAACCACTCTTAACATTCCATGAACACTACTGGGCAGATTGAAATCTGTTTAATTCCTCCAGCAGGGGTGGTAAAACCTATGGGCTCCACCTAGGAATATTTTTTTGTTTGTTTTTTGAAAGAGAGAGTGTCTGCGTGCAAGTGGGGGAGGGGCAGACGAAGAGAGGAGGAGGGGGGAGAGAGACAGAGAAAGAGAGAATCTTCAGCAGGCTCCATGTGAGATCATGAAGGACCAAAGCCAAAATCGAGTCAGATGTCCAACCGACTGAGCCACCCAGGTGCCCCAGAATAATATTTTAAAATCTAGAAAATAAAATGGGATTACAGAGAAAACCAATATGTCTTTAAATCCCTTAAGTATCTATGATCCCCAAGTCAAGGATCCCCAAAAAGGTGAGTCTTGATGAAGGGGAAGCATGGGAGGTGGCTCTGGAGGGAATCTTCAGGCCATGGTAGGCCTAAATGTTCTGCTGCACTTTAATATGGAAACATTCCAGAGACACCTGGGTGGCTCAGTCAGTTAAGCACCCAACTCTTGATTTCAGCTCAGGTTACGATCTCATGGTTTGTGAGATCGAACCCTACATTGGGCTCCACAGTGATAGCATGGCACCTGCTTGGGGTTCTCTCTGTTCTCCTCCCCCTCTCATTCTGCAAGCTCTCTCTCAAAATAAATAAACCTGAAAAAAAAAAAAATGAACAAATACCAAAAAAAGGAAAAACACCAATATAAAGCTGAACAACTACTTATCTTTTCAAAACAGTATGAATTCTCACTTGATCCTTACACAATTCCCCTTGTAGGAAAGAAAGCCATCCTCACCAAAAAATAAAATAAAATAATAATAATAATTAATTAATTAATTAATTAAAAATGAGAGAGAGAGTGCTATGAATAGTTTTGGTAACTACATGAAAGTCATCTTAGCCTAGTGGTTCTCAACTGGAGGCAATTTTGACCCCCAGGGGACATTTGGCAATGTCTAAAAATATGTCTGGTTACCAGAACAGGAGTGGGGGTGTATACAGTGCCGGCATCTAGTGGGTAGAGGCCAGGGTTATTGTGAAACATCCTATAATGCACAGGATAGCTCCCTCCAACGAAGAATGATATGACCCAAAATGTCAATAGTGCTAAGGTACACAATAGTGCCAATGGGCACACAAGGTTGGAGGAAAGCAAGATTCAGTGAGCTTAAGTATCTTTGGGGTAGGGACAGGGGAAAATGGGTGATGGGCATTGAGGAGGGCACTTGTTGGGGTGAGCACTGGAAGTTGTACGTAAGCGATGAACCATGGGAATCTACTCCAAAAACCAAAAGCACACTGTACACACACTGTATGTTAGCCAATCTGACAATAAATTATATTAAAAAAAAAGTCTTTGTCCAAGGGCACTAAGATGGGTGGACCCAAGGCCTTGTTCTTTCCTGTATACCAGAAGAACATCTGTTGGCCTTAAAATGTGGGGGACTTCAGAGCCAATAAGATTAATGGTGGAGTAGGCATGAGGCACAGGCAAGGGCTCAGGGAGCATAGAAAACACAGAAATCAAGAGCAGGTCTTCAGTGTCCCCAGATGTCACTGTATTAGCTTTGACTGGTCTACAGCATCTCGGGAGATTAATGGTTACCTAGCTTAAGATGTTCAGGTTCCCCTCACCTCAGTTACTAACAAATACAACAGACAAGGAAGGACAGCCAGAAACTCCCAAGGGCTTGTCCAGGTGGTACTTCTAGTGAAGCACAGAAGTTTATGGACTGGTACAGGAGGCAAAAAAAACAGCTGATTTTGTTCCCCAACTGATAATCACCTTAAATTACTAAGACTCATCAGTTTTACTCATTTAAAAAAACAAAACAAAAACCTTCAATGATGGCTATGAATAAAAGGTGAGCATGTGTGTGTACATACACAAATATGTGTGAATGTATGTATGTGTAGACATGTACAGAAAATGAATTTACTTAAAAATATGCAGCAGTACTAAGAAACTACACTAAGCTACACTCATAAACACATAATGAAAATATTACCTCCTGCCTCAGTTTTTAAAAAAAAATTTTTTTTTAATGCTTATTTATTTTTGAGACAGAGAGAGACAGAGCATGAATGGGGGAGGGTCAGAGAGAGGGAGACACAGAATCCAAAATAGGCTCCAGGCTCCGAGCTGTCAGCACAGAGCCCGACGCGGGGCTCAAACTCACAGACTTCGAGATCATGACCTGAGCCAAAGTCGGCCGCTCAACCGACTGAGCCACCCAGGTGCCCCCTGCCTCAGTTTTTTTAAAGTATAAATTTAAAATGGACTTTGATTGTAGGAGACAGTCCTCTGCAAATTGCCTCTTGATGTCTAGAGCATCCAAGCAAAGCTTAATCAATGGAACCAACAAAGTAACTGAGGTTTTTTTAGCTTATTGCAGCATGAACTTGTTTTGGGACAGAGTCCAAATTTGGGGGAAGAGTTATATATTCTTTTCTAGAACCCTGACAGAACCCTTCCCCCAAATCATGTGTTCATCACTTCTAGGAGTTTCTCCTCCTCCCATACACTGCACTTTCCCCATAAATTCTTCCTGGACTCTGCCTTCAATTCAGAAGGTCTGCTCCAGCCTGCTGCTTCTCCAAATGAACAAAATTCCATCTTGCTCACAGGAAAGAAATAGCAATTGATAGTAACTTATATTCACACAAATTCTTTCTTGCTGCTTCAATACATTATCTTAAGGGAACTGAACATCCATAAAATGTCAGACCATTACCAATCCACTTCTATTTCCAAGCACTTCTATTTCCAATGCATCAGGCATGGATTGCTTCACTATTATCCATAGCAAGAGCACTACATTGTATTAAGATGTCATCTAAGTTACTATGTTCATTTACCCAGGACAAAGAGTAGTCACAAAGCACTTTCAGCCTTTCAGTGTGGAGCACTCAATTATAGCAAATTCATTATGGGCAGAAGTCAAAAAGTACATTTCTACAAGGCAGGAGATATCTTTTTTTAATGTTACTTTGTGAAAATTTTCAGACACACAGGAAAGCTTAATTACACCAGCAAACACACCTAGATTCTATAGTCAACATCATGCTACTCAGGGACCATCTTTCATTACAATTCTGGGCATATCCACATTCCGAGGACCAAAGGCAGCATTCTCAGTTCATGTGTAGTCATGAAGGTCTTGTTCTGGTACTAAAAGCATGGAAGAAAATTTTAACCTTACCCAAACATCAGCCACAAAACTGCTGTCTAAATGAACTGAGCTTTTTCTAGATTTACCCAAAAGAAAACATCCTCACTTTTTCCAAAGAAAATAACTAAAAGACAGAGATGAGTGAAGCACCATAAAGAAAAATAAATGAAATGGCCTAGACACCGACAGAAAAAACCTTTTAGTTAAAAGTAGCAATTATTTGGAGAAAAAGGAGTAACTTACAACTGTGTACACTGCTCACCATACCAAATGTGCCTGATACTGTTACAGAAATTCTAATCTGTTCCAGCTCTGACACTACTAACTCTCTAGCAGAAAATTCACAGGCAGTAAAGAGAGTCCCCGTAACCACTGTAGTGACAGGAGCTCAATGCAGTTGTAACCAACTAGAAGCACATAACCTGGTAAGACATTACAAGATAACAGCTGTCAGCATAGGAACGCTGAGAATTTCAAAGGATATATTTAGCTTTATATTCTGCTTTAGTTCAAGGTGAAGAAGTCATTTAAGTGATTAAGTGTCACTACATGTTGATAGAACAGCCACGTTGTGTATATATATAATGCTCTCCTCCAGGTACATAACACAATTTAAAAACATTATTTTCTTTTCCTCACACTTTTGAGGGAGAAGCCATGAAACATTATTCCCAATTAACTGAGGCACAAATCAATTATGTGACTTGTCTAAGGTCCCAAAATGAATCAGACTTGTAGCTAGGTAGGAGAGCCAATCTTTTGATTACCATAAATACCAAAAATATGCTCTCACACAGCACTAAACCAAAGAACAGTAATTTGTACAAACTGATGCTACATTGGTTAAAGCTTAAAGTTTTGCTAATGATTAAATTAGGCACAAAATAACATAAAATGGAACTGCTTGGTGTCTGCTTAGGTCTGCTGTATAGAGCAGCTCTCTACAATGCTAAGGTAGGTTATTGTCTTACTCTTCCCAGTTCCCAACAGCCAGGCCTCAAGGAATGAGAAGCGGAAGGAAAACAGTCTCTCTGGGGTCCTCCTAACTGGGGTCAGTCACTCTAGAAGGCTCAGTTTCCACGGGGTTCTTTTGTTGATCTTTGGGGGTATCAAAAGCTCAGCATCTAAAAGAAAGGAAAGGGAAACTGTGACAGACACACTCTCTTGTTGCTGGGAGCTGAGGCAGGAACTCTAGCTCAAAAGTAGACGACTGGGCTTTGCAGCTACAAGATAAACATCAGACCAGAGCTAATGTCTGTTACCCTTGCAACCTTCAGTTAGAAGAAACACAGCCTAGAGGCCCTGCCCCAAGAAGAGGAATTTCCATTTCAGGCATGTGGAAGGATATAAGAAAAAATGTCCACTGAGTGATTCAAAGTAGAAGTATGTTCTAGATTTTGAATGGGAGAGGGTGGTGGTAGTGGTTACAAGGCTGTATATGATCATTAAATCTCATCACACTGTATACCTAAGATCTGTACATTCCTCTATCTACAAAATTTACCTCAATTATAAGAGTAAAAAAAAAAAAGTGGTGGCATGTTATTCGGTAAATAAAGTTAATCAAGAGAAAATATTTTATGACCAAAAAAATTCTACAAACATACTGATCAATAAAAATGTCCTTACTTAAAAAAAAAAAAATGTCCTTACTTTTAGAAAAAAGCAAATGGAAGAGGGAAAGATGGTTGGGGTAAAATTATGACTGTTAGCTCAAACTCTAAAACTCCCAGGCCCTCTTTCTTTTTTTAATACTTTATTTTTTAAGCAATCTCTCCATTCAACATGAGGGTCGAACCCACAACCCCGAGATCAAGAGTCACACACTCCACCCAGGCCCTCTTTCAGTTAGATTTGTGGTAGCAAGAGATATCTATAGGTAGCAGAGATGTGAGAAAATATGTACATATAAAGGTGTTCTTTCTCAGCACTATTCGTAATAAAGTGCCAAAAAAAGTACACCTGTATATATGAGCCACACAGACATTAAAAATTATTTTCAGGAATATTTAACGCGAGGGGGACCTGGGTGGCTCAGTCAGTTAAGTATCTGACTCTTGGTTTTAGCTCACGGTTCATGAGCTCAAGCCCTGCATGAGTGCAGAGTCTGCGTGGGATTCTCTTGCTGCCCCTCCTTCCCACTCCCCCCACCCCCCACCCCCCACCAAATAAATCAACTTAAAAAAAATAACATTTAACATGAGAGAAATGCTCAAAATAAAATGTGTTTAAAAACATGATTGCCATATTACACATAAATACATGTACTAGAAATTATCAAATTTTAATATTCTTTGACATAATTTTCTGTACAATCCAGATTTTCACGACTATTCACATCAGTTTGATAATTTCATGTACAACTAGTGTTTTCTACTCCCCCAAAGAGCGATACAAATAAAAATACCATAGGAGGTTTTCCTTATTTTAGGAGACTGATACTGGAAATTCATTATCAGCAAGGCCCATCATTCCATGTGAGATAGTTGATTAAGCTTTAAATGAGACAATCTTTTTTATAAAAACATTACAAAATACTCTATTTTATTAAAAAATTAGACACAACTACGTTTGATTTCTATACTGAACTAAGAATACCAAATATTGACTTTCTGGCAGGAAAACATAATTGTTCGGCAAACTGTATAAGGACAAGACATGACATCTTTTACCTTTCCACATTTGAATTTCACAGCTACAAGAGTTATTTTTACAAAAATACTTTGAGAGTTTTATCAATTTTTCCAAGACTTTTCTTAATTTTTTGATTGTCAAATCATTCTCATTTGGAACACTTACTTTGTTATATCAATTGCAACTAATAAGCCCAATTCAGCTATGAAGATTCAAGCACTTCTCTGATAACATTTTAATCCATTTTACGAAATTCTACATTTTTGTAAGACTTGTAACTGATCTGTATGATAACACATTGTAAGCATAAAAGAGACAATGCCCATCAAGTCCTGGATCCCAGCAGCAGGAAGTGTGAGTGTGCTTAAACTCCCCTTAGCTGGGGGAGGGGCAGTTGAGGAATATTTGCATGGGACTAATTTTGTCAGTAGTTCCTCTGCCTATTTTTAGATTATGAGACCCTCTCTTTCCCTACACTATCTTGTAATACCCACAAGGACGTTGATAATACTTATGTACTCAGATAACGAGCCTGAGAATATTACTGTCTTTAAGGCTGAGCTGGAAAATGAGAGTGCTCTTTGATAAAGCCACCAAACTACTCTAAAGAAAGCAGTTGACTAGACTTGACTGGAAGGTCAGCATCTGGCCAGGAATGAGGACAGTGGGGCACAAATCACAACTGGATTGGACAAAGTATAAACTGAACAATTACTAAGCTGCCTCAAGTCTAAGATGAATTTTTAGCATCTCAGAAATAAGTGTATGCTTTGGGACTGGTAACAAAAGCAGCCTGTCAGCCTTCAAGAAGAAGGGGAGCTAGGAATACAGTAGTTACTGTCCAGATATAGGAGTTGAGCTGGGATGGAACGTAGTTAATTTATTCCTGGCAGCAACATAAGCTGTTAAAATTAAACTTAATGCGAAACCTCAAAGGCTACTTCAAATGTCATCAGAATGCTAGTATAGAATAGCATTTAAACGGAAAAAATTCAGAATGTTATTGCCCGTCACATGCTGGAAAATGCAAACCACAGTAGCAAAAACTACCAATTATTTCAGAATAGGTCACTAATGTTTGAAAGCTAAGAGGATGTTGGTATGCTTGACTGATCCACCTGAAGGGTAAATACTCAGGTACCAAACTGATGTGTCAAAAGTTTCTAACCAAATAAAAGAAGAGAGGCTTTAGGGCTTTTAACTTTAAGGGCTGTGCAATCTAATCAGGAATCATCTCCCCCACCAACAACACAAAACAAAACATTTTAGGAATTAGGAAATGCAAATAAAATGCTAGCATTCTTTGGGTTTGCTTTCAAAGTTTAGTGCCAATCCTGAAGATGATTAAAAAGGTTCAGTTCTTAAGTAACGACTATGAAAACGTCCCCAAGATGCAATGCATAACTACCAACAGCCAAAAATGATAATTCAGAAGAGTCTTTAAAATATATGGACTATGTAGACTCAGACTTCAACTGTGATGTGCCTGTATGGACAAGTGTATGCCAGGGTATAGACAAGATGATATCAAGATAATTTTTTTAAAAAGTTGTATGTTTAATGTCATGTTGGATTCCCTACCCCTCGGGTTGCTCTTACTAGAAACACTAAACCGATTTTACTAAAGATATAGTCCTAAAATTGAAAGAAAATTGTAGTCAATACCCTGTCTCTCCCCATACTGCTGATCATCTTAACACAGAAAAATACTCCTCTGCTTAGTTCTGTGATAATCTGGAGAAAAAAATACTAACCAAGAACAGGAACTGCAGTCTTCTGTTGTTGGTAAGCGGCCATGATACTATTGGCAGTAGCATTGGGACCTAGAACCTAAGGAGAAAGTAGAACAGCAAAGATCATTTTATACTTCCCATGACCGCAAATACCAAAGGCCGCATCTCTGCTAGCAGTGAGGAGCTTGTCGTTTTCATAGTATCAAGCGCAGTGATTCTCTTTTCCTTCTGATTTTACTTTGCCAGTTTTCCCACTCTCAACTCAGACCTCCACATCTCCTTTCTTCCAGAAGACACGGTGATGAGGAGGGGAAAACAAAAAAGAAAATCTCAACAATATACTCCTGGTCCTTTCCAAATAACCAAACCACACACTGCGGGGAGGAGTAGAGTACAAGAGGCTACAGAATACACAGACCATGAGGGGCGCCTGAGTGGCTCAGTCGGTTACGCGTCCGACTTAGGCTCAGGTCATGATCTCGCGGGTTTTGAGTTTGAGCCCTGCGTCCAGCTCTGTGCTGGCGGCTCAGAACCTGGAGCCTGCTTCAGATTCTGTGTGTCTCCCTCTCTCTGTCCCTCCCATGCTCATGCTCTCTCAGTAATAAATAAATGTTAAAAAAAAATTTTTTTAAATAAAAAACAGGCCATCAAATCGCATTCAAAGATTTGTGAGAATTTTTATATTAAAACAAAAGTGCATATCATGGATGCACGTGTGTAAACTCTGCACACGTGTTCAAGGTAAAACAAGAGACATCACAGGAATTCCACACCTGTATGAGCCTCAGTGGGCACATGCCAGTCCCTCTGCTTTGGCTTCACTTGGTTCAGCGTGCACACCCTCGGGGGCACTGTCTCAGCAACAATGTCAATGTCATGCTCAAAGCACCTCCATGTGACTCATGTATCCTGCACATATGCCATTACCATACTTTACCAAGCAAAGCAAAACAATTTTCTGCTCATTTTCCCTAGAAGACTCTTAAAGCCCGTGTCTCAGAAATTAATAGGATCTGAATAAAAAAGGGTAGGGGAGGACATGAGGAGGTTCTATACATTGTTAAGCTTCAAAACCAGTACAGATTTGAAGATGATCACATTTCTTCTAGGCAATACTTCTTTTAGTAAATTCAAGTATTTGTGGGGTGCTGATTCTCAACTGCTTTTATTTTTATGGTACACTACATGCACCTATATCTGCCCTCTTACCTAACCTTCAGAATATTCCAGTGAGGCATATAGGGAAGTATATTCCCATTTACAACTGAGGAAATCAAGGCCCAGTAAAGCTACGTGCTTCTAATCAGTGAGCTGAATACCAATTTCTCTTCCGGCTTCAAAACCACCCTTCCCTACAGTGCTTGTGATGCTGAGAGCCTGAGAAAACATTCGCCTTTGCACCTGGCTCACGATGCTCTGACCATAGCAGACACCAGAGGGACAGTGCAAGACTGGAGGAAGAAGGAATGTGTTGGGGCGTCTGGGTGGCTCAGTCAGTTAAGCATCCAACTTTGGTTCAGGTCATGATCTCACGGTTCGTGGGTTTGAGCCCTGCATCAGGCTCTGTGCTGACAGCTCAGAACCGGGAGCCTGCTTCATATTCTGTGTCTCCCTCTCTCCCTGCCCCTCCCCTGCTTGCTCTCTCTCTCTCAAAAAAAAAAAAAGAAAGAAAGAAAAAGAAGGAATGTGCTCCTTCATTCACTTGCTTTCATGCAATGGCAGCTCTTTACCCTGGCAGTGGCTGTTCATTCCGGTTTATTTCTCTACACTTAGAGCCACCGCGCTCCCTCAGAAGTATCAGCACCAGCTGCCTGGCACCCTCTTCTCAGAGGGAGGAGAGCCAGCTTCGTGGGGTCCCATCTCCAAACTTCTAAACTGCTGTAATCCCAAACTCTTCTTTTGTTCCCTCGAAGTTACCATCTCGAGTTCCTTCTCTGAGCTCCCATTTTGGCTCTTCAGTTCTCCAATACCTGTTCAACCAGTTCCATGTATTAAATTCTCTCTGTTAAAATAACAGCTGTGGTGGTTTTCCTTAATGGATCATGCCGTCAACAGCAGCCTTTCTGAATCAAAACAGAAACTTAACAACAGGCCTGAGGTGTGAGAGACTGAGCAGAGGTATAACCAACATATGGTAATACATGAGAGTTCTTGATAGGACACAACTGCCTTAAATGTAAGTAGCAAAGCTCCTCATGAGAACAGAGTAGAAGTGACAAGTCAAATTTTCCATGAAACAAAAGAGAAAGCAATTGTTTGGGTTACTTTAAGAACCTCTGATCCCACCCAAAGTCTGAACAGGGAGGTGAAGAGGCTAACTCTGGCCCTGGCTTCCCCCTTCCCCACCCTGATCTCACTGAAGGCAGGGGGCAACAGTCTGAATTGCCCTTCTTCTCCACAACAACTGCTTCATGCACAAAGGAGAAATAAAAGCAAACTTAACCTAGGCCAAGGTGTACCTGAATAGAAGATCTTCTTACTGACAGCTTAAACATAAGCCTAAGATAATTTAACTATGGTATGTTTTGTTTCTAATATAATATGAAAGAAAATCTTTTGCTTCGACTTTTAAGAGATTGTGTGAATGTAATAACCTTGAAAATGATTTTTTAAAAATGCACATTCTGTCTCTGAAGGAAACTTACCGTCGTAGCTGAATTCTGCTGGTGGGTGAGAGTCCAAATTTCTGGAAGCGACCTTTCCATTAGCTGGAGAGTATCTTCAAAGGCCTTCTGTAATTCCCTTCCTTGCTCATCAAACTCAAACAGAAAGAGCACCTTTAAAATCTGGTATACTTCATCTAGAGAGAAGAAATTTGAGAAAGTGGTAACTTGGGTCCCCAACTCCATTGCTAGAATCAACCTAGTTTCTTTCCCAATTAAGAAATATTTAATATCACACTACAGCTGCCATCTCCCACATTTTCTTCCTTCTTCCCAAATGCTGGAATAATTCAACATATCTACTATAAAAAGAAAAAGGGACACACTGGGGCTCAAGCAGGAAGCAGTGTCTTCTCAATCCTTTACTCCAGTTTCAGCGCTAATGTCTCCCGGGCCAGGTGCATGGAGGCCAATAGAGGAAGGCTCCTATGTCACCAGCTGAGAGTGGTTCAGGAATGTGCCCTGACAAGATGCGTCCTTCCCGCTGCCAGTTTTTGTCTTTCTTCAAGTTGGGAAAATTGCATCTTAATGTTTATTAAAGTCTGTGCTATCCATTTACTTTTTTGTGTGGCAAGAATCATTAGTATTGAGAATATACCTTTCAATTTTTCAGTGCTCTGTACGATTTCATTCAGTGCCTCCAAAAGGGCCAGATCCTCTAGTGGACTCCCTTCTTTGAGGCTATGCTTCTTCCGCTCCGCTTTGCGGCGATTCTTAGACGATCGCCTGTTAGAAATCAGAAAGAGGTTATAAATCTTGTGCTGCACAGATTAAAATGAATGTACCTGTTGGCCACCAACTTTCGAGGAACCGAGAGAGTCTACAGATGGTATGTATTTTTGGGGGAAAATGGTGATGAGGTGTTTAAATGACGCCTAAAATAAAATTGGGAGAAGCAAATCTTACAGGCAGGAAGTAATAAGGAAAACCCTAAAAGGTAGTATCTGGCCTTAAAATTTTGATTAAAATACAGAGTAAAATGAGGTTGTATCTGATCATAAGAGCGAGAACAACAAAAAGAAGAACAACAAACTTGAATTTTCTAACAAAATATAAATTCAAAGGCAACAAAGTAAAATTTAAATCAGGGGACATATGAGAGCCTGAGTGGCTTAGTCGGTTAAGCGTCTAACTCTCAGTTTCAGCTCAGGTCATGATCTCATGGTTTCATGGGTTTGAGCCCCGCGTCAGGCTCTGCGCTGACAGTGCAGAGACCGCTTAAGATTATCTGTCTCCCTCTCTTTCTACCCCTCCCCTACTCATGCTGTCTGTTTCTCTCAAAATATCAATCAATCAATCAACCAATCAGGGGACATAGACATAGCACGCTGAATTTGAATGCAATAAAATGAGTCCTGTATCTTTCCTGCTCAGAGATCTTTAATTATGCCACCTGTCTCTCGCCCTGACTCTTAAAAGTCCAGTTTCTAGTTACTTCTCTAGGAATTTCTGATCACCCCACATAACCTCAAAAATCTCCATTCTGAATTCATAAAGTATGATTCACTTCGAATACACAATATGCATTGTTTTATGCTTCCCAAGGGTGACTATAAAGCACTTACAAACCCAGAGCTCCTTAAAAGTTTTTGCTAACATCCACTTACAACTAGCATCTGGGTGTTCTGACCAGCTGCTACACTTGAAGTATGATGACTTATTTTATGTTTATAACCTCTTCCAATCCTGACTTTGAACTGAAGATGCCTGAATATTTTTTCTTTATCATCTTTTAATTTTTTTTAGTGCTTACACATTATGGTCACCTAGTATTTGTTAAACAAATGAAATCAAATGTCATAAAAACTGAGTTCCCGGTGTAAGAGCCTTGTGGGCATGAGCAAACGCACAGTCCATGAAGAATCAGCAGAAAACATTTCAACACCAAGTCTAATTTCTTAGATATGCAGGGAGAGTCCTTGCATAATTATATCATGGCCCTGCACTGTCCTCCTGATGAAAAACTGACCTACTTACTTGCTCTTTCTCCATACACCCAGGGCATGGTCAAAACGCTGAATAAACATGATACATACGCTGATATCCTCGAGTTGCTATGGGAATATCTGCCGCTCATGTCACTGCCACTCAGGACACTGCTAGTTTCAGAGAAGAGGTCTGACTCTTGACCCTGGGGCACCTCATCATCTAGAAAAGTAGAATCAGATGCAGAATGAAAACTCCCTGCTAATGTGAGTTTACTTTTAGTGGGGTAAGTGGACTGTGGTTAACCAGGGCATATCTGAGGATGGATGACAATTATCATAAAGTAGATCTCAAAGTGAGATGAGAGAATATTAGTTATTATTAGCATATACAGTACCAAACTAGTTATTTTTTCTTTCTTTCTTTTTTTTTTCAAAGCAAAGGAACCTCTGGAGACAAGGTGGCTCATTCTGTGAAACAGAGAAGTCGGCTACTCTGCTTGGTGGGGGTGGAGGGCACATGCAGCAGAGCTCTTTCCATTCATGCTTGGTCCTGCCCCTCAGCCCTCCCCTACACGCACAAACACAGGCACACAAAGGCACACACAGCCCCTAAGGGGTTTCACAGAGGCCTCACATGTCCCCCGGCAGAGAAATCATATTGCAAGGCACAACAAGCAGCTAAGACAAGGTGTGACGTGTCCCCACCGCACCCAAGCGCCAATGCCGTCATGCAGACACTCACCCAGGTTCACCTGCTGTGCTTGCTCCTTGAGCTCTCGAATCACCAATAAACGTTGTTTATGGCGACAGAATGTGGCTGTCTGAGACTCCAGAAGTGCCACATAATTCTTCTGGGCTAGGAGTGCAGATGGAAAATAATTTGAGGATATTTAAGCAGAAAAAAAAGAACTAGAGGAGGGCAGTGAGGAAGTTAGAATTTAACAAAAAGAAAACAAATTACTAGGTTTTCCGAGCAAGATTTTTTCCTTAATGAGAATTAACCTACATCATTTTCAGAGAATGAGCCAGACATTGAGACTTCAGCTCTTAGTGTTCATCAACATCATCTTGGAACATTCGCTACCACTAAATTGATAAAATCACCTGAAGAAAGACTAGGTAACTAACCCAAGAGAGGACTAGCAAAGAAAAGGAGTATACAAGGAAGTTGTTAACAAACACAAACAGTCACTGAACTGCTTCCTGAACATAGGTATGAGGCCCATGCAGACGAACTGTCAGTATTTTTCTAAGTGCTCAATAGGAGACAAAATCCAAATTTAAGAGCTGGCTAGATGGATTGCTGGAGGGCCAGGACGGAAGCTTTCAGTAACCAGGTAGAGATACCTACGTGACCGATAAGAAAAGAATCCTCCCATGGTGTTAATGGGGAGGGGGAGGGGGATGCAGGCAGGGTAAACATGTGAATATATATACATGTCAGAAAGGCCAGATCTTACTCACAGGGCAGACTGTGCTGAAATTGGAGGGCTTAGAACCAAACCCCACTCCCAGAAATTTATGTTAGCCAAACTGATGCCTTTCTTTCCCATTTTGCTTTTAAGGAGTCACAGTGACCATCTGAGTATTCTAGAACTGTAAAACTCATCTGTTCAATGTACAAATATACCCTTCACTTAGATTTACCAATTGTTAACATTTTGCCCTATTTTTTTGGCTTCCTGTTTCTCTCCATTCGTACACACAACTACTATTTTTATGGAACGTTTTGAGAGTAGGTTGCAGATACGATCCTTCCCTCCTAAATACCTCAGCATAGCTCTCTTAAGAATAAGGACATTATCGGGGCATCCAGGTAGGGCTCAGTCGGTTAAGCGTCCAACTATTGGTTTCAGCTCAGGTCATGATCTCACAGTTTGTGAGTCTGAGCCCGGTGTTGGGCTCTGTGCACAGCATGGAGTCTGCTTGGGATTCTCTCTCTCCCTCTCTCTGCCCCAGCCCTGCTTGTGCATGTTCTCTTTCTCTCTCAAAATGAATAAACTTAAAAAAAAAAAAGAATAAAGGACACTAATATGACCACAATACAATTATTAAATGCAAGAAACTGGCCCCTGACAAAATACTATTATCTAATGTCTAGTTCATATTCAAGTTTACCAACTATTTCCAAATATGAAGATTCTTAATCATATCTTATCATGTGTTTTTAACATTCAAGTATTTTCTATACTACCATTTAACAGTTCAGCATGCTTAAAAATCCTGGTCAGAAGAAAGTATTACACCCAGTGGACAGTTTTGATCACCTCTATGTAACACCTGATTAAAGGATGTCCTAACAAAGTAAGTACTGTTATCTCGCTCTTCCACACCTCCACACTTCCAAATGTGCAATTCTAAGATGTAACCCTTACCTTCTAGAATGGAAGGCTTTACATTGGTTTCTATAATATCTGGTCTGTTGTATTTGTATACCTAAAAGGAAAAATACAGTAATTTCAGGCAAGAAAACTGCAAATCACTGGAGAGTTAAGATACTTGGAAGGAAATGGATCACTTTCAGAGGTCACCAGGATATTTTCAAGAGTAGTAGGCCTCTAATGAATATTTAATTCACTTCAGTAAAGACCAGTAATATTTCACATTTTAAAAGTTGATTAATTCAAAACATCAAGAATACATTTTTAAAATGGCTTTAAAAATACTATTTACCCTTAGACCAAGAACCTAAACTATTTTTACTTAATTTCACTAGCCTCAGAAGACCAGGGATTCTAGCTGACCCTTCTCCCCGCACTCTTGCTCT
Source organism: Panthera uncia (assembly GCF_023721935.1). Taxonomy (NCBI): domain Eukaryota; kingdom Metazoa; phylum Chordata; class Mammalia; order Carnivora; family Felidae; genus Panthera; species Panthera uncia. The sequence goes on from NC_064807.1 coordinate 67,700,918, forward strand.
AAGCACCTAACATAGTGATGATTTTTAAAGTTTTTCTTTTTTTTTTTTTTTTTTTAATTTTTTTTTTTTCCAACATTTTTTATTTATTTTTGGGACAGAGAGAGACAGAGCATGAATGGGGGAGGGGCAGAGAGAGAGGGAGACACAGAATCGGAAACAGGCTCCAGGCTCCGAGCCATCAGCCCAGAGCCTGACGCGGGGCTCGAACTCACGGACCGCGAGATCGTGACCTGGCTGAAGTCGGACGCTTAACCGACTGCGCCACCCAGGCGCCCCTAAAGTTTTTCTTACCAGTCTCAGAGCTTCTTCCCAGGCAGCTCCTTCTAATAACAAGAGCACAGCTTCTTCATAATCCTGACAAGGCAAAACCAAGGAAGATTACAGGTAAATGGAGCAGGCCCGTCAGATGCCACCATGACAAACTGCCGACAGAGTGGCCTCTCTGCCCTTCCAGCCCCTTCCAGCCCAGTCCCTAGTAGCATGTCTGGCCCAGAGTACCTGCTCAATAAATAAATACTGATGCAAAAGACAAAGGAGTGAGGGGCGGTGTGGATTCTGGAAATAACCACAAAACACATGGTATCATCTCCCTATCTCCCTGAGCATCAAAACCACCAGAGTGCCCATCGCCCCAGCTACACTACCCAGTTTGAGTCAGCAGGTTTGGGGGGGCTCCAGAATGAACAAGTTCACACTTCAAATAAATGGCAAACTAGAATAGTAAACTTCTAATCTTTTTACTCTTTGATGTTTTTTTTCCCCAACTTTTATTTTTAAAAACTTCAAACCTACAGGGAACTGAAAAATGCGTGTAATAATGAGTGCAATAAACACCCACATATCCTAAGTCTTCAAACATTTTTGATGCTTGTAGCCTTACCAGTAAAAAATTGTGAGCACATACCGCAGTATGTACTTAAGGTACTTATGAAGTATATAAAACAAAATATTTTTATATGTACAATTCATGTTTATGTTTTTACTGTTGAAGTTTAGTTGACCTACAATGTTATATGAGTTTCAGGTGTACAACAGAGTGATTTGATAGTTCTATACATTACTCAATGCTCACCACGGTTAAGGACAGTCATATCTATCACCACACGTTATATTATTGATTATATTCCTCATGCTATACTTTTTTCTTTTCCGTGACTTATAACTAGAAGTTTGTGAAACTGGAAATGAGTGAAATAAAACACAGTTTAAACAGATGAAATATTTAAGACAACTGGCTGGGTTTCCTCTAGTAATCACTGTCATAAGAAGAGGGGGGATGGGTATACATTAGATTGAAAGAGATTTAAGGGACATAAGATGCATAACGCAATACATGACCCTAGACTGGAACCTATTTTGGATCAATCTACTGTAAACAATTTCGGAACCACTGAGGGAACTTGAATTTTAATCGTTAGGTAAATAAAATGTGCTAACATGGAAAGATGAAGATCATAACCAAACAAAGCAAATTTAAAAACACCACAAACAGTGTAATTTCATTTTGGTTAAAAGGTATGTGTGTGTTTGTGTAGAGAGAGAGCGCACTCTAAGAAGAATCAGAAATAGGAGGGAAGAACAGCAATCTTCTGGGTGGTAGGAACGACGTTTTTTATTTCCTTGTATCTACTTTCAGCATTTTAAACAATCTAAATATATGCATACTACTATATTTTTAATTAAAATTATTAAAAATAAGTATTTTCTTCCCAGATCCAATGCATATGCCGCATGAATAGGCCTATACCACAGGTATAGCAGGACACAGCAGGAGGATGTGTTGCCTGACTCAGGAAGAGAGAGAGAGAAAAAGAGAAAGCTGTTTACCAAGGTGACAACCATACGACAGTCACTTTAAAGTGTACAACTAGATGGCATTTGCTGTACTCACAATGTTATGTAACTACCAACACTTTTTTACATCACCCCATAAAGACATTCCCATTTCCTACTCTTTACCTCCCCTGATAACCTCTAATGTACTCTTTCTCTGGATTTGCCCCCTTGGGATATATAATAGAAACCATACAATAGGTGATCTTTTGCGTCTGGCTTCTTTCAGTTAGCAGAATGTTTTCAAGATTTATCCAAGTTGTAGCATGTATCAGTTCTTTGATCTTTTTAAATTAATTTTTGATTATAATAAAATATATACGACATACATTTTACCATTTTCACCACTTTTTGCTGTAAAGTCCAGTAGCATTAAACAAATTCACACTGCTGTGAAACCATCACCACCATCCATCTCCAGAACGTTTTTCATCTTGCAAAACTGAACCTCTATACCCATGAAACAGTAACTTCCCCTGCTCCTCTCCCCCAGCTTCTGGCAACCATCATTCGACTTTCTGTCTCTATGACTCTGACTACACTAGGTACCTCGTAGAAGTAGAATCCTACCATATTTGTCCTTTTATATCTGATTTATTTCACTTAGCATAATGTTGTCAAGGTTTACCCAAATTGAACCATCCATCGGTTTTTCATTCCTTTTTATGACTGAATAATATCCTACTGTGTGTGTATAAATGTTGTGAACGTGTATCTCACGATTTATCCATTTATCTGTCATTGATGGACATTTGGGTTGTTTCTTCCTTTTGGTTATTATAAATAAAGCTGTTACAAACATTTGCATACAAATTTCTTTGTGGACATACGTTTCCATTTCTCCAGAGTATATACTTAGCAGTGGAACTGTTGGGTTATATGGTAATCTATGTTTAACTTTTTAAGGAACCAACAAACTTTTCTACAGTGGCTGTGCCATTTTACATTCTCACCAGCAATGTACAAAAGAGTTCTATTTCTCTACATACTTCCAACTTTGCATTGTTTTTGATTAAAGCTATTCTAGTGAGTTTCATGGTTTTGATTTGCATTTCCTTAATGAACAATGATGCTAAACATCTTTTTAAGTGCTTGCTTGTTGGCCATTTGTAAATTTTCTTCAGAGAAGTATCTATTCAAGTCTTTTGGCCATTTTTAAAATGGGTTGTCTTTTTGTTGTTAAGTTATAAGAGTTCTTTACGCATTCTGGACACAACAAGAAAACTATAAACCAAAATCCCTCATAGACAAATACAAAAATCCTCAAGAAAATTTTAGGAAATTGAAAGCACCAGTAATGAATAAGGGTAATACATTACGAGCAAGATGGGTTTAACCCAGAGATGCAAGATTAATTTAACATTCAAAAATCAATGTAATTCACCCTGGCACTGGTCTCAAACAAAAATACCTTAACTGACATTGTACTTGAAAAATTCAATATCCGTTCACCATAAAAACTCTCAGAACCAAGACTAGAAGGGAATTTCCTCAACCCAAGAGAGCAAGAACTGGCAAATTTTTCTGTAAAAGGCTAGACAACAAATATTTCAGGCTTCGTGAGCTAGACCATCTGTGTCACAACCCCTCAACTCTGGTTGTTACAAAAGCAGCCACAGAAAATATATAAACAAATAGGTGTGGCTACATTCCAATAAAACTTTAGTCGTAAAAATAGGTGGCCAGCTAGATTTGGCCCACAGGCTACAGTCTGTCAACTCCAAAAGCCCTACCGGGTTCTCACATCTATTAAAAACAGCAGCACAGGGGCGCCTGGGTGGATCAGTCGGTTAAGCGTCCGACTTCAGCTCAGGTCATGATCTCATAGTTTGTAAGTTCAAGCCCCACGTCGGGCTCTGTGCTGACAGCTCAGAGCCTGGAGCCTGCTTCGGATTCTGTGTCTCCCTCTCTCTCTGACCCTCCCCTGCTCATGCTCTGTCTCTGTCTCAAAAATAAATAAAACATTTAAAAAAATATATTAAAAAAAAAAAACAAACAGCAGCACACATCAAACTTAATGCTGAAAGACCGAATCCCCCCTAATATCAGGAGAAAGGCAAGGTGTCTTATCACTTCTATTCAACGTTGTACTGGAAGTTCGATTAATGCAGTAAGGCTAGAAAAAATATAAAGGCATACAAACTGAAAAGAAAGAAACTGTCTTTATTCACAGAAGCCATGCTCATTAAAATAGGAAATCTTATAAAATTTACCCCAGTGTTCCTAGAACTAAAAAATAAGTTCAGCAAGGTTGTAGGATATATAAAGCCAAAAAGCCAAAACAAAACGATAAACTATATTTGTTTACTAGCAACAAGAAGTTGGGAAGTGGGGGAAAAATACTAGTCAAGTCTTAAGATGACCCCAGCTCTGGCCAACACCTTGACTGCAGCCTTGTGAAAGACCCTGAGCCAGAGGCCCTAACTAAGCCCCACCCAGATTCTTGACCCATAGAAACAAATAACGAGTGTTTGTCATTTTAAGCTAAGTTTTGGGGTAATTTGTTATGCATCCCCTGATATGTGATACATCCAGTGTGGGTGAGTACTCACTAAGGCACTCACACATCACTTGTGGGAACACAAGTGATGGAAGCTCTGCAGCTCCTTATAAAGTCGCGCATCCACTCCCCACGTGACCAGCATTCCCACTCAGGTATTCACCCAAGTGAAACGAAAACATCTGTCGTCACGAAGACTGGTACCAGATTGCTCACAGCCGTTTTATTCTAACTTTAAAGTGAAAACAATCCAAATGTACATCAACTTGTGGATGAATCCACAAATTACGACCTGTTCTTACAACAAAATACCATTAGGCAAAATAAAAAGGAATGCACAGATACACATGACATAACATGGACGAATATCAAAAGCATTATGATTTCCAGTTCCCAGTCCAACACACAAGGAACCTGGAAGAAATCATCCATCCTAACGAGTAAAAACCTGAACAAACTGAAAATCAACAATTCTCCTTAGACTGGAGAACCGAGGTCATAGGGCAAACTGCTGCCCCTAAAATTGGAGAAACAGACAGGCAGACACTGAGAATTACAACTTGGCAGAACAGAACAGAGATTTACAAGTAGCAATCTCTGTCAGAACCAGTACTGGGGTGGGAACATCTAAAGTGTAAGTGACCGGGGCGCCTGGGTGGCTCAGTCGGTTAAGCGTCCGACTTCAGCTCGGGTCACGATCTCACGGTCCGTGAGTTCGAGCCCCGCGTCGGGCTCTGGGCTGATGGCTCAGAGCCTGGAGCCTGCTTCCGATTCTGTGTCTCCCTCTCTCTCTGCCCCTCCCCCGTTCATGCTCTGTCTCTCTCTGTCTCAAAAATAAATAAAACGTTAAAAAAAAATTTAAAAAAAATAAAATAAAATAAAGTGTAAGTGACCAATGGCTGAAGGATCATTGCAGACGAGGCTGGAGGTGAAAAAACTCTATGGACATCCAGGCTCAGGGAGGCTCCTACACTTCTGTGAGTTTTTACCTCCACGAGCCCTACCAGGGTCTCACAGTGAGTATCAGATAGATTCTCCTGCTTCTGGCAAAAACAAAAATGATGTCATTTTGAATATAACCAGAGCACGCTGCTCTTAACAAGATCAAGAGAAACTATTTTGCCAGAACCTAACTAAAGTGGAATTTATCAGGGAGGGAAGAGAAATAAAACTCCAGCTCCCCCTGGCCTTCCTGTCCTACCTAAGGAGTGAAAAATCTAAGAGGCACCGGTGAAGTCCAGGGACACAGGCTCAATAAAAGACTGAGACTTAATCATAGGGCTGCAGAACACTTCTACCCTCACACCTTATCAGAACATCACTAAAAGCCTACTTACTGGATTTCCTTTTACCTAGGACATCATGGCAGGCTTTCTACAGAAGATTACAAAAAGGACAAAAAACAGTCTGAAGTGCCAGAGGAAGCATCAGAACAAGACTCAGATAGGGCAGGGATACTGAAATTATGAGGCCAGGAATTTAAAGTATGATGACACCTGAAACTATTATGACACCACATGTTAGTTATATTTCAATTAGAAAAAGCAAATAAAAGAAAAGAACGATTAGTATGTTAAAGGCTCTAATGGGACAGTAGACAACATGCAGGAACAGATGGGTAATGTAGCAGAACGATGGAAACTCTAAGAAAGAATCAAAAAGAAATGTTAGAAAACAAAAGCATTATGTGAGTGAAAGAAGCCAGACTAAAAAACCACATACCAGATGGTTCCATTTACATAAAATTCTACAAAAAGCAAAACTGTAATGATAGAAAGCATAGCAGTGGTTGGTAAGAGAGTACCGAGAGCAGAGGGAGAAGACTGACTGCAAAGGGGAAGAGAACTTTTCGGGGTGCTGGCAATGTTCTGTTATGGTGGCTGTAGTAGCACTACATGGCTGTAAGCGTTTGTCACAACTCATCCAATTGTTAATTTAAAATTGGTAAATTTTATTATATGTAAAGTATATCCAATTAAAAATATGCAAGTTATAAGTGCATAAATTAAGTACAAATATGAATTAAAATCTTCCTTTACAGAGGGGGAAAAAAGATGGTGGCATCTTATCCATTCAATTAACCACCTTAGGTAGTATATCTTTCTACTCTAGCCTCGTTATTACACATAGTTTATTCGTTGATGTTTTCAGCTCAATCATCCAACATAATTTCTTGTAAGGATCTAATGATATCAAATTTTACTGATCTTCTCTCACTCACCCTTATTACATGAAAGACATTCAGGTATTTTAAAAGCACAATTATGTTATACAAATGTGCCCACTAGTAACGACTGTAAAAAATAACACTCTCTTGTCAAAGGCCAAAACTCTAGAAGGCAGTAATCGCTGGCGTCAACTGCGTACCTACGTCCTGTTAGTCCAGGGCCAGTATCAATGCATAGTTTTATTACTTTCATAATAAATTCTATAATTCTATCAAAGGCTGGTATAGGTATTCATCTTTATAATCTGCTAGAAAATTGGATCCCATCAGGCTGTCTGAGATAAAAAGACACTTCCAACAGACAGAACGGTTGTAAAGGCCAAAAAAAAGTATCTGAAGTTTAATCTCTTTGTTTTAGAATGGTTCTTTCTCACTGTTTGTACTTGGCAAGTTCACATCAAAAGCACAACTCCCTGCAGATTTAATTTAGTACTTTCTGTCAGGGTCAAACCACTAGTGCCTCACAGAGGTAGTGCCTCACTACCTCACAGAACTTACTATTTAGAGAACTAATTATTTAGAGGCCTATTAAATTTAGATTTCTAAGTCAGGTCAGCAAGATGGAAGACCTGCACAGCAAACACTGTCTCTGGACTTCCTAATTACCCTGAGTTCCTTTAATTTTCCTGATCAGTGAAGTACAACTGGGAAGACCTTGCTTGTTGGTTGGGTGGTTTAAGGAGGGGGGAACTGAGAGGCACCTGGGTGGCTCAGTTAGTTGAGCGTCCAACTCTTTGATATTGGCTCAGGTCAAGATCCCAGGGTAGTGGGATCGAGCCCTGCGCCTGGCTCCATGCAAGAGTGTGGAGTCTGCTTAAGATGCTCTCTCCCTCTTTCTTTCGCTCTCCTTCTGTCCCTCCCCTGCTTGCGTGTGCATGAGCTTGTGCTCATTAAAAAAACAAAAAAGAAGGGAGGAACTGAGAAGTTACCTGGGCGTACTGTTCCAAGACTGTGGCTGCATCACCATGCTTCCTCTGCTCAACCAGCTTTCCTGCAAAGATAATAAACATCTGACCATAGTTGGCTTGCTAAGAACAGGATTACCAGAGCTCACGTTGAAATAGTTTCTGCAGGTACTTTTTGAACAAAAATGGCCCCCTTACAAATTGGAGACTGAGCTCTACAGCAGACATCCAAACAGAACTGCTTTAAAACAGCATTTTCCAAAATGCTCCCTAAGAGTGTTCCGTAGAATAATAAAAGGCAATACCAGAAAACAACAACGTTCGCAGGACAAGTAAGTTTGTGAAGCACTAGGTCAAACAAAGCTACACAGATTACTTTGTTTGAGTGGTTCACTAATATATCTGTATTATGTATCAAACGGCATATGTTGTGAACTTGTCAGGAAGTAGGCAGGAATACCATGGAGTCCTATCTTAAATGGCAGTTACGATCTAAATTTAGCAGAAAATGTGAAAATGATATATAGTCAAAATTAGCCATGAGAAAAGCTTACAAAGGCACACATATGGGAGACTGACCTAACATCTCTCCCTCATCCATTTCTTCCTCAAATACGAAGAGACTGCTAATCTTTGGTTGAGCACTAAGATGAAGGCAGCTGGCTCAGGGGTGATACAGTGTCTTTAGATCCTCGAGTGACTCAGCACAGTTGAGAGAATCCTGTTGTAAGAAGCACCCAGAACCTGAAGCTGACTACGGGGCTGGCAGATTCATGTCTCCCATCTCATTCAAACTCTTGTGCATATCATCCCTGACAAAAACAGGTAAAATCATCTCCACAATTTAAACAGCTATCTTTCTTTTCTTGCGTAAACTGCCTAAGTTCAAGTGTACATAAAGTGACTCTACCTTATAAAATTTCTCAAAAATCTTTGACCATCACCTCCCCTTACCTTTTTTTTTTGCTAAACATCTGGGAGAACTTGGTGTATACCATAAAACAAGACAAATAGCAAGCTCAAGTTGTAAAGAATGTAAGAGAAGATAGCAGGTCCTAAAAAACAGAACTGGAAGGTATAAACAAACTACCAAAACCTGTTTCTAAAGCAGAAGTAACAGTGGAGTCACAAAGAATACCTAACAGGCCTAATATAGAGAATTCTCAAAAACTAAAAAGAGTTCACCATGGAAATTAAGAGGGCTTAGAAGAGCCTGCAGATCTAATTACCAGAAAAAAAAATACAAATAACTAAGGAAAATATGCACATGTATTTAACAGGATTTAATCTGGAATTTTTTCAGGACTACGTATTTTTTGAAACAACAACAGTATTTTTAAAACTCTAAAAAGGACAGGGGGGAAATATACCGGTCCCTTACTTCAAGCACAGCTGAGAGGACACAGTCCCTGTTCACCTCTTCTCCCAAGCGGTCCTGAAGCTCTCCCTGACTCAAACAAGTTACACTCTGATAGAGCCTCCCCGCTGGATCAGACAACCCCTAGACCCTGACGCAGCTCAACTGCCTTTGCATTCAGAATGCTTACACATTTAGCCTCTTCTTTCATTTCTGAAAAATGCTATTCTTGTTCCCAACGATCTACCATTTATAACTGAAGGGCCCCACCCCAAAACTCACGTTCGCCTTCTCCTAGGGCCCATGGCTGTGCAGTTACTCTATGCTAGGTGTGCCGTGTGATGTAAGCTTTGGCAAATGAGATGGAACAGAAGTAACGGTGTAACTTCGAGATCATTTCCAACTTAAAGCATTCTCCTACGGCTCTAGCTTTCTCCCCTTCCTGAGGACTGCGATACAGAGGTGGAGAAAATCCAGCTACAACCATCCATCTAAGATGACAGAGCCACACAATGGAAGAACTTCTCAGTCCTCACGTGAGAGAAGACAGAAGCTTTCTCTATTACGCCACTGCATTTGGGGGACTCACTGTAGCAGTGAGACTGTCTCAAGTTATGCTGCTCTAAATTTACTTGCAAAATTGCCAAAGAAAGGGAGAAACAAAAAACCTCTGGGGAAGTTCTCATTTTGGAGAGCCTAAACCGCCGTGTTTACCTGCCAGAGTTCTGCTGAGGCCAGCCAGCTGGTCTTTGGTCCAGTTAAGTTGGGCTGCCATGCAGAGAGCTTGCTGCCAGCTGCCACTGGCCAGAAAGGCACTGAGAGCTTTCTCATGGGCACCACAGCGGGCAAACACGAGCCCTGCTGGCTCGTAGAGGTGCTCCTGTGTCAGGTATTCCCCATAAGCAATGCTGATCTCCTGTGGTAAGAGGAGACACTGGGTTGGTAAGGAAAGGTGACAGTCATTTTTTAACCTCCAATGGAGGCTGCTTTAGTTACTACATTTGAAAATCTCTTGAATTACTTATGAAAATCCTGTAGTTAATCAGTGAATTCAATCATTCTTCCACTGAAAACCTTACTGAGGATGTGTCATGTGTTCACTCAACAAGTAATTACGGCGTACTATTCATGGCAGTGGGAATCACATGGCGATGCAAAAAATAAAAACAAGCGAAACACCAAATACTAACAAAACCACCACCAAGTTCCCGCTCTTGTGGTGACAGGGAATGGACTTATAAACACAATATAGCCTGTGACATAGTGCTAAAGGGACAGAGAGTGAAGGCAGTTGTTATTTTGGAGGGCTGTGAGGAGAATATGCTACATAAAGGGTTACAGGAAGAGTATTCCAGACTGACGGCTACAGAAGGCACCATGGCCAAGAGGCAGGAATGTGTATGGAATACCCAGGAAGGAATAGCAAGAAGGCTGGTGTGGCTGGACAAGAGACAGCACCAGAGGGAGGAAGAGACAATGAAAATAAAAGCAAAGAGGTGGCCACTGGCCAAATTCTCTATCCTGGGCTCCACGCAGGTAGGGACACAAAGAGGAATACAACACAAAGCCACCACCTTTAAGCAACGCATGGTCAGTCGGGGAGACAAATCGGTGTGTCAGTGGTTTGTTACGTACCACCACTGACTTGAGAAGGTGCTCTGGAGTTCGGTGTGGGGCACCTCGCCCCGGAACAGCTTTGTCACAGAGAAGACCCAAGAGTTGAAAGACAAGTGGGGCTAAAGAAAGGAGCAGGGAGAGGCCTGGAAGAGGCAGCCGATGCTAACGAAACAGGCAGGAGCCAGATCATAGAGACACAGGCAATTTGCAAACCAAGTGCACACGGCCTGAGGGTGGCAAGGACGAGGAGTGGTCACTGGCACAGGCTCCGGGCTCAGACAGCCTGGGCTCCGCATCCCAGCTCAGCGGCCTCATACTCCAGCTCCTGAGGCAAGTTGTTTCCACATCTGTTTATCCTATCAGGTTGTTGTGACACTCATATAATTCATTTAACAAAGTATCTGGCATATAAGAAAACTAAATGGGGGGCGCCTGGGTGGCTCAGTCAGTTAAGCATCCGACTTCAGCTCAGGTCACGATCTCGCGGTCCGTGAGCTCAAGCCCCACGTCAGGCTCTGGGCTGATGGCTCGGAGCCTGGAGCCTGTTTCCGATTCTGTGTCTCCCTCTCTATCTGCCCCTCCCCCGTTCAAGCTCTGTCTCTGTCTCAAAAATAAATAAACATTAAAAAAAATTAAAAAAAAAAAAAAAAGAAAAGTAAATGGATGTTTGTTTAGACAAACAACCAAACTTTATCCCTTTATCCTAAACCACTTGAGAAAGATCTACACGCTTGGGGATGATCAGTCATGTGGTCGCAAGGCTGGGCTGGAGCAAGGAGTGGGACGTAAGCAGGAAACCCTATTGAGAAGCTGCCGCTCATCAAGCAGAATTCATGATGAGAAATGGGAGACAACTCCTAGGCTTCCAGCCTGAGCAACTTCTTCAGAACAGGAGCAGGTCAGGGCCATTCTCTGAGATAAGAGTTCATGATAAGGCTAACTTATTTCACGATAAACCTTGAAATCAAGGATGGTGTTACAGACTCAGGATCCTTACACCCTTTCCAGCTAACTCACATCACCAAAAGAGCCTCATTTCACACACCACTCACCTTGTATTGCTGCGAGTCTGATGGAAATAACTTCAAAGCTTCCTTATACAAGTTTTTATCTTTTATTAAGTTTAAGCATTCTGGGAAGTATTCGGGTCCTGAGGAGTGAGATTCATGCACACACAAATTTAGGACTTTGGAAGCATAATGAGTTTCATTTACACCAGTGGTCCCTAAACAAAGTCTACAAGGGACCTTTATAGACCTGCAGAATCAGAGTTATCAGGAGAACAGAATCCAAGAATTTTAATTTTAGCAAAGCACCATGGCAGATGTGAGGTATGACAAGCACTGGTTCGGATGAAAGTTCTACTCAAAAGGAATTCTTCATACACGACCCCTGATAAATGACCATCTAACCTTGTGTTTTCTCAACTGCCTTCATTGGAATCCTCTGGGGAGCTTATCAGCCATACAGACGCCTGAGTCCTATCCCAGCCCAGCTCAATCAGATTGTTGAAGGAAGCTTAATAACACCCAAACAACTTCCTTATCCCCATCTTAGCTCTCGGGAAAGAGCCACAACTGCTGAAGCCAGCAGCTCCAGCATGGGACAGGGAGTGTGTCCTAACTACGAGTGTGTCCTTCTGGGAGCTGCCAGTGGGTATGGCCACTCACTCCAGACAAGCCACGCTTCCCACAGGTGTCTGTAAACACCGTGGGAGAAGAGTGCACTATCAACCAATTTTCGTTCCGAGATACTGAAATGAATTTAGGACGTGATCATCCTTAACCCCAAACGGATCTGCTCTATATTTTTAGTTAGGGAGCTCCTCCAGTTCATTAAAATTCATTTGCTTTGCTTTCAGCTTCTTAGAACATATGATAAAATAAGGTGCACACAGGTAACCGTGTTTCGGTTTCAGGAGTGGAAACTGACATCCATCTACGTTTATGTCTAAACTGACACTTTAACTTATACCCTGCCTAGCTCCAAAGAAGATCTGAAGCAGAAATAAACATACTAATCCTCACACTTACCACATTTGCTGAGGTGCCCAATGGCTTTTTCATATCGCTTCAAGTATTTATCTATGGTGAACCGCTGATAATTGGTTTCCATTTTCTTAAGTGTATTAAGAAATGGCAGATATTCTTTGGGATCCTAAAAAAACAAAAACCAAAAACCTAACAGGTCAGACCTTTACTGCTTATAATTACATTTACTTATAACAATACAAATGATATACAATAATTGTAACAATCAATAAACCCAAAGCTACAAAATTTTTAAAATATGTACTATGCTGATATATTAATTACATACTGTATAATGAAACTACATAAAACAAGTTTTGGCAAAAATGCTTTAAAATACTGGCATTATTTGTTTTCATTCAAAATAATGAAGATGAATTCTCATATAGTCTCACAACAACCATTTATTTCCTAAGCTAATAAGGAAAACAAAGTTCCAATCCAGAAGATATTCAACAAATGCATCCAACTTCTCTGGAAGTGGAAGGTACTTGGAGCTCTTTGCATGACATTTCATGCCCTCCGTCTTCAAGTTTTAAAACAAAGGTAAAACTGTACTGAGTTAAACACAAAACTCTAAGGACCTGCCAACCAAGATTTTATTAGCACTGACTGTCTGCAGCTTTGTACTATGCCCTGAAAATTGTTTTTTTTTTTTTTTTTTTTTCTAAAGAACAGATGCTCCCTGTTCTTAATGTAATTTCACTGGGCAGATAGGATAAATATACATTAAGTATACAAAAAAAGACCAGAGAAAAAAATAAATACTCATGCATGTGATAAAAAGCACAACTACAGGCCGAAGTATTTAATCAACAAACACTTAGGAAGAATTCACTATGTACAAAAAATACAACAAACCCCTAACCTCAGGAAACCTATAAGCTAGGAGAGGAGCTAGAATGATACACAGGGAGGGGCAGGCACTGGGTGCAGTGGAAGCACATGAGGCCCATCTCATCTAGTCCCTGGGTGGTGGGCAGGGAGGCAAGAATGGATTACTGGGAAGATGCTACCCTGGCATCCTTTGCCTTAGGTGAGTGAGAATTATCCTGGTGAATGGAAGGGTGAGAGTGGTGAAAGCCCACAGGCCCACGGGAAGCAGAAGTAATGCTACCTGCAAAGCTAAGTAGTGGCTGTGGGGACAAAAGCACTGCCTCCCCTCTGCAGGCTGAGAAAAAAGAACAACATCAAGAGATGAGCATGAGCATAGACACCAGACCTGGGTGGGAGACAAGGGGGTGTTAAGCAGTATTACGGCTTGTAAACTCTATCCTACAGCAATGGGCAGAGCCCATGAAGCATTATAAGCAAAACAACGAAAGAGCAAAATTTCCTTTCAGCAAAGATCACTCTGGCAAGAGCAAAGAGAGGAGTGACAGGGTGAAACTAAGACTGCAAAAAACAGGTTAAAAAATGTATAGGGGCACCTAGGTGGCTCAGTCGGTTAAGTGTCTGACTTCAGCACAGGTCACGATCTTGCTGTTTCCGAGTTTGAGCCCTGCATCAAGCTCCGTATTGACAGCTCAGAGCTCGGAGCCTGCTTCGGATTCTGTGTTTCCCTCTCTTTTTTCTGCCCCTCCACTATTCAATGCTGTCTCTCTCTCTCTCAAAAATAAATAAACATTAAAAAAAAAATTTGTTTTTTAAATGTATAAACCAGGGGTGCCCCAACTTTTCTACTATAGCATGCTAAGGTGGGACAAGAGGCCTCAAACCTTTCCATTCTGCATGTTCCCACTTTCCACTGGGAAAAACAGCTACATAACAAGGAACTGGATTGTAATAGGAGTCATTTGCTATATTCCCTTTGTAAGAGGAGACTTTGTTCACATACATGACCATAATCTTAAAGATAATGAAGTAACTTAATTCACTTGTTCAACCTAGCATTCAAAACACTTTGATAAAGGGTGCCTGGGTGGCTCAGTCCGTTAAGCGTCCGACTTCAGCTCAGGTCCCGATCTCGCGGTCCGTGAGTTCGAGCCCCGCGTCAGGCTGTGGGCTGATGGCTCAGAGCCTGGAGCCTGCTTTCGATTCTATGTCTCCCTCTCTCTCTGCCCCTCCCCCGTTCATGCTCTGTCTCTCTCTGTCTCAAAAATAAATAAACATTAAAAAAAAAACTTTTAAAAATAAAAAAAAATAACAAAAAAACAAAACACTTTGATAAGCCCAGAACTGACAGAGAATGAGGCTTAGAAGCGTGAGCCCTACAAACTCACAGATCTGCCTCTAGGCCTGTACATGCAGTGTTAACATCAGACAAGATACTGCAGTATCAGGGACAGACAGGGTTTCATACCACCATGATAACAAAAATAAGAACCAAAAGGATGTTAAAGTGGAAGCTCCACATACCTTCTGTGACTTCTCAGCTACCATGAGGACCAAATCAAAGTCATACGTCCCAAGAGAATGATCATATAATTCATTAACGTCTACCAGAAGCAGCAAATACTTCAGGGCTTCTTCAGCACTCACAGCATCGGGAACAGGCGAAGCACTGCCTGTCATGTCAGTGTGTAAGAAAACAAGACCGATCAAAGCCATTTGGGAATAAACCCGTGCATCTAGCAACATAACCAAAAAGACAAAGTAACAAAATTTCTTGGCCGAACTGAACACCATATGACTTCTTTTGTACATGCTTTGTAGGACAGCGCTCAAAGAAACTGACACAGGTCTTCAAATGTCCAATAAGCCACATATTAAATCTGTGATGTGGCACTGAACCTGGTCAGAGATCTCCACAAGACTGGAAGTCTGGTGACACTCGGGGCCCTGTTAAACACTCTCCGTGAAAGGGTCTCTACCTTGAAGCTCGTGTACCTTCTGCAGCACAATTTCCAGTTCTGGGGTTGTTTTCTTCACATGAGAGGTGAGTATCGATAAGCAGTACCTGAGGTAGTGAGTGAAGAACGCCAGAATGAGCAGAGTGAAGAAGGACATTCTCAGTCCCTGCGTAAGGACAATAGCACACTTCTGGGCCTCAAAAGACGCCAACTAATGATAGCACACATACTTGTGAGGGTTTATGCTCTCCATGGCTGCTCTCAGAGCATCGCAGATAAGGTCTACTTTTTTCCCATCAGGATCCTTGGACAGCTGGGCAGTGCTGGTAACCGGTGGAGGATACATGGTCTTTGTAACATCTTCTTCCCTAAGAACAGGTCATTAAAAGGTCACTAACTGAACATGTGTCCTAGCTATCAAATGACTACCACGTACTGGGACATGCTGATGAGGTAATAAAAATGGCTTTTGGAGAACAGTTTCATTATATTCACATCAGGTGAAAAACGAAGAAACAAACTGAGCAATGAAAACGTGTCCCAAAAACCGTGTACAGTGATATATTCACATTAGCCCCTAACTGGGAACAGACCAGGTGCCCCACTACAGAGGAACAAATAAACAAATTGTAGTATATTTACACTATAGCATACTACATGAATGAACCCGTGATACCAGCAAAAACACGGGTTACTTTCATGGTAACATGCCGAGTGAAAGCAGCTTAATTTACAAAGAAGAGCAAATACTATCTGATTCCACTTACATTTAAGTTCTCCGACAGGCAAAATTGATCTACGGTGACGATCTCCAAACAATGGTTGCCAAGGAGGTAGGGAATGGGACTAACAAGAGGTTTGGAAGAACTTTCTGAGGTGAAGGAAATGTTCTCTATCTTGACAGGTTTGGGCTACATGGAAGTACACACTGGTCAAAACTGCCTAGACAGTACACTTATGGTCTGTACATTTCATCACACATGAATCTGACCTGCTGGGGGGGGACCCTGTACACGGAGAACGCACTCTAATCAGTGTTACACAAAGTGGAATACTGAGACATAAAGTGGACTGATATCTACAATTAACTTAAAATTTGCCTCAGGGTGCCTAGGTGGCTCAGTTGGTTAAGTATTCGACTTCGGCTGACGTCATGATCTTGCGGTTCACGAGTCTGAGCCCCACACTGGGCTCTGTGCTGACAGCTCAGCCTGGAACCTGCTTTGGATTCTGTGTCTCCCTCTCTCTCTCTGCCCCTCCCCTGCTCATGCCTGCTCTCTCTCTCTCAGAAATAAGTAAAAACATTAAAAGAAATTTTTTTTAATTTGCCTTAAAAAAGGTGAATGATGGATGGACAGATTGTAGATCATGATAAAGCAAATATAGCAAAATACCAACTGCAGAATCTAGGTGGGGGTATAGGATGCTCGCTGGACGTCTCAACTTTTCTTGTACGTTTAGAATTTTTTTAATTGGAAAAAAGTCATTGCAGAAAAACACACCATTTGACTTCAATTTCATATACACCTAAAAATAGTCAATTATAATTCTAAAGGACACACTTTTGAGTCTGAGTTTTAAATAGGCTATTTTTAAAAAAAAGGAAAAAGAGTAAATATCTACTGTAAGTGGCATGTTAGACTTATAATGATTAAAAAATACCAAACAGAAGGTTAATTTTTTTCCTGTAGCTATTTATGTTTTATTTCCAAAATGAGATAAATAATGGAGATGATACTCACAAATTATTCAAAATACTTACTTCAATTCTGTGAAAAACAAATTGATATGATTTACAGAATCTATCTGTCTTATGAAGGTTTCCACATTTTCAAGAAATACCTACCAAAGAGAAAAAAAAGGACAAAAAATTTTAGTTCCAATCACGTCAGTTCAAGTCTCAGCTAAGCTAGAGTTAATATCAGATTCAGAAATTTACCTTCGGGTTATGGTCATGGATCAGATTGAGATTAATTCTCAATTTTCTCATGCATTCAAATGCTTCTTTAAACATAAGTCTGTGAAGAGACATAATGAATAGACATGTCATTTTACAAAGATTAATAACCTTCCTGGATCCAACATGTTTTCATTATGATACAAACCAGTTATAATTAGATTACAGTCCAAATGCCAAACAACTACCACTGGACTTCCGCTCTCAATTCACAGAATGAAAAATGAGGTACCAGCTTCACTTACCTTCTTCACTTAGTCCCCATGGCAGTCTGAGGACTACTTCCCCACATACACATTGATAGACAATCATCATAGAACTCAGGTCTACTTTCTCTTTTAGCACAATGTTAGTAAAGGTCTTTCTAATATAAAGTTTTCCCAAAATAAACTCAGACAATGGATCATTTCCTTCACAATAGTGTCTCAGGCATTTGTGGGTCAAAGGCCCCTCTGTACATCTGCCCAAAGCCTTAGGCCTTCTGCCTGAATAAATACACAAAGACAGTTTGGTGCACGATTTCCCTGGGTTCACGGGCCATCTAAAACCCATGTGGACCTCCTCAGGCTAGGAAACCCTGTCTTGTATGATGAGTCTCACGATTCTTCCTACTAGGAATATTTATTGCACCACATAATATTAAAATCAAAGTGTGGGGGAAAAAAGCCTCTGAGAATCTGAAGACATGTGTAATTTCATACTTTCATGTTTTAAAAACTTTAATAGAATACATATTATGTTCACATATAAGTCATAACAACAAACAAACTAGTCATATACATGGTTCTTACTTGTCCAGCCACTTCCGAATCTGAGCTAAAACCAGAGCTCGATGATGAACAACTTCTAAGTTTCCCCTTGGCATCTTAAAATAAATAAATCAGAACAGTAATGTTTTTAACTTAACAGAAAAAATTTAAATACCCAGGATATACCATTTCACCTAACTAAACTCTTCACAGAGAACTACCACAATACTATAAAATGCACACACTTCCAGCAGAATCTAGTTGTGCTCAGTATTTATTTTGACTTCCAAGAGAAGCTTCCCTTTTACCCATGCTGGGCACAACCTGTATCAACAACCTTTGTATAAAGCTAACAGAGAATTCAGCAAGGAATGGCCTATAGTAAATTGTTACAAGTGTAAGAGTATCTAAAACACAACCAGAAACACAGCCAGAAAAATGAGCTTACCTGTAATATAAGCTTGGTGTCCTGGGGCACAACGGTGACAATACGTGAACCCCTCTCCACCTTCCGCAGAGATTCCCCTTTAGACACGTGGTTGTTGCTCAGACCTGCATGTAATGCTAAAGACACCACTGGCTAAGCCATGAGAATCACCGTCATGACAAGTCACTTTCCATTTACTGCAGTTGAAACTGAACATATTCTCCAAACTAGAAGAGAGCAATTAACAACCACACCCCTTTGCTCTCCCACTCAACCACAAAACCGGTAGCCTTCCTAACAAACAACCTTATCCCTGGAACTTGCCCTCTCTTTCACAGAGTCCTCGTGCATATTCACATACACAGCTTCTCAAATGATTTAGAAAACACAGGGAGGACTGGGCAGCTTCTCTATGCACATTATCAGTACACTATAATCACATCTGTGAAAGATTCCCAGTTTTCAAGTTGGAAGCAAAGAAAACAAGGGGAAGTTTTCTAGAATAAGGAAAACACACAAACAGTAGGGGGAAGGGATACGTGGAATTCAAGAAAAAATGGGACAGTTTCCTACAAACCACTAGATAGAGTCTTTCAGATATACGATGGAGGGTGGCCACAGTGAGCAAAGGAAGATCACAAAGAAGTGACAGCCGGTTGTATGTACATGGTAACTCAAAGTACAACACTGGATTAGTTATATACTCCTGAGAGCAGTTTTGTTTAATTTTACAATGTTCTGGTTGAGGAAAGACCTCCTTCATTGGAAGTCTTTGCTAACTGGCATAGAATACTGAACTGAGATACTGTGTTGTGATTAGGGGCCAAGTAGAGAACTCTAAAGGTTTGCTCACAGTCTAGGACTCTATGATAAAAAGCCAAAGTAAGTGGTGAACTTTAAAGTCATCAAGGCTTCAAAGGGCAGAAGATATTAGAAAAGGGACTATTTCCTAATTTATACACTGAACACTTACTGTTAAATGAAGCATCTCTCAAGCAAAAACACAGGCAGGTATGGGAATGGGTTGTCAACAACAAGAATTCACCATATACAGCAAATGATGTGATATTTGAAGCAACCTACAATAAGGCAAAGGGGAAAGTTAGCTGTATTTCTTGGAGCCGACAGTAAAAAGGATCCTGCACCAAACCCAGCCTTGATACCTCAGTGTCACTGATGAAAAAGCGGCACCTGTCAGTGAGACCAAGGACACATTCCTGCAAAGAAACAAAATGGAAATTACAAACAATTCTAACCCAACTAGTTAAACCTGATTTGTCTATCACATAGTTCTATTGCCCTGTGGCTTCACCTCTAAGTCCGAGTCATCAAGACTGAATACAGACACCTGAGATGCTGACTACAGACTGAATACAGACACCTGGCTCAGGGCAAAGTGGAGCAGCATGCCATTCAATCCATCAGCAAGCCCCATATTCCCATCTGCTACATGTGTCTCGACTAGATTCCTTTCTGCTTGTCACCACCTCCTCTCCAACAGTCCGTCCACTCTCGGCCCATTCCTACCTACTCTCCACTGGGCAACCAGAATAACCTTTCAGAGCATGAAGCAGATCGTACCATTCCCTGATTAAAAACAGCAACAGTTTTCCAATCTTTGTAAAATAAACAAACCTACACTCCTTCCCACAGCCTATCACAAAGGTCCAGCCACAGTGCTTCCACTCGGTTCCCTGAATAAGCTAGGCTCTTTCCAAGTTCAAGGTGCATGCAGTTCCTTCTCCCTGGAACACTCTCCCTTTCCCAGGGACAGAGACTTCTTTCCCTTCATACCTTGGCACGTAACCCATGTCAGAGACGCTTTCCTGTACCATCTTCTAATTAGCCCCCCAAACCACACCCTGGTCATTTCCTTCATTCTCTTATCAGAGGGGATAGTCATACCTACATTGATAGATTACAAATTCCAGAAGAGCAGGGATTAGTTGGCTGTTTTGTTCTGTAACCACTGTATCCTATCATCTGCCATAATTATACATAATTATAGACATTCCAATATTTGATGAATCACAACCCACTGAACACTATTTTCGAGATTACATTTCTGTTGTCCCCAAACAGCATTTCATAAAACTAACTCTGAATTATCTACACAACAGGGCATAAAAGTCTGCCAACTGCATTTTTCTATCTTTTAATTCATACCCCCAAGGAAAGGAATCAGCTAACTCCTACACGTCAGACAATCTCTTAATTCCATTTCATAGATGAAGAAGCTGAGGCTCAGGTACTTCTCACTGTTGCCCTGAGAGTAAGTGGAGACTTTTACCTAATGCCATCAGTTCTTGGGCCACTGTTCTAAGTGGTAAGTTTTTCTGCCCTGTGTTCACTTACCTCTCCTCCAATCATGGCCAATTCAGTCTGTGTGCAAGGATAAGGAAACCGAACAGGAAATCCACTAGGGTTCTTCCATGGTTCAACAGCCAGAGAGGGTGACTCTGCAGGATGGGCAGCTGAGGTTTACAAAGAGTTGGTATGCTCACTGTAAAACACTGTCACATCAATACTTGCTGGAACACTTAACATGCAATTTGGATCACTTTCCAAGTGTATTTTGGAAACTCATACAATACTCCAGTCCATTACAGGAGAACACAGAGGGAGAATATACCTGCCAATTCCACTCTACAGCTTTGGGTTTTCCAGGATAGTTAAAAGACCTAACAGTCAATGGAGCACTGACAAGAAACTCACAAGTACACATTCTCAAGAATTAAACATTTATCATAAACGTGCTTTCCTAACATTCTGATACTCACCCCAAAGGTACTTAAGCATTTGGCCACCAGCCAGCTGCAGTGCTACTGACTTGGTCTTGGAACTGCAACACAGACTGATTATGACTCCATCCACTGCCACAGATGAACTGACAAAAGTTAAAAAAAGGGGAATGGGGATGTGAACAGACTACTTGATTCTCAAAAGTAGTAGCATTTCACTCATTTTGCAGAATGAAAAAAGAAGTAATTTCCCTTTGGGCTGCACTGCCTATTTCAATACAATATATACATAATACATACACACAATGATAAATACTGCAAGCAGGGGCCCACATAAATTACCTGTCACACGACACTGTTTTCCACAATGCCAATAAGCTAGGTGTCTACACTGTGAGGTCATCACTCCCATTTGGCAGCAACTTAACACAACTTATAACAACTTAATCGCCTTCACTGGACATGCATGGTATCATTTCTGTCTCCTTAAAATATACACTGCCTTAAATAAAGCAGTGAATCTGTAGAAAAATGAGTATACTCAATATCTCTTATTGCTATCATATTCATTCATGACAGTCTGTGGGTCTTCATTAAAGGGAAGAGGAGAATCTGTTACTATCATTATGTATTTTCCTGCGTCGATGAACAGAAAATAGACATGTCTGGACAGAAACAGAAGAGAACAATAAAACCAAATGCTGCTGATGCTAACATTTATTCAAAGAGTTTTTAGACAATTTACGAAAAACTCAAAATGCCCCAAATTTTGTGAGGATAAATGATCTGTGACTGGGTTAAGAGAAGAGATTCTGGAGTGAGAATGAATGGGACTGGATACAGGCTCTACCTGCATGATCCCAAGCAAGTTACTTAACTGCTCAGTGCCTCAGTGGTCTCAGCTGTAAAACACGGGTGCTAATGATACACACTTCGAAGAGATAATGTCATAAGTAAGTGAGTTACTGTAGGTAAAGCACTTAAAAGAGTATCTTTTGCAAAATACAAGCTACAATAAATGTAAGCTATTAAGACCTATAAGCTGATTGAGGAACTTTATATTCCCTAATGACAGTAATATTTTGTATGAAGAGAATAGCCTTTTTTTGAGAAACAGAAGTCAAAGCAGCACAAATATATTTTAAATGACTTCTCATTTCCATACAACAAATGAGATGACCTAGCTTTTCCTTCTATGAGCTAATGATACAGAATTTCAGGGGCGCCTGGGTGGCTCAGTTGGTTGAGTATTCGACTCCTCATTTTGGCTCAGCTCATGATCTCACAGTCATGAGATCCAGCCCCTGCACTGACAGCACAGAGTCTTGGAAGTCTCTCTGTTTTTCCCCAACGAGCATGTGCACTCTCTCTCAAAATAAATAAAAATTTTTAAAAAAATTTCAAATTTGGAGAAGCAGAAATTTGTACCATTTAGGTATTTCTGATGTAAAGTGCCTTGTTTTTTATTACCTTATTTTTATTAAGTTTTTATTTCAATTCTAGTGTAGGTAACATAGTGTTGTATTCGTTTCTGGTGTACAATGTAGTGACTGAACAATTCCATCCATCACCCAGCTCTCATCACAACAAATACTCTCCTTAATCCCTTTCACCTATTTCACCATCCCTCCCATCTGCTCTGCTTTTTAAAAGTAAGCTCCTGGCTACCTATGAGTGTTGCATATAGCTAGAACATATCTTTTATCCGGACATATTCATAAAAAGCTTTTTAAAAATATGAAGCACTTTGAGTCAAAGGTTAGGAGTTAATGACTACCTTATGTTTTGTGTATACTGTAAGGAGAGGTTCCTAATTTTGCAACAAGGGTTTCCATACTTAAAATCTAACCAGGAGACCCTGAATTACAAATGAGTCTGAGGAATAATATCAATTTAGGCTTATTGTGCCAAGTTTTGACGCTGGAAGCCTGAGGATTCTTGGAGCTGTCAAGGCAACACCATCGACCTCACAACAGGGCTTGCGTTACAGAAAACAGCACCCATTAAATGAAACCTGTTTTGAGACCGAGATGCAGTCTGGAATCGAAGCAAAACTCAGGGGCCAGGAAGCAGTGAAATTTAGCAAAGAAAAACAGACACTCTCTAATAGTAAATGCAGTCAAGCACCAAAAAGAACATATAGATGAGGAAGCCAGAAGAAGCATCTTAAAGTCACTATATCAAATGAAGCACACAGATATAGACCAAGACTGGGTAGCTTGGTAGGGTAAGCATCCAACTTACCCTCAGGTCATGATCTCACAACTGGTGAGTTCCAGCCCCACGTCAGGCTCTGTTGTTAGCACAGAGCCTGCTTCGGATCCTGTCCCCTTTGCTCTCTGCCCTTCCCCAGCTTGCATGTGCACATGCACTCTCTCTCTCTCAAAAATATATAAAAACGTTAAAAAAAAATTTATCGCATCTTACAAAAGGTTCTGCCCCATCTATTGGTATTTGCCCTATGTTTCACCACTTCTTGATACATATTAAGGTTTATATTTTGACATGACTCAAAACGACACTTAACCCCCTTGCTAAGTATATTTAACAAAGTTACTGCCCTTAACCTCATCCCCCAGAAGTCAGAAAAAGTCCTATACTCAGAAAAGACACAAACATAACTCTGTGTGATAACAGGGAAGTGCTACAATACCTAATACTGAGCTGTCCGTGCTCATCATCCGTCACAGAAGGCATCACAGTCAGATGGTGAATGACAGACTGCGGGCTGGAGTGACTGTGGCTTACAGCCAGGAAAACATCTTCCTGAATCCAAGTGAGAAGGCTGAGCTTCAATGGGTTTACTTCTTGATCTTCACCATTCTCAAACTGAATTCTGTTTTAATATTGAAGAATATCCAAGACATAAATAAAACTTTAATATCACTGAGATTTTTCTAAATGAAGGAAGAATGAACCACCTGCTCACAGTCAACTAATTTGGAACGACAAAACCTGAAGTAATGCCAAATATTACAAAATCCAAACAGTACAAAATCCAAACATAATTATGTCTCCCTGGCTTAAGAATGTTTCTCGGGGCACCTGGGTGGCTCAGTCTTAGCATCCAACTTCGGCTCAGGTCATGATCTCACGGTCCGTGAGTTCAAGCCCTGCACCGGGCTCTGTGCTGACAGCTCAGAGCCTGGAGCCTGCTTCAGATTCTGTGTGTGCCCCTCTCTCTGACCCTCCCCCAATCATGCTCTGCCTCTCTCTGTCTCAAAAATAAATAAACGTTAAAAAAAAAAATTTAGGGGCGCCTGGGTGGCTCAGTCGGTTAAGCGTCCGACTTCGGCTCAGGTCATGATCTCACGGTTCGTGGGTTCGAGCCCCGCGTCGGGCTCTGTGCTGACAGCTCGGAGCCTGGAGCCTGTTTCAGATTCTGTGTCTCCTTCTCTCTGTGACCCTCCCCCATTCATGCTCTGTCTCTCTCTGTCTCAAAAATAAATAAACATTAAAAAAAAAAAAAAAAAATTAAAAAAAAAATGTTTTTCTATTTACTTAGATTTCTTATATTGAGATCTTTATATTGAAAAGAATACTTCAGGAAACTGACTACACAAGAAAATTACCTGCCCTAGGCCCTAGAGTAACAAACCCCAGAGGTTGTCCACTGCCACCACTTATTAGCATTCAAACAGGCTCCAGCAGATATCTGGGTCTCAGTAGAGTGTGTTGTTTTTAAGTATTTCACATCAAAACGACTAATTAGCCTGAAAGATGGTATCTTGGCTTCTAACACCTTCCTCCTGTAGAATAATACATCAGAGGAGAGCACGTTTTTGCCACATCAGGCAAGAACTCGTAATGGCTACTTATCCTGCCTTTTAGCTAAAGTGGCAAGTCCTCAGCACGCACTGAAGAAGCTGGATCACTACCCTGCTCTTCGCACCCAACCAGCTCTCCCTGGACTCAGCCCCTCCACTGTGTTCTTCCCCACACAGGGGCCTTCCCACCTCTGGTTCCCACCAACACGTTTCTGCCCACCATAGCCAATGTTCCTGGTCCATCTCTGCCAGTCCTAGCCAGATCTGTTCTTTTAAGGACCAAGTATTCAAGTCCTTCATAAAATCTTCTAAATGATGTGGAGCTATCCTTCACTCAATTTTTAAAAATGATACTATATTCTAAATTGTCACACTGGGGCACCTGGGTGGCTCAGTCGGTTAAGTGTCCAACTTCAGCTCAGGTCATGATCTCATGGTTTATGAGTTCCAGCCCCGCATCCAGCTCTGTGCTGACAGCTGGGAGCCGGGAGCCTGGAGCCTGCTTCAGATTCTGTGTCTCCCTCTCTCTCTGCCTCTACCCACTCAACCTCTGTCTCTGTCTCTCTCTCAAAAATAAATAAACATTAAAAAATTTTTTTAATAAAAATAAAAAAATAAATTGTCTCACACTTCCAAGTTTGCCTTAAATCTGCCCTCAAGTGGTTTCAATTCTGTGAAATGAAACAACCCACATAAATGTTCTTCGAAAATGACTAAGCGTTATACAGACAGCCCCCACATTATACACAGTTATTAAACATATTGCATATATTTAAGAGAAATATTACTTATTAAATTCAGCTACTTATTTTAGCCTGTTTATTATTCCTACTAACTTACAAATAAATCATCTCAGGAGGCAGTATTTAGTAATTCAGAACATGGGCTTATCAAATAGAATAATCAAATCCTGGATTCTCACAGAAGTGGTATTATAATTAATAATTGGCTTCAGGGTCATCTTACAATGTCTACAGTGTACCTGAGATACTGAGTTATACCCAATCATTTATATTACTGTTTCAGTGGGAAAATGCATTCTGATTTCCAACCCAGGAGACTCAAAACACAGCAACCCCAAGTTCTGGAGTGCCGGATGTGACAAAAACAGAGACCGCATTCAGTCTGCCGTGTGGTAACAACATGGGCCCCCTCAGGTATGTAGGCATATGCAGCTTGGCCCTATCATCCTCATCTCCACCTTTACCGTGTGGTTTTCCCTGGCGAGCCAAGGGCTGTCAGAGGAAGTGGGTTCTAAGCCAGCTAAAAGCTTGGCTCCACAGTCACCCATTAGCATATGGCATTCAGATATCCAGGTAACTGACTTCCCGAACCAGGCTGAAAAACCAGAGCCCAGGGGTTCAATCTACTTGTTCCACTCAGCTACAGGCACAGGTTAGTAAGAGTAGGCTGAATTTAGAACTAAATGCTGTTCTCCGTGGTCCAAGGTAATTAAGAACAACCTACTTGTATCTCTTTTCCAGATGAGGTGTTCCAAGAGAAACTTTAAATCCATTTCCACCCACAGCTCCCAGTTTCACCGTAGGGTCCACACTTGGACTATCACCTAGAAAACAAAAATGCAGACACTATCGTAGTAAACAACACACATTTTCCCTGGTACTAAGGGTACTGAATCCTCATTTAATAGGTTCTAGAAGGTAATCCACTTTACCAATAAAGCATTCTAGAAATAACCACATCTCAACCTCTTTCTTAAACTTCTGCATACCTTTCAGGCTGGGGATTCAGGACGCTTTGAAAACAAGGCTATAGTATCACGTGCCAGTGTAATTTACAGCATGCCACTGAACTCACAAATAAAAAAATCAAGAGAGCAAATAGAAGCTGGCAGCAATGGGACTGTGGAAGGACAAGTGGATTAGAAGCTAGAACACCTAAGCTAAGGTCCTTGTCCACTCTTGCTCAAGCAAACTGCAAACATGCTGGCATTCTCTTCCCTCCCGACAGAACAGAAAAACCCCAGCTCTGACACCACTCATAGGAAGGCTGTGAGATCAACTGCAAGTATGTGAAAAAGGCTATGAAAACTGTAAAATGTGATCAAGATGCATTAAGATACTACGCTACTTCCAGGGTTGAATGTTACTGTTAAATAACTAACTTTTCAAGTTCAACAAGCAAAACGAATTGCTTTTATAAACCAGAGTAGGATTAACCCCTTCCCATTCCAAACCCCACAAGCCAATTAGATATCATCATAATAATGACATTAATCACAAACTTCACAATTTTTAAAAACACTGGCAAGGCACCACCAAGGCAACACCATAGTATAATCTGCTTTTGTGCAGAAGGAACTTGGTTCAGAACATCTTGGTAACAGTTTTTGAACATACCACATTTATACACAGAAATCTGGTTACTGGCATCTAGGACCGCGAGGTCATTACTCTCCTGGGGGTGTGCAGAGAACGTGACTTGATTCACAGGGTGTGGGAGCAGCAGCCGGTAGGTGCACATGGGAGGTGGAACTACACTCTGCCGGAAGACCGTCACCAGTACCCTGCCTGTGTGTGAGAAAGAAGACGAGATTAGGTAAGTGGATGTGTCCTTTGTAAAGTAAGCATCTGACAACACAGCACCACTATCTAATAATGCTGGTAGAAAATACACAGCAGTTTCTAAAAATGTTTGGTGCTTTTATCATAAATAAACTTAAACACAGTACACAAGGAAAACTGAGTGTGTAACCTTCAGGCATGGAGCAGTCCAACTCTTGCAAATGAGGGCCAGGTGGCCAAGAGTTCTAGCTTGAAACCCGGGCCTGCAACCAAGCCAATGAACCGAGGGAATGATTCCCTTCCAAATCCTTGAAACATTTCCCTACATGTTTTCAATAATAAGACATACCTGATTAAGTCCTCTGTACAGAGCATATGATTGTAAAATCAGTATTAGGACCACTGATTACAACAAATTAGAACTAATTAGAACAAAATTAGCACACCACCGCACATCACAATCTTAGCAACAAGTTTTCCTTTACGTTACCAGCGGTAAGTACACTGTCTATTGAAGTAACCCCTTCTTGCTCCAATTTCCTCCCCCTCATCAAACAAAATACACCAACCAATCCTCATACTAGACAGATGTCTGTGACTTGAATTGAACATATTGGAGATTATATAATTAACAAATATTGTACCAAATAACAAAGCAACCCACGTGGAGTGGTGCAAGGATCAGTGTAAATCTGTGTCAGAGCAAAAAGGTAAGACTGACACACCCAATGCCACAAGATTACTGTTGTCGTCCTCTGTACCTTAAGTCAAAATGTTCAACGTCTTCAGAGGCCAGACAAGTAAATTCATGAAGACCATGGATGGAGTTGGGCTGGGCAGGGGTAAGGATGAGGAGGAAGGATTATGGTTCTCAGGAGAATACAAGCCCCCACTGGGGGTATTCCCATCCAATCAAAACAACAAATAACTAAAAATAAACCAAACAACCAAAGCACCAAACAAATCAAAATTCTCCAGTTTTAGTCAAACCATGACATCTACACGAACAGACTCAGAACCCCCTACAGGCTCATGGACACGCTTTCCAGCTCCTTACTTCCATCAATGACAGCCACATTTGCCATGTCGCTCGAATTATCTCCTGAGCTCCGGTCAGTCGTCCAGTGCCAATCATAGCAGAGGTAATGCCAGCCCTGACAGAGAACATGCAGCCGGTACGGGGTCACCAGGTCCCACATCAGAGACACCAGCTTGCTCTTCCCACAGGTGCTGAAGGGCAGACTTTGCTTGAGATACCAGTGGTAGTTCCCAACAGTCCAGAGCTGCACTGCAAGGGGGAGATGAGACGAAGGCCATCAGGCTGGAGGACCAGACTTCATGCCACTTGCTAGATGGGGAAGAATTTTTTCTTTTTCAAATGACCTTTCCTGCTCACCCTCTTCATTAAAATCATAATACTAACAATAATAACTGTCAAAAAGTAGTTTTCCATGGGGATAAGCTAAGGTCAGAAGCACACATGTTCAGTTTCCCTCTACTTTCAAACTTTAGGATCATGAGGACAGAAAGATACTAGGATAACAGTGCTTTAGTGAGTTGTTTTTTCATAAAGATTTAGAAAGGAGAAAATTTGGCAATTAGATTAAAAGTATTAAAACACTCAATCCTGGATGTGAGGGCGATCTGGCTGTGACATCCGTCACCCCATTGATTGCCAGGGTTGATTCAGCTGATCTGGCTGGCTCCAGTGTCCCCTTCCTCCCTCACCACTCCATGTGTGTCCCTCCCAAAGCTGCGCACTCCAAGAGGACGACCTTCCCTGATAGAGGAGGACCGTTCTTCAGTCAAGGGTATACAAGTAGCTGCACTCCCCTGCTAGAACCTCCAAACAAGCTCTCAAGGTCCATTTGTAGGAGAACGTAGGGTAGTCAAGGTTCTAAGACTCCAGACTAACAGAAGACCATGGGGGAGGGGAAGGGGGAAAAAAAAGTTACAGAGAGGGAGGGAGGCAAACCATAAGAGACTCTTAAATACTGAGAACAAACTAAGGGTTGATGGGGCGTGGGGGACAGGGGAAAGTGTGTGATGGGCACTGAGGAGGGCATCTGTTGGGATGAGCACTGGGTGTTGTATGGAAACCAATTTGACAATGAATTATATTTAATAAAAAAATAAAAATAAAAAATAAACCACTCAATCCAAATGCACTAGATTACTATCACTATGCTGTTTTAGGCTCAAGACACTTATTATTTTCTTCCAGGCGCTTTACGTGCAGTTATGTCCATGGCTATCTGGTATTAAGCATGATTCAGCTATCCAAAGATCAGTACTCATCCTTTATCAGCAATTATCCCTTCCAACATCTGTTAAAAGAATAAGACCTAATCCTGGGGTGGGAAGGAAATGGGGGGATGTTGGTTAAAGAGCACAAACCTTCAGTTATAACTTCAGGGGACCTAACAGACAGCATGGTCACCATAGTTAACGATCTGTATTGCGTACCTGAAAGTTGCTATGAGAGTAGGTCTTAAATGTTCTCACCTTAACAACAACCAAAATGGGAATTACGTGAAGTGAATGAAGCATGTTAACCAACTTTACTATGGTAAACATTTCACAATATATATGTGTATCAAATCATCACAGTATACATCTTGAACTTACACAATGTTGTAATAGCAATTAAATCTCAATAAAGCTCGGGGGAAAAGACCCGATCATGTTGAAACCAACCTTTATTAAAGAGAAAACACATATAAACAAATACCTTAACTGTATTAAGGAATTTCTTTTCTTTAAACATCTCCCTGCTCTTTTTTTTTTTAATTTTTTTGTTTGTTTGTTTTGTTTATTTGGGAGACAGAGAGAACAGAGAAGGCAGAGAGAGGGGGAAAGAGAGAATCCCAAGCAGGCTCTGTGATATCAGCACAGAGCTCGATGCAGGGCCTGAACTCACAAACCATGAGATTATCACATGAGCCGAAACCTAGTCTGACACTTAACGGACTGAGCCACCCAGGCAGCCCTCTCCCTGCTAATTCTTAATTAACCTAGCAACCACAGCGGATGTAACCTAGTTCTCTAATTAAGCTATTAGAACACTTCTACCTATCTGTGGGTTGCTAAGTTAGACCACGTACTCATGCTCTATAAGGACAGATGATGTGACTTCTTGTGCAACACTTTTGTCCTGAGCGTATCACAGCACCAGCCCTTGACACCCTGGCTCAAAACTGGTTCTCAACTCTGGCTGCACATTAACAATTGCCTGGGAGCTTTTTAAAAATTTTTTAATGTTTATTTATTTTTGAGACAGAGCACAAGCAGAGAGGGGCAGAGAGGGAAGGAGACACAGAATCTGAAGCAGGCTCCAGGCTCTGAGCTGTCAGCACAGAGCCTGATGCAGGGCTCAAACTCATGAACCATGAGATCATGACCTGAGTCGAGATCAGACACTTAACTGACTGAGCCACCCAGGTGCCCCTATTTTTTAATTAAGTACTGATGTATGGTCCCCATTCTAAATTTTTTTTTTTTTTTAACATTTATTTATTTTTGAGACAGAGAGAGACAGAGCATGAACGGGGGAGGGTCAGAGAGAGAGGGAGACACAGAATCTGAAACAGGCTCCGGGCTCTGAGCTGTCAGCACAGAGCCCGACGCGGGGCTCAAACTCATGGACCGTGAGATCATGACCTGAGCTGAAGTCGGACGCTTAACCGACTGAGCCACCCAGGCGCCCTGGGTCCCCATTCTAACACACTGACTCCAACTCTGAGATGAGGCCTGGATAGTAATTTTTTTCTAACGGAGCAGCCAGCATTGAGGTTTGTGTCATGAATGAATGAATAAATGAGCTTTTAAATAATATTCCAGTTAAAGAAAAAGTTCTGTTGATTAAAAGTTTGGAAGCCACTTAAAAAATAAGTGAATGCTTTATGAACAAAACGATTCGGTGCATTGCTGTTGATACGAAAAAATTACAAAACTTTCAACGCCTAATAGCATGAGATTTAATAAGGTGTGGCACAAATACCACACAGCAATTTAAAATTACGCTGATGGGTATGTGAAATGGAAACGTGTTTGTGACTTAGTAAAAACAAGTTATAAAACTACACGTATCATGTCTATATACTTAACAAAAATGAGATCACAGCCATACCGATACACGCACATAAAATATGGAACACAAGAAAATTTTAACAGTGCTCATTACTGAGCAAAAGAATTATGGAATAACTTTTGTTTCTTCTCTTTACTTTCTAATGTTTTCACATATTACACACACACCGAAAAATACATATTTACGATGTGATCTACAGTTAAAAAGGCATACAGACGACTCTTACTTATATCTAATGCCATTTGTCTTTCGCTGCTACAGTTTTCCTTTGGCTAGCACTTTAACTTCCTGCATAACACCATCCATGCAGAGAAAGCAATGACTTGTGATGGTTAATTTTACATGTCAACTTGGCTAGGCTATGCTGTCTAGCCATTTGATCAAACACTAGTCTAGATGTTGCTGGAAAGTATTTTGTAGATGTGATCACACTTTAAAATCAACTGACTTTAAAAACAAAAGATTATGTTGTGGGTAGCTCTCATGCAAAGAGTTATGGCCTTAAGAGTTTATGGCCTTAAGAGAAAAAACTGAGGTTTCCCAGAGAAGGAATTCTTCCTCCAGACTGTAACACAGAACCTGCCCGAGTTTCCAGACTGCATGCCTGTCCTTACAGATTTGGGACTCAAGACTGCAACATCAACTCTTGTATTTCCAACCTGCCAGCCTGTCCCCCGAGTCTAATGTCTACAGAGAACCCTGACTGATGATACCTGACTAAAATTCATAAATAATCAAAACCAAACCACTCCCTCATCTCCACCTACCCCCTCAGTTATCTCTGATTCCACTACAGGACTAAGTAGAAGGGGTAAAGGCAACTTCACAGCCTACTTTCAATTACATCTCATGTGGCATAAAGCTGAGATACTAGCGCTGTCTTACCATAGGTTTTTAGAGTGCAATTTTCTTCCCTCTGAAGGTCCTCCAGCCAAACTGCAAGCACAGTGGAATCTGCATTCCAGAACAGGCCGTTTACCTAGTAGGGAAAAAAGACATGTCACGGGCCTTTAACTATGTACATATTTCATAATCTTTACGAGAGCTAAATTCCCTGCTCTCACAAACCAAACACTTGAGCTGATCCCTAGCAATAAATTATAAACCTACAGAATCAGTATGAACATACAAAATCAGTATGAACCTACAGAACCTACAAATCTACGTAATAGATCATTATATGCAGGGGACTTTAAAAAAAATGCACTGTGGTTAAAAATTTAAGAGACTTAACAACCAAAGAGAGAGAGAGAGAGAGAGAGAGAGACAGAGACAGACTTAACAACCAAATGCAAGTCAACAGTCTTAGACAATCAGGGAAATTTGAATATGGACTAGGTATTAGGTACTACTAAGGAATTATTACTAATTTTGTAAGGTGTGATCATGGATTTCTGGCTATACAAAGAAAAGTATTTTCTTACCTGTTAGAAATGGATATTAAAAATACAATTTCTAAAATTAAAACCCCAGGAAACAAAAATGTGTGTGAGTGCATACATGCGCACGCGCGCACGTGTGTGTGTGTGTGTGTGTGGGGGTGTGTTTAGGCTAAAAAGGGGTGATTGGATGAAAACAGCTCTGCAAAATGCTAGTATCTGTTGAAAGTAAGGACATGGGAGTTCATTAAACTCCTCTCTCAACCTTTAGCTTAAGTTCTTAATTTAAATGTAACATAATTATATTTATTTTTTTAACATTTATTTATTTTTGACACAGAGACAGCACGAGCAGGCGAGGGGCAGAGAGAGAGGGAGACAGAATATGAAGTAGACTCCAGGTTCTGAGCTGTCAGCACAGAGCCTGACTGGGGGGGAGGGAGGTGCTCAAACTCACGAATCACAAGATCATGACCTGAGCTGAAGTCAGACGCTTAACTGAGCCACCCAGGTGCCCCATAAATGTAACATAATTTTAAATCATTTTTATGTTTACATAATTAAAGATCACCATTCAGTGTTTCTGCTTCAGTAAAAATCCTAATGGTACACAAGTGGCTTAAGGTTTAAATGTTATCAATGAAAAGTATCTATCATTGGAAGCATTATGTTTTTGTCCAAATAAACAATACTAATTAGGATTTCTATTTCTATCTATGTTTTAACTAGAGTAAGAAAGACTGCCATTTCTTTGCAAAACATCCTTCACAACAAAAAATTCAGTTATAAGAAGCCACTATTTTTATTACTATCTACTCTGGAGCTTCTGTTTTATATGCCCACATCAGACAGAAACCTCTACAGCTGAGGAAAGTCTCCTAAATTTGATGGTGAAACAACTCAGGCACTTACCTTAACCTCATCTTTGAGGAAAGGAAGTGTAAAATGTCCATGAAGAAGGCCGTTTTTCTCAAAAAACACAATATCCTGCTGACTGGGTTTCTCTTGTGTGGATGCAATCAAACTACCTGAGGGCCTTAACGCAAACATTGAGTGTCAGAATGTCCAAAAGTGCAGCCAACTGCTAAGAACAAGACGAAAGTCAGAGAAACGATTTTTCCAACAGAAAACCTCTACCCAAGGAAGGTTTAAAGCCCACGTGACTCTTGGCAAGCAGTTCACATTAGTGACATACTCCACCTGCCCAGGGGATAGAGTGCCTCTTCGTGATTTGCTCAAAGGCTCCATCTGTCCCCCAAGACTACAGATTTAGATTGCACCAGTGTGACTTTTTAAAAAACCAATGCATTATTTAACCTATTCTATTCTAAATATTACATCCCATAAAAACATAATGTATTTCTCCTTCTATCTATGACTTCAGCAACTATGCCATGCTCAGACAGGTATTTAAGACTTCTCAGCCTACTTAAAACATCCCAGTCACCTCATCCTGTTCGTATTTGTCTCTATAGCTTTAACTTCAATACCTTTCTCTCTTTGCTCTGTCATCCAATTGTCACTCAAATACAGGTGGGAAAAAGATGTCTGAAACTCAGAGACCTAGGGGTTTGGCATAGAACAGATGCTACTGAGACAGAGGAGACACTTCTGTCTTTAACCAGGGCAGTTGCGGACACTAAGCAAGAAGTTTACTGGGCCCAGATCCAGCCTGCATGTTCCTCAGCAAACAGAACCCTCTGGCCTAAGAGCTTGCGGCTTGTGCCGAGAAAAAAGCCCTTTTCCTAATTTTCACCAAAGCTCCACTGCCCCTGAGAGCTTTGCAGACTGTGACTTCCCTTCTAAGCACCATTTTCTGTTATACACAAGGATTTCATGCAGAAGCTCCCTATAAGCTGTAAAATGTGTGTATCTTGGAATGACATCTGTGAAGAAGCTGTGAATCTACTATTCAAATTGAATTCAGACTTCAGAAAAACTACAAAGAGAGAGATATGGGCCTACAGCCAAATGAGTAAAAGTTAATATCCTTTTGTGTTATATAAACGCCTGTACCCAACAGGTATCACCACCCCTACCCCAGTTCCAAAATATTCGCTGAGGAAGAAGTTACAAGGTTTCTTCTCGCACTCACTTCCAAGCCAGAGCTGGTCCCAGTCCTGCCACAGGCTCACTGGTGGACTGTAAAGCAAACTCTCGGTTCCATACCCTCACTTTCCGGGCTCCTGGGTGGCAGGTAGAGTTAAAATAAAGAAACAGACACACTTAAAATGTTGTCAAGTCAGAACTGTTCCAACATCTTATTAATAAAAACTACCATGGTTTTACGAAGCTAATTAGATTAATCTTGTTAAGAATTTGTACCCACAAGTAGGAGGCTGGAGCAGATGACCTCAAAGAATTCTTTTAGTTCTTAGCTCTAAATTCACTTAAAATCTAAAGCAGCACCTCGTATGTATAATTTTAAAAAGCCTAAGAAGAAAACCTTCTTGAACTTAATAATAAAATAAAAAATATTTTCTTTAACTGCAATTTATTTCCATACCTGTCTCTGGGCAAACAACACTCACAGCAAAAAACTGGCCGTCACCACGCCAGGTCACTTGTGGTCTATGGTCATCCCAGGGCAAAGCCAACTCGTACTAAAGAGAGGAAGAAACACAAATGTTACTAGGGGACTTAAATGGCCCCAAATCAAACAAGCCCCAGACTATTAAAGTTAAATCTTTTACATGACATTTAAGCTATCTAGAAAACCAACTTCATAGAATCCTCAGGTCCTCTTCTAGAAGGCTTCTCAGATCCAGAAACCATCAAGAAACCAAGAAACCAAAACAAAATCCATCTTCACAGATAAAAAAAAGTGGCCTCCAAGCACAGTAACAGAGGAAAAGAGCTGCAGATCTGATATTAAACATAATGAGCTGAGGAATCTACTGGGTAACTACGGTAAGGAAATAGATGTTCTGTTTATCTAAATGTAAAGGGGTAGAGTTCTGGTTATCTGATTACTGTATAAGCTTTACAACAGTGCAGAGACAAGTTAAAAAGATGAGAGGAAGGTAGGAAGAGAAAAATCAGAGGCAATAAAGTCAGCAGCAATGATGCAAACACGGAAGAGTTCTGTGTTCCGCAGTACAGGAGCAAGAAAGGGCTCTAGCACCACTTATATCCCAGTCCTGAAGGTCTTGAAGTCTTGAAGACAGAGGCCAAATTTGCAGGCTAGGGGACAAAAGATCACCTGAGCATTCATTATCACACTCCCGTGACAGGGGGCAGCGGAACAGCACGAGCACCACACTCCGCACAGCGGGGAATACACAAGGCAGCCTAACAAGACATATTCTCAATTGGCAAAGAACACAAACCCTTCCCCTAGTGAAAGGCTGAGATGAAATAGGAGTCACACGGATTGTAGCCAGCAATCAGTAAAGATGGAAAATGTAAATGACAAGCGTGGCATTATTGATCCGCCTGTCCCACGGAGCTCATGGAAACGTCTACATGGATACAAGTAATATGCTTTTCTATTTGCTCAGCCCAAATCTTGGGATCATTCTTTCTTCTCATTCCACATTTAATCCATTATCAATAACTCTGATAGTTCTACCTTCAAAATGTATTCAGAAAAAAGGAAAAAAATGTATTCAGAGAAAAGGAAAACAGAGTTTCATCCAAAGGGAAAAATCAGAAAAAGTACCTAACTTACGTATGTAGGAAAAATATAAAAACATACATAAGAATGATCTACAGTGAATGCAGGATAGCAGCTCTTTCTGGGGAGGAAAGGGAGAGTATCTGGGAGGGATACACAAACTACTTCATTTCTATCTGTGATGATATATTTTTTAAACTGAGTATTAGTTATAATTATTCTTACGCTGAAAAAAAAATACAAAGCAACTTGGCAATAAGAAAGGAAAAGGGGTCTTTCTAGAATGACTCATTCCGAGGGCTCTAAAGTTTCAGTTTTACTAAAGCAGAAGAGCTCTATCCATTATCAGCCTCTAACAGGACACCTAAGAGCTCCCGGTAGTTGGCAAAACTTGTATTTGTTCCAGTCAAGGTTGTTTCCATCAGACCAATCTTACCATTTGCACCTGAAAGGCCGCTTGCCGACCTTCTGATCCATGGAACTGCGTCTCCTTCCTGCCCCATCCCACAGTGATAAACTTGCCTAGAGAGCAATTGATAGAGAACAGGCAAGACAATCAATAAGCTACATGAAATGAAATAAAAACAGTTCCACTGCTATTCTTCATTAAGTAGGTCACTGGCAATTACTTGGGTCCTCTGAGACCTCTCAATAAACTGACTAGCACTCAATATTTGAAAACCAATGTTCCATATCATACACAGCAGTGATTTTTGAAGAATCTGAAATGGTCTTATTTTGGAAAGCACTTCACTGTCATCTCATATATTCTAAATTCCCTCAAGGACAGTCAACAATTCCCACTTCACAAGTAAGAATGAAACATGAAGAATTTACGAGATACATCCATGGATAAGAACATTAAACTCAACACAAGAGCTAGGAATAAAATTCTGATTATAATTATTTGGTCAACTAAATGTATCCAACCTTCCTGTCAGTGGTGGTGGGGACTGTAGATTAAGGAATT
This sequence comes from Panthera uncia, assembly GCF_023721935.1. NCBI lineage: Eukaryota > Metazoa > Chordata > Mammalia > Carnivora > Felidae > Panthera > Panthera uncia. Next base: position 67,738,400 of record NC_064807.1, read on the forward strand.
CACTCCTCACATAGATAGAAAATGAGACCCTCTAAATTTGGCAGAAGCCAAAATTAGAACACAGGCTGTCCACCTTCCAGCCTAAGGTTCTCTCTAAATCACAATGTTTCTCTTGCATAAAGTATGCAGTCAGGTGCTGAAATAATGCAACCCTCTGTTCCAGTAGGCGGGATCAGGCATCCGCCTGCAACAGGTACTACTGACATGTCTCTGGAAGCATCAGGCAGATCCAGGACCCAATACTTCCCTCCTGCCATTGATTCTGACGAAGCAGAGCTGTTCGTAATTTTTTTTTTTTAAATATGAAATTTATTGTCAAATTGGTTTCCACACAACACCCAGTGCTCATCCCAACAGGTGCCCTCCTCAATACCCATCACCCACCCTCCCGTCCCTCCCACCCCCCATCAACCCTGTTTGTTCTCAGTTTTTAAGAGTCTCTTATGGTTTGGTTCCCTCCATCTCTAACCTTTTTTTTTTTGTTGTTTTTCCTTCCCCTCCCCCTCGTAATTTCTATATATTACAGGTCAGCATGACCAATTCCTGTGTGCTCTGCATGGGTACATGGGAGTACTACAATACCACACCTTGCATCTGTCTATGAACAGCAATGCTTACCCTGTTGCACAGCCCTGTGCTTCTATCTGAGAGTTTCCAGAGATGTAAAGGACCAACGAATGAAGCAAGAGAACTTTTCCAATGGGATCAGACAATAAGTGATGGGGTGAGAGCAGGGATCAGTAAACTACAGCCTGTATCTACATTTACAAATAAATTTTTATTGAAACACAGCCATGCCCATTCTTTTATGTATTGTCTGTAACTGCTTTCACGCTAAAACAGCAGAGGTGAGTAACTACAACAGAGGCCATGTGGCCTGCAAAGCTGAAAATAACTGCTATCCCGCCCTTCACAGAACAAGTTTGTCAACCCCTGGGTTACAGGGAAAATATCTATTCACCACAATCACAGAGTGATGAGACAAATATATGTCTAAGACCTACGACCCTGACTTGGACCCCCTCTCCCTTGACTTACACTCTATTATTAAGTTTCTTCTGAAAAAGTCAGTGGGATTAGCCAGGCCCAGTGCACTTTGTCATCCAAAGGTGTGCTGGTTACTCCCTCTGTGGCTGTCCTCAAAAAGGATGCCCAGGAGTCCCACCCTAGATCCTAGACTCTTCCAGCACCACACCTGCTCCTGAGTAAGTTGACCTCCTCCCAAGACTGTAAAGATTCCCTACATGCCACTGACTCCCAATCCACATCTCTGACCTCTCCTGAGCTTCAACCCCTTATATTTGCCTACTCCACATGGTGATCCCACATGGCCCTTAAATAAATCCAGAACAGAACTCACCATCTACCGCTTACAAGTCAGCACTTCCCTACCTTCCCTCTCAGTTACTGGCATCTTTATTCCCATCACCTGAGCTTCTGACTGGAGCCCCACTAAACTCTTTCCTCCTCACCTTACATACCCAAACCCGTTTATTTCACATTCTAACTACTATTTCTAATTGGCGAAGACAGGAGGGGAATCATGTATACGTATTCCAAAAACATTTCTCAGATAATTCTAAAAACGTATCCCCGTCCTCCCTGAAAATCAAATTTTTCCTGAATTCATTCCACCTTTCGGCCCCACATTCACCTTCCTTATCTCTTACCCGTTTCTTTTACTACCCCTATCTGATCACCCTGTCTCCAGTCTCTTCCCTCTCTACCAATCAACCAATAAATCCGGCATCATCAAAACCTGTCCAAATTTAATCAAAATCTATCCTGTTTATTTCAATTCACACTCATGTCCTGCCAGCAGCAATACAACAGTACTCACGGCTGCCTGAGTAAGCCATGTCGTGTCTATGAAGCATCCATGCCTGGGAATGGATGAATTTCCTTGCTTACACCACACCCCTACCCTCAACTGTCACGTACCCCACACCAATTTAGCCAAGACTCAGCTCAAGCCAGCCTTCTCAAGTCCTCCCTCTCCATTGCTCCCTTCCCCTCATACTACCCTAATACCTACACATGTTATTATGGGACTCCTTAAAGGAAAATCTGAATTATCCACACCACCAAACACACCGCTGTGTTCACAGTACGTACTCAAAAATTATCTCTGAATAAATTATTTTTGAATAAATAAATGAGTAGCAACTTTCTAAATGACTTCTCAGAGTTGGGAGAACAAGAAGGCATGAGGTCAGTAATCAGTAAAAGTTAAAATCCCTTCTCCCCCATCCCTTTCCTCAACCGGGCCATCTACCTGGTGCCTTTGTGATGGCCAAAGCTTCCTATACTCAATAAACATCTCCTCTCTTCTCCCCTTTCAATACTTAGGAAGAAAACAATCTGATGGTTCCCATGAAAATGGAGATTCGGGTCCAATCAGTAGGAACAAAGAAATCGGCCTTCTATCCCACCTCTCTTGTTTTTGCCCCAAAACTGTACCCCAGAAATGCTCGCTTTATTTTTGCTAGCACAGTTCCTTTCATTGAAGCCCCAGCCTAAGCCTGCCCTGAGGTTTGGTAACAACTATGCAGGTGACATTAAGCAGATTTCTATTCCCCAGGTTACTGGCAACCTGAACTCTCAGAGCCGCAAACACCGGAGGAATGCCTTGTATGGTCTGGAAAGGGCTAAAGGACCTGGGCTACCAGACACTGATGCATGAAGCTTCACCTTTCATAGTTCTTTGGGTTTCTGAAAATGATCAAACCTGAGAGGAACTTCAGGTCACAAAATGTTTCAAAGAAAGCTATACTCACTTTCACCAAAATCATCCTGGTGGATCTTCTGTTCCATGATGGGCTCAAAGTCTTTTGTCATCATAATTAGGGTCTGTTGACCTTGGGTGGGCACAAACAAGAATGATTTTGTTTTCACATAACAAATGTGCTATTTCATAAGTATCTACAGCACTGGAAGCTACAGGGCTGGAGTGGAGGAGTTTAGAGTGAGAACAGGAAAGGCACAATTCGCTCAAAATATTTTGACTCTCATTTGAAGGAAAAAAACAACAAAACAGCTCTGCCTGCCTAGGTAAGTTACCTGGTGCTTATTCTCAACTGTTTATGAAAGCTAACATGAAAGTCCACCAGCCCTCCTCCACTAACTTCACACTTCACCAAGGTTATCTCTTCAAATACATACCTCATCAGGGGTGCCAATTTACAGAAGCTCATCTGGAATGAACAGACTCAAAGGGGAAAAAAAGTAGTTTTCAAGAGCTTCTGAAGAGGTCCTGGAAGAGCTGGAAGAGCAGTCTTTAGAATCTGTTTAATAACAATTCTTGCTCTTGGAATAGATTAAATATTGCTGACAATTTTACTGTGGACCTCAGAGATTTTCCAAGTTTTAGGACTGTTTCTCATTTCCAAAAATTGAAACAGTTATAAGAAATAATTTTTTAAAACAATATACTAAGAGGTGAAGTTTAAGTCAAAAAGAACAAATTCCCTCTAGATTATAACGATGCTATCACTGTTCAAAGAAATTTTCTGAATAAGTACCCCAAAACTTAAGCCTTTAAGGTATTATGAGTCCCGTTTTATAAAAGTCAGAGCGAGAGACCAGGGACAAGCTTACCTGTAGCAAGAAGCACCAGTTCTTGGTCAGGACTCCAACTCATGACGGAGATGCCACTGGCCACACTCCCCACACATTCCAGCTGCCATCAGTAGACAAAAGTGAGCTTTAGAAATACAGCTAACATATAGCTACAGTACAGCTACAGCCAGGCCAACAACTTTTTGTCAAGAAATACATAATGCAAAGACTCTCATTTGCAAAATGCTTAAATATTATGGCTCCTGATTTTTTCAACTTCTACACAAAACACGTGGCTTGAGGCTGCTGGAGATTTCCTCCTCACTGGACCCTTCCACTTACCTGGCATGTGCTGAGACTGCAGAGTATGACATCTCCGGAGGCTGTGGCCACACACACAGACTCCTGATCCAGCAAGTCCTGAATGCCAACAATGCAGCCACTTCCGTCCTCTGGAAGAAAGCCTTCCGCCACTAAAGAAATTTCATTTTTCACCTTTCACCAAAACAAACACATTAGCAAGTTAGGCCAATAGACTTTCAAGACCAATTCATAACATTTCCAAAAATAAATGATTTTTTGATGCTTCTTTTCTAATATAAAAGTTTTCAAAATTTTTTTCTTCTAGATTAAAATCCAAACCTTCATTTGAGAAATATTACAACCCTACAATCTTTAACAACAAAAAAAATAGTTCGCGGGGATGCCTGGCTGGCTCAGTCAGTGGAACACGTGACTCTTAAATTTCGGGGTTGTAGATTCAAGCCCCATGCTGGGGATAGAGACTGCTTAAAAATAACACGAAAAAAAAAAAGGTAGTTTATGGGACTTTTTGCCAAACAAATACTAAACAAAAGCAAGAAGCCTGGTCTCAAAAAATGCCCAACAAAATATAAAGCTAGTAACTATGGTTTTCTGAAATTTCTATAGTATAGGGGAAAAGAACTAAGAATGTAATTACCTAAAATACATAAGTAGCAAAATATAGTTAAGGGAAGATATCAGAATCAACTCAAAGAGCTTTTAAATTTGCAATTTTCATTTGCATTCCCAGTTGTGATCCACTGTTATAAACAGTATTTACATGATAGAAGGGGTAAAAAGTAGAGCACCCACACAAAATATAACGTCAGAGTTTTGCCAACTTACATTTGAAACACAAGTAGAGTTAAAGGCAGGTTACTATTCAAGTAATATCTAATATGACATCAATATAAGGCAATGGGAATATTCATTTAGGAGGATACAAATTCAGTAAGATTTAAAATAAGGATTATGGGGGAAGTAAGTTTGGAAAAAGTAACTTACTTCTCTCGTGACAGGGTCTATTTCTATCAGTCCATGGTCTGAGCCAATGAGCACTGTCCTCTGTTCAGTTCGGAGAGAAAAGCACTGAGGTTTCCCTGGAGCCTGAATATCCCTGAACTCCAGGGTCCGAAGTAACTTTAGATTTCTCATGATGAAGCAATTCCTGAAAGTACAAATATCTCTTGATGAAGAATTTTACTCTGAGAGAAAGGAACTGCTTAATAGTGACAAATGACACTCAAATTAAGCAAAGTGATATAGGGGCAGGGACATGGTAGTTAGAATAACCAAGAAAAAAAGAAAAAGACCTAATCCGAACCCACAGAGGGTTGTGGTCACAACCTCACCAACTCATTTTGTTTACTTATGGTCTACAAACGGAGGTTCTGAAATCTACTTTATGTTTTTACCCTTTGGGAGAGGCAAGATCCTCAACTTTAAAATTTTTCTTCAAAAAGATTTAACATCAGTTATTCCTCAGGAAAGTTGAAAAGATCAAAATAAATAAGAAAACATCTTATTTTTGCATATTTGAGTATCTTTATAACCTGACTGATTTATAAAATCAGGGGTGTCTGGGTGGCTCAGTTTGTTGAGCGTCCAATCATGATCTCAAAGCTCATAGATTAAGCCCCACGTCAGGTTCTGTGATGACAGCGTGGAACCTGCTTGGGATTCTCTCCCTCTCTCCCTACCTCTCCCCCCGTTGCACACTCTCTCTCTGTCTCAAAATAAACATTTAAAAAATAATAAAATAAAATCATATAAAAATCAGTACACATATCCTATCAGTTGAATAAAATCTAGAATAAAATGGCTTTAATATTACGAGGTAAATTTCTTTGTAAACTAGTTTTCCATGTTCATTTAAAAAATAAATACTGATATTTTTTAATAAAAGCATATACTGTTCTCAGAGAGGGAAAAAGGCACTACGATATTACGGCACTCACAATGACCAATAAATATTGAGGAGCTTGGTAACTTGATATAACTACTTCACATAATTTGGCTTTCCTGGCCTGGTTTTTATCAGTGCAATAGAAAAGGTGAAAAAAGAATGATAAATAGGAAACCTACTCTGGTCTGGCAAAATCAAACCTGCTTAAATATATAACATTAGCTAAGAGAAAAAAACAAATGAATTTTAACATACTGGATATTTATATTCAGATACCTTTAAAGTTTATACAGTTTATAACTGGAAGTCCCTAATTTATGTTAGGGGTGGCAACATACAGACCACAATGGCCTTATTATCACCTTAATTTTATTATCACCTTAATCCAAGATGAATTCTCTCATCTTGCATTTCATACATATGACAATGCAAGAATAAAGACGAGTTCATCTTCATACTACTACAGCACATAATGGTAAGCGTAATACGAAAGTACAACATGTAATGTGGGTTAAGAGGAAGGCAAGACCATACATCACATGGTGGGAGTGAGGAAGAAAATCAAGGCCAACAATGGTTTTGTAAGCTTTGATGACATTTATATTCAAGAGCTTCTGGAAATTATTTGAACTGATATTACATCATGTAGGTTTTTAATTTAGATCTAACTCTAGACAGAAAGCTTGGTTTTTCAAGAAATTTAAAAATTACGTATCTTTATCTTTAAACATCATACAGATGACCACTGACACAGATCTGAAAGGATGGCTAGATGTGAGATGAGAGAATGCCTGGCTACAGAGGAGTAAGCGAGTGATAGAGAAGGAAGAAAAGAGAACAGATGGGCAAAGGGGTCCAATGTAGAGTCTCCAGTGTGTCTTTGATGCCAGTTTATCTAATAATCACGCTGTTACTGTCGCTATTATCAGATCATCAAATGTCTTCCTATGCCTCCTGTGAACTTGGACTCTATTAACCAAAAACCTGTATATCCCTGGGGTCGAGAGACCCCAGGATAAGAATATGGAGGATTGAGACGGAAAGAGCTGAAGACTTTTTCCTGTTATCTTGCTACACCAGTCACTGTCGTCCCAGCAATGGGCCTCCATCCTTGAGGGGCCCTTGGTCCCAGTCCCTGGCACTCCCAGCACCAACCTCATCAGCCCCACTCCAAACGACACTAGCACTAACCCGGCAGTCTCTCTCCAGACACTGAAATCCAGAACACAGGACTCTTCTGAATTTCAGAGTCATCAACACCTGAAGTCAGAGTCCAGTTTTACGATGCCTCTCCTCCAAGATTAGGTCATGATAACTCCATCTTCCCTTGTTTTCAACCTAAGCCCTAAACTAAGTGTTACAGCTACCTTCATCAGTTCACATTTTATGTTACCTCACTGCTTTCTTTTGCTTCTTATTCCTCAAATAGCTACTTAACCAATTCTTCATGCTAAATTCAGTTGAAATATTGTGTGGTTTCTACTTTCCTGATTGGACCCTGCGTGACAAACATAGCAAACAACTGGAGTTCTCAAGTCACAGAGCTTCCAAAATCACCGACAAAGGTGAGCTATTAATTTACCTCGCACCAACCCAACCCTTCTAAGCTCAAAAAACTTCTTTAACTTTTCACACCCATCATCCTCTATGAAATTTCTGGCAACTCCTCCAGTCTTTCGCCTCTTGGCTAATTATTGTGCCCATGACTACAAGTACCAGGCAGCTCACTAATGTGCTGACTAGATCTAAATGTCTCGCTCTGACCGTCCCCAAAGTGAACAACGAACCCACATTTTCAACCTTCTGCTATTATCACCAGGATGTCTCACAAGCACATCAAACACAACCTGGAAATCGAAGTACTGCTATTATCCTATTCAAGTGAGTTCCTCCTGCTTGAGGACATGGCATTTCTGTTCTCTCTGTCCCCCAAGATGAAAACAGTCTTTCCCTCCTTTTTGCTCATATTTAATATTAAACTATTCACTGGTTAGCTCTGTTGCTGTCAATACAGTTTCAATTCTTTGCACAATATCTAATTAATCCCATGACCCGGTTTGTGGCCTACACAAACACCTACTAAGCTCTTGGTAAGTGCTAGGATCTGAAGACAAGAGAGGACTCTGTCACTGCCTACAAAGAGGTCACAGTTTAAAGAGAGAGAGGACCACATAATATACCACATTAGGTCGAGAAGCGCAGGGGGCACCTCCACGAAAAAAGATGCCAGAAGCAGCGCGCAACACAAATCCAATTCACTAACAGTCGCACATTAACTGATTCGCTTTATTTGGTGCATTAATTGTTCAGCGGTATTGTCCCCTCCTGCAAGGAATCCGGAGGCTGGTCAATGTGCCGACCGGGGAGCAACACGTCTTCCCCAGCATGCCGCTTGCCGCAGACCCCGGATGGCGCTGATGGCAAGTCTCCAAAAAGAGAATTTAAGGGCAAAGGTTATCACGCCATACTCCACTCCCGGGTTTCCTGCAGCAGGGAGAGTTTGCACGCTCGGGGGTCCTCTTCATCAGGACATCCCTTGAGGACACGCCAGGTTCCGTGCCCGCCCGGAGTGAGTCGTTCGAATGCTCACCTGCGCCACGCTGCGAGGATCCGCAAACAGCGGTGCTCTGCCCTCGCCTCCTCAGCCACGCGCAGCCTGCCCTTCCGGAGCCCGCCCGGGGCTGCACACACGCCCCTTTCGGCCCGCGGCTCTCCAGCTTTCGGGACGCGAACTGGGGCCCCGGGCCGCTGGACCCACGGGAGGAGTGGCTGGAGAGGGGTCGAAGGGACAACGCGTAAGACTGCAAAGAGCGTGCGAAGCAGACGGGACACACCAACATTGGCGCGGGAGTGACGTCACGAGGAGGCGGAGGCGTGGCCGGCCTTCTCCGTAGCCCCGGCAAGGTAGGGTGGGGAGCTGTGCCTCCCCTCCGCCTCTGTCCCTCTGCCCTCCCGCCCACACTACTATATTCGGTCCCCAATTTGACGTCTGACTTCAAAGCACCGTACTGAGAAGCTTCGGTGGCGGAATCTGCCGGGCCAGGAGAGCAACACGCGTGCGCACGCCGTGACCCGCGCGCCGGAAGTACGTCCTCGCCTCGGGCGAACAAAGAGGAAGTGCTCGGGTCCCGGAAAGCGGTGGTAGTGGCGACCGTGGTCGCCATGGCTACCGACCCCGGGGCAGAGGGACCCGCAGTGCCTTCGCTCGTGGATCGTTACTTCACTCGTTGGTACAAAGCCGGTAAGAGGGGAATGATGTAGGTCTCTGTTCGGCCGCATTGGCCTGATGTTGTAGGGACGGTGGTGACAGATCATAAGCCACGGGCGCGCGCCCCGGTGCTTCCTCGCCACGTCTGGAGGAACTGGATCTCTCTGTTCTCTTCTAGACGGAAGGAGTGGCAATTGCAGACTCAGGGCCCTGAGATACAGCCGGGCGCACTCTGGGGCTGGCGATGCAGTGCGAGTTCAAGGGTGGGTCGCTTGCGATAAGATACTAGTCTAAGGTGAGGTCCCCACCAAGGAAGGGAGGGGCTGGATTGCATTCGCCGTGAGGGCCTGAAAAGCTTCGACGGGCTCGATCCTATAGCAGTGGCCATACACACAATGATTTAAATGAGGTCGAAAACTATAATAGACGCAGGGATGGAGAGAAGAGGTGGGTTCGAATAGAGGCATTTGGAAAGCAGAATCTAACAGTTTTACTAAAAGTTGCCAGTACCATACACGTATCAGTTGGAGGTAGGTATCCTGTTGTACTGCTTTGTGTACGCAGTACATATCAGTGGTGCGAGCATCGTTGAGGACTCTTGTCTAGGCCCTACTTGCTCCCTTTCATTCAGGGATAATAGGTGTACTCATTTTTTTAAATATTGTGGTATATAATTTTGTAGCCAAACTGAGGTGTTTCCCAGAATCTGAGACTTTCAGAGCTAACATCAAGACCGTCTTGGGTAGATCAGAAAGAGTTGGTCACTCTAAAATTGACTAACAAAACATATGCTACTGTATTATATAAAGAATGCATTGCTAATGGCACTTTTTCTAATAGAAATAATGAGTGTACTCATTTTAAATATCCATCTATCTATCTATCTATATATAAATGTTTATTTTTGAGTGAGTGAGAGAGAATGAATGGGGGAGGGCCAGAGAGGGAGGGAGACACAATCCGAAGCAGGCTCCAGGCTCTGAGCTGTCAGCACAGAGGACATGTAGGGCTCAAACCCACAGACCGTGAAATCGTGAGCTGAGCCAAAGTCCGATGCTTAACCAACTAAGTCACTCAGGCGTCCCCGAGTGTACTCATTTTCAAGTGAGGATGGAGCAAAGAGGTAGCAAACACTTTAATATATTTTTTTCAATATATGAAATTTATTGTCAAATTGGTTTCCATCACAATCACTTTAATATTGAATGAATGATTCTTTCTGGGCCAGGTCCCTTTAAATACTTTACAGGAAGCCTTTATGTATATCTTTTTGGGTAATAAAGGGATACCAAGGATCAGTATGTGTTCAATCTTCAGAATTACCTGTACAAACCAAAGAAAGTACCACACAGTGGGAGTAAATGCTGACCCACCAATCAACAGTCATTCATTCTTCTAGATGTCAAAGGCAAACCCTGTGAGGACCACTGTATACTACAGCACTCCAATCGGTAAGCAAATTGGGAATTTTAAATTATAAAAAAAAGTTTCTGGTATTGTAGCCTGGTATGGTCTTGGATTGAACAAATGGTCATTAAATGATTATCTAGCACTATGTTGAAATGGCATTTATTATAAGAGTTGGGCTGACAAGAATGAGCCTTTCAGTGTCTACTCCAAACAAACTTGGTTAACCAAACATCCAAATGGAGGACCCTCATGGAGAGGGCATGCCTTCCTTCTCATCAACCTCAGTGCTACCTAATGACTTTAATGCTCTTCTTTTTTCTGGGAAGGAAATTCAGTCTCACTTATCCCCCCCCCCTTTTTTTTTAATTTTTTTTTAACATTTACTTATTTTTGAGACAGAGGGAGACAGAATGTGAGTGGGGGAGGGGCAGAGAGAGAGAGGGAGACACAGAATCTAAAACAGGCTCCAAGCTCTGAGCTGTCAGCACAGAGCCCGACGCGGGGCTCGAACTCACGGACCGTGAGATCATGACCTGAGCCAAAGTCGGACGTTTAACCGACTGAGCCAGCCAGGCGCCCCCTCACTTCTCCTCTTTTATTATTGCCTTCCCGTCTTAGTTAAGTTCCAGCAGTAGCCAGAGGAAAATGGGGGAAAACAATAGTGTGAGTAGGAGTACTGTGTCGTATGAGGAACAATTCTTCCAAACAATAACACAGCACCACATTTTTGCTCCTTACAGCATATGTGTCATCACATTGGCAGAATCTCATCCAGTTCTTCAAAGTGGAAAAACAATCAAAAGCATTTCCTATCAAATCAGCACCAACTGTAGTAGACTTCAGAACAAGGTCTCTGGGAAATTTAAGCGGGTACGTTCCTGTAATTGTCCACTTAAATCTTCAATGTCATAGTAGTGACAGATCCAGTCAGTCTTAGAATCCAGGGATATGTGCTCAGCATACTTCCCTGACAGTTTGATGTGCTAATTTTAAGAATACCTTAACCTTAAAGAAATTCTTAGACCAAAAAATGAGGTATTTCAGGAGGAAAAGGATTTGTCATATTTTCGGTTTTGTGCCACCATTCCTGTCACTCCCAGGGTGGAGGATGGAGAAGGCGGACCTTTGAAAGGACAACTTTAATACCAATATAACAAGATATTTTTGTCTCTTCTAGTTTTATGAAGCCAGCATCTTGAGTTGTCTAAAACTTAGGTGACCAACTCTTCTTTAACATGTATTTTCAAATATAAATTTAAAAATATCCTGAGATAGTGGGGAAAAAAGTCTGAAAAAAAAAAAAAACAGTATTTGCTCCTCACCATTTTCCATTCTTTCATCTTTGCCAATTTGATACAGATCCAGTCACCTTAGCACCTTGTAGCACCACACAGTGCTCAGTTGTAATGTTCTCTCTACCCTCTACAACTCTAGGCAGGGTGGACACATTTTATTAAAAGAGAGCATCACACCAAGGACAATTCAGTAACATACTGAAGTCTCCTAACATAGCTACAGGATAGGAAAGTTTCAGTGGATGATTTAGCTCCTTCATTTTCTGACTTGATACTAAGAGTTTCTGCTAATTACCCTCATCGTTCTAGGAGACCCTGTCTATACTCCCCTTTGTAGGCCTGAAATTCCCTAATAACATACCTTACAAGTATTAATTTTTCCTTGCTCACGAAGCACATGGACTTAGAAAAGCACGAACCTTTCTTAAAAAATAAAGTCTGCAAATTACAAGTATAACAGCTAGTGCTTGTGAGGTTCCTATGATAAATCTTTGTCCAAAATAGTAACACTATTGTTACTGTTGAAGAATAGAGAAGTACCTAAATGTGGAACCCACTACAGATAAGATGTGATTGAATCTCAGCACTGCCAATCGTTGATTCTCCCAAGGGAGGTGATACAAAAGGGGTCAAAACATTTCTGCTCTTTTAATACAGACCCAGTGATGGACACACCCTCAGGGACAAATCCTCAGCCCTCCTCGGGAAGTGAGGAGTCACACTGACTAGTGTTTTGAAATGAAATACCCACGTGTGGAGGACTAAAGCCAGTTGTGGTAGCGTCTGTGTGCTATCTAATGTTTTGAGTGGTAGAGAGGTCATGGAGAATAGCATCTTGACCTCAAATACCCATGTTCACTGTAGGAAAAATTTCTGGGAAAATGAGCAACATGTGAGACATGCATGCAGGGGTTCCCCATGAGCTTCCTTGTAGATATTTGTCAGAACCTCCCCCAGACACACCCATATAGTGGAGTACATGAAACAACAGCCATGCCTTAACCTTCCAACAGATGAATGTCAAAACGCAGTATTCTGGGTTACAGGATAATGGGTAAACTATTCTTATTTGCTATTTAAAACTTTTTTATTTTTCTAAACTTTCCTCAAAGTGAATCCTTTTTAATTAGAAAAATATAACTGCTTCAAGCAGTGTTAGTAATTAACCCTAATAAAGAAGTTCCTTTATCTAGTAAGTTCTAATATAAAAAATAAGTTAGGTCTTAATGAAAGTAACTTTGTATAATATTACTGTCATACTCTGTCATGTTGAATTTTACGTTATTGCTTATTGATGGATTTTCTTACACTTTTGAAATCTTTACGTGGCCATGTGTAACTTTCTCATTTACAGTTGATAAAATACATTCTTTTTTTTTTGTTTGTTTTGTTTTTTCTTTTTTTCTTTTGTTAATTTACATCCAAGTTAGTTAGCATATAGTGCAACAATGATTTCAGGGGTAGATTCCTTAATGCCCCTTACCCATTTAGCCCATCCCCCCCTTCCACAACCCCTCCAGTAACCCTCTGTTTGTTCTCCATATTTAAGAGTCTCTTATGTTTTGTCCCTTCTGTGTTTTTATATTATTTTTGTTTCCCTTCCCTTATGTTCATTTGTTTTGTATCTTAAATTCCTCATTCCAGTCATATGATACTTGTCTTTCTCTAGTTTCGCTTAGCATAATATCCTCTAGTTCCATCCAAGTAGTTGCAAATGGCGAGATTCCATTCTTTTTGATTGCCGAGTAATACTCCATTGTATATATATACATCTTCTTTATCCATTCATCCAGCGATGGACATTTGGGCTCTTTCCATATTTTGGCTAATGTTGATAGTCATGTGTCCCTTTGAAACAGCACACCTGTATCCCCTGGATAAATGCCTAGCAGTGCAATTGCTGGGTCGTAGGATAGTTCTATTTTTAGTTTTGTGAGGAACCTCCATACTGTTAAAGTTGATAAAATATATTCTTAATCTTTAAAGTATGCTTTACCTCAGGTGTCTTAGTCTGCTCTTTCCCCTAGAGCCTACGATTATAGCTGCCCTATAGTAGGCACTTACATAAATGTTTGAATAAATGAATATTTTTTCTGTACTAAAGCCATTTTTATTTAAAACACTAGCTCCAGGGATATATTCTAACACTGAGGGCTGCCTCTCAAAGGAAAGTGAACACATACACTACTTAATAACTTCTTCCCTTTTATTATCAGGGGGCACAGTTTCTAACAGAGCTTGCACCTCTGTGTAAGATTTACTGCTCAGATGGAGAAGAATACACCATATCTAGGTGAGTTACTTTTTAACCACAATTTGGAAGAAACAAGGGAGGTAATATTTTTCTTCAAAACAGTTTTTTTTTAAATAGCTGTGTCAGAGGACGGTTGATGGAAGTGAATGAAAACATTCTCCATAAGCCATCTATTCTACAAGAGAAGGTAAAGTGGGGAGAAAAAAGTATGATCCCATCCACATACTTTTTACCTGATTTTACACATGTGACAGTACTAAATCTTCTATTTCCTTTCTAGCCATCCACTGAAGGCTACATTGCAGTTGTGCTGCCCAAATTTGAAGAAAGTAAGAGCATAACAGATGGGTTACTGACACAAAAACAGTATGAAGAAGTCGTGGTGAGCCGCATCACTGCCACGACAGCCACATCATGAGGACCGCAAAGGAGTAACACACAGCACGGCGTGCGCACACTTCCCTGGCCTGAGCGATCAGAGCTCTCAAGACCCAGCACGTGTGAAGCATGCTTCACACCCAGCCATCCACAGACACGTCTCATCTTAAAACTTAACCTACTTTCCTGTCTTTGTCTTGTCTAACAAGCCTCAGTTCCTGTTTGGTCCTCTGTCCTGCCCATGTACTCACTCAATTCTCCTTTTGCTTTTACGTAACAATCGTCAAGCAAGGGATGGTTTTTTTGGTTTTCTTTTTATTGGATTAAAAACAAACAAACAAAAGCACTTTGAGGAAAATTTGGACAAGACACCTATGTTTTAAGTAGCAAAGTAAAAATAATTTACCCGTCATCCTGTAACCCGTTGGTGAATACTACATTTTGACACACTTCTGTTTGAAATGTTATGGCATGATCATTGTTTTTGCCTCAATTTTCCCTCCGTTTGAAGGTAAACAATTGGGCCTTTTTACTGAATCTTTGTCTGACGGACGCTACCAAAAATGCTAGTGCCGCCCCTTCAGCCGCAGCTCTTCTCCCTCTAGGTTGTAGGGGAGAGGCAGAGTGTAGACTATACCCCCTCTGCCCCTTACACCTCTGGGGTGGCCTTCCTCTCTGCAACCAAATCGAATGGAACACGGTGGTGGCTTTCCTAAACGACGGAATCAGGAAGAGGCTCTCCTAGCGGGGAAGTGCGCTGATACAGTGTTGTAGTCGCTCAGTCTCACGCTCTAGCTACGGGGTAGCCAGCCAAGAGGTTGCTGTAACCCCAAGACACACATGCCTTTGCATGGAACAAAAACCTTTACATCATCTAAACTAAAAACAAAACTGAATAATGGCTTAAGATTGTGTCTTTATTTACACTAAATTTCAAATAAAAGGGCTTCTTAAATTGTAATTTTTTCTTCAGCACTGCAATATGTGTACATTTAAAGATCTCTGTAAATAAAACAGAAGATTTAATTTAATACAGAAGAAATCACCTTACTTGTGAACTCCTTTGCATGCTCAGGTTTCTCTTCAGATCGCATAAACCTTTCGCCTTTTACTTGTGAATTCCTTTGGTTTTGGATCCTCATGCTGTTGAAGTCATGAGTCATCCCTTCCTCACCCCACCTGAACTTAGCAGAATATTCTCATTTCAGGAACGTAAAAGTATTCTGTAAATCTACAAGTTATTTTTGACTCACAAGAAAAACTTCTTGACTTGAGTGCCAGCATGACTATCCCCTAAATATATGCACCAGACACAATATAGGTAGTAACTCTACAAACACCTACATCAATGGTGCCGTGAGCTGAAAATCTAAGCACAAACGAGCAGATCCCCATTTTGAGTAGCTGAAGACACCATAAAACAAAGATACTAAAGATAGTAAATAGTAATTGTGTGTGTGTGTGTGTATACACACTGTATGTATGTATGTAATATACACATATGTATTTTACATATAACATTACCTCACACTGTTCTCCCATTACTTCCCTTGTAGTTTTCAAGAATATTTTGGTTTCAGGGCATAAAAACCATGCTTGATAATTTTATACAGGGCACTGACCAAGCTGAATGTATCCCATTTTCTCCTGAAGGCTTACAGTAAGTTTAGTTTCCTTCGATAAAATAGCGACTAATTGGTAGTACTGTGGTTCTTCAGGATCTTGTGAATATTGATTGTGATGGATGACCCAGATAACGATCATCAGACAAGCTTATATAACTACCACCATTTGGCAACTGACATGTCCTATCAGATTTCAAAATGAATTTCAAAGCACTGGGATATAAGCACTATCAAAAGAGTTCAAAATGAAGTTTACCATAAGGACAGAACATATAAACCAGATCCTTCAATCAAAACCCCACACCAAACAAAAACAAGAAAAGCTTTAAACCCTAAAATTAAAAAGATGTAAAATGTTTGTTTGTTTGTTTTATAATGAACATTCCAAAGGCACATATACAAAATGAACGATTATTCAGAATTTATTTTAAAACCTCTCGGTTCCATTACTCTCATGTTTTCCATTCCATCAGTCAGCACAGAAAAGGATAGTTCAAAGACTATTTTTTTACACCAGTAAGATAGGCTTAGGATTCCAGCTAATATTGAAGCAGACTGGCCAGCTATGGTGGAAGGAGAAGTGAGCGCCATCTCCTAGTGAGCTCCTATAGGATTCCGTGGAGTGAGCTCCATGACCCTGCGTTTGGGAATGAGGGAGGGACACATGCAGCCCAAGAGACACCTGTGCTATGAAATGCGTGTTAGAGAACAAATGTGTGCTCGTAGCATGGATGATCTGTGACAGGACAGCAAAGAGGCCAGTCACAATCGGTGCACAGAGCAATTGAAGAATCCACAGATTTAAGGAAACCCCTGGGTTCACCCAGTCGACTATATGTTTTCTGCTGAAAATTAATGTTCTAGATGGTAAGCTTAAATAAAAAGAGAAAAGAGGAGATTAAGGTATTTTAGGCCAAAGGTGAGCACATATTCAAAGCAGCTTCTTTGGATTAAACTGTCATTAAGACAGTTGGGATATTTGGTTTGACTTTCAAGAATGTTGTTAGTGGCAATGTGCCATTTTAAATTCACACCACAATTAGGAATCTAGAAACTACCATGGCATTTATTAGTTGTCAAAAGCTTCACAATCACTTTCATGATCAGAAAATAAAGCAAGATTTCATCACTGTTTTCTTTATAAAATCGTTGAATTTCTGAAAATAAAAAGGATCATTTGCTTTTTTAAAATATCAGCTTTGCCACATGCAGTTCCAGAGATCTGCCCCCAAAAGCTTCTCAAGTTTTACCATCCATGGAGTCTTTATTGGTAACTGAGACCCATCTGTTGTTTTCCATCTGAAGCTGGAAAGAGTGAAGGCAATTAGTTTCTCCTTTGCTTTTACAATAAAAATTACAAAATTAAATAGTAACTATTTCTTTTGCATTTTCCTTGAAACTAGTTTTAAAATGTGATTTTCAGACAGAAAAATTATCTTACCTTCTTCAGCAGTTTATAGCAAAGCGAGAGAAGTTGGACCAAAATAGCCATCATGGATCTTGTCTTCGTAATACACTTATCAACCTATAATGACAACAGCCAAGCAAATCAGCTTCTAGAAGGAGTACTTCAGAAGACTGTGTCACTGATTTACTTTTAAACTGATAACATTTCATTATTATGGAAATCTAAAGGATCTCAAAAGTCATAAGGATTAGGGCACAGGAGCTGACCTGACGCCCCAGAATACAAGTGCAGGACTGCCATCAGGATTCATGCCTATTTCATGGAGCCCCAAGGAAGAGTGGATGGAAAATCAACCAGTTCTATTTCGAGTTGTTTAGGTGCTTTTTAAAACACTCCAAATAGTGGCAGTGAACCCCCTACTTTGTAACTTCTGGCACTCTGCTTTGTTGGCAGAGGCTTAAATTCCCTGAGACAAACAACAGGAGCCCCTACTCTGAGGAATTTGGGCCCTGGTTAGACATGTGATGACATCAGGATTTAAGGGTAGCTGCTCAGTGTTGCGGAATTAATTATGTCCAAAAAGCTAATTTAGTGAACCTACTGCTCCCCGGAGTCTGTTATAACTACAGATGATAAGTGACTCTTGGAATCAAAGCCTGAAAAATGGAAGTAAACTGCCCTTCTGTGGGTAATAACACTCTTTGAAAAATGGGCTAGAAGCAAACCTGGTTAAGTGTGAAAGTTTCTCAAGCGTCTCCCTGAATAACCCACTCTGCCTTTTACCTTTAGAAACACTTGATTTTGCAAAGGTGTCTTAGTTATTGTCTGGAGCTGGTGGCATAAAGGACTTAGTTTGTTTATTTCCAGGAGAAGCATAAGCTTGTCATCATCTTTCAGCTGAAAAATAATTCAGGAAGTTATAATAACTTCAATAAAAATCGTCATCTTTTAAACCCTAAATACCCTTATACCTTAATAATATACCCCCACAGTGGGTATTCACATCACCACTATCACCAAGCAGGCAGATCTGTTGCATTACCTGTTTTGAGAAAACTTGTACGTTTGAAGCAAGCTTTAAGCCCTCTTCAGCAAAAACCTAGTGGAAAGAAAAAGTATCACTACTTAGATGTATATCTTATGGATAGTTCATAAGAAATATACTCATGGCTAATTGTTATAGCTGTCATGGAACTCCTGAAGTTTTTCTTCTACCCAGGAAACACAAGTGTTCAACTGTATTCAGAAGATTTCCCAGACCTGATGCAGAATCAATCCCTGGAGACTCTCCTCTGCACCTGGAAACCTCCAGTTGCTCTGGAGGGCCATACAGACACATGATACTTAACCATACAAATTATGTCCAGGCTCCCAGAAGGATCTGGAGCTCATCTTATAATACCCCAACTATAAAAAGGTGATGAATTGTAGAAGATGAGATCAAAAGGGTTAGGACTTTCCTACTTCCAGCTAAGCAAGATAAAATTTGTCATCTGTACACATTCCTTAACCAGCCATTTGAGAGGACCAGTTCAGATCGGTTCTTGAGTATTCACCATGCATTTTATAGTTTAATGAGTTGAACAGGATGATGGCAAAGAACAGTGAAAAATAAGGTTGGTCAGATAAGATTAGGAATATTTAGGATGATTATTTTTAAATGGTAACAGAATGTTTCAGAGTAAGAGACACCAGGGGAGAAAAGGGTGGGAGACTTAGCTTTAGGTGGCAGCAGATGAGAACAGGGCAAATGTGAGGGTGGTTTGTGAAGAAAAATAACAAGCCTTGGTAATGAATTAGATCAAGAACATAAAGAGAAGGCAATACTTTCAGGGTTAACCTTAACCCTTTATCCAACAGCCTTAGCACCTTGCTATCATTGGATGAACTGATCTCAAGGTCAAAAATCCTTCACTCCCTTCCTTATCCTTTAAAAGGGAAACCAGGGGCACCTGGGTGGCTCGGTCGGTTAAGCGTCCGACTTCGGCTCAGGTCATGATCTCACGGTCCGTGAGTTCGAGCCCCGCATCGGGCTCTGTGCTGACAGCTCAGAGCCCGGAGCCTGTTTCAGATTCTGTGTCTCCCTCTCTCTGACCCTCCCCTGTTCATGCTCTGTCTCTCTCTGTCTCAAAAATAAATAAACATTAAAAAAAAAAAATTTAAAAGGGAAACCAGTGAGTTTTATACCTAGATCCTAACCAAACAGAATGACTCACTTACCCATACATCCCTCATTATCCCACATTACCACTTTCTGTTTACATCTCTTCCCTTCTGGCCCACAAACCTCTCGGAAGCAAGATCCATGTCTGTCTCCTGGAGTATCGTGGTTTTACAACCAACTTAAAGCCGATGACTTTCAAATCTCTCTCTCCATTCTTGAACGATCCTGACACCAGTCTTTTATATACTACTTGAACAAAACAGAATGCTTGATTTCCAACCTCTAAATCTGGTTTTCTCCCTCAGTGTTCCCTAGCTAAGTAAATGGCAATACCATTTACCCTGTTAGTCAAACCCAAAACCTTTAAAACCAAAGTCAGATCCTGCCACTCAGGATCAAAACCCTCAATGGGTTTTCCATCATACTTGGAAAATAAAAGTTGAAGTTCTTCCAGTGGCTACAGAGATGCCATACTTTACCACTTTCCTTCTGGCTCATTCCATTGCATCCACACTTGCCTCCTTATTGTTCTTCAGATCCCTCCAGCCTACCCCAACATCTCAGGGCCTTTGCACTTGCTCTGTTTGCCTGAAATATTCTATCCCCAGATAACCACCCTGCTCACTCTCTCACTTCATTAATTACTCAAATGTTACCCCCTTAGAGGTCTTTTCTTGTCACCCTCCTATCACCTCTTTTTGTCTTTTATAATTTTATCTCTAAATGCTTATGTATGGACATTGTGTACTTAACTCTCTACTGTCTACCTCCTCCCACTAGAATGTATGCTGCAGGGCAGAGGGCACAGTGGCTTTGTTTTGTTCTCTTTTCTCCAAACAGCACTTATCCCCAGGATCTGACACACAGTACAAGTTCAATAAATATTTGATGAACATTTCACGTCCACCAGTTAGTAGTCAATTCAATAGACATTGGTTTAATGAATAAGCTCACACAGGAAGAAGGTGGCAAGTAGACCTTTTGCAGTGAAATATCCCTTGTGGTATGGTAGGACTTCGAATGGATATGAGCCAAACTGAACAGAATGAATCCAGAATTTATTAAAACTGTTTTAAGGGGAATAGCTCATTTATAGTTGACTTTACAAAAAATACATACAAGAAATGTTCCGACTCTGATGATGATCACCCTCCCAAGGTGAAATCCCTTTCCTGACGGGGCTCAGGTGGCAGCACACGGGAATACCAAAGGAAACCATCAAAGGTTATAGAAACTGCACATTTCAAATGCAAGAACGCCCTTCGTTCCAGAAAAGCAAACAAACTAATGTGAGAGTTAGGGAAAGTAATCTAGCAACCCACTTGCCAATCTAAAGCCTCTACGTGAAGGAGGGGAATTTGAGATGGGCCTATGTGGACTTCCACAGATACACAGAGGCACAAGGGTGGGTGCGAGAATGTCTGTCTCTTCCTGAATGCCTTAACTCAGCAGGGATGTGAAAGGGAAGAAGGAAAACCGTACCAAGCACTCTCTGTCTCAGGCATATGACAAATGCTTTCTCATGTGTTGTTCTCATGCAATCAATATCATTCATCCAATCCATTAATGAAGAGGCCAAAAAGCCATTCAGGAAAGCGTGCAGGATATGCATCTGCTAACAAGATATTTTCACCTCCTTAGGAAAACCTAGAATTACTGTTATTGCACATACTGTCAGCAAAGCCCATTCTGCTATATCCCGATAATATTTGAGTTTTTCTCAACAAGATAACCAAAAACGCTCCACAAAATGCTCTTGTGAGCCCTCTACTTTTTCACTTTTCTCTACACATGTGTGTGCACAGGTAAGCATACAAACGTGACATGGTAAATCATTTAGAAAACCCAGTTATTACCCACTTTTAGCCCAGAATTAAATTAGTAGCATAAAATGTAAATAAAACATACCTCTAGTTGATGAATTAAATCCTGGGAAGTTTTCAGTGGCCCCTCTCCTCTGAAATAAAATGAATTATCAAGGAGGTCTAAGAAAAAGTTACTGCCTGAAATTTGGTTGTATAATATAAAACTTTTAGAGCATTTTGAGTATTAATAGATCCCAAATTTTGAAGAAGAATATTGAACAGACTAATAATACTGTGACTTTATTCTTAAACAACTTTAATATTTAACTATTACTTCTTAGGGCACTTTAAAATTTTTCAGTGAACTTTATATATGTTAATTTTATAATGTAAAGGAACTTAACACTGACAAGTAATATTTAAATTTTATTTTTCCTTTTTAACCTTTTTCATTTTGCTTCATAAATTAAATACATGAGATATGACAACATGTCTTAACCAAAAGGCCTTTGTTACATAATGGAAAGAGGATCAGACCAAAACTCAAAAAATTCTCATTTTTAATTCTAAAACTTTGATAAGGCATGTCATTTAAGTTTCAATGCTGAGTATATAAAATAGTCATAATAATATTTGTGCTACCACTCTCATCAGAATAGGGAACATCAGATTGAAAACTACCAAGAAACAAGACCTCTAAAATGAAAAGCAAATCACAGCAAAGTGAACAACAGAATGCATTAAGAAGAACAGTAGACTGGCATGAATCACAAGAAATCTATTAACCAATTCTACCCTTAACATCTGTAAGATGGTGAACAAATTATTCCTGTTCTCTGATAAATTGTTGTGCTGATCAAATGAAATTATGAAGCAGAAACCACTTAAAAACCTATAAGGCACTTTTAAGTTTGAAATTTTTTTAAACTATAAGGTACCAAAAAATCTTAAATATATAAATTATCAAGAAAGAGGGGTGCCTGGCTGGCTGAGTTGGTAGAGTATGCAACTCTCGATCTTGGGATTGTAAATTCGAGCCCCATATTGAGTGTAGAGATTACTTAAAAATAAAACCTTTAAAATCATCAAGAAATATGAATAATCATCTATAAATTACTAAGAAATTCTGTAAATTGTTAAGATAACAATAGCCTGAGGAAAAGCTATAAAACTACCCAGGAAAACTGTAAAACTGGATCCTGTGAAGGCTAACAGGTGAGTCTCAGAAACAAGCAACTACATGAGGTCGGTAAACCACAGGTATTAAGGGAAAACAAAACAAAACCAAAATTTGTTGGGGAAAGACAGATACACTGAGTGTGTGGGCAGAAAGCAAAGCCAGTATGAGATTTGACCGCAGATAAATCACCAAGATGTGTCAAATGGCACCAGGTGTCACCCACTATGGAAAACCCATTTTTTCCCTGAACTCAGCATTCCTGTTCAATCACTACATCTAGTAACAAGTCCCATTCCACAGAGCTTTAGTGATCCCCACCCCTCATAATGCAGCCACTCATGCTTCCCTCTCTCTATGGGATGCATGTCATACACTATCCTCACTCTGAAACAAAAAAATGCTGACCATATCATCCTGAAATATGCTGAAACAAGAAACAAGAACTAAAAGAGACAGTTAAAAACTTAACAAAGGAGCCACCTGAGTGGCTCAGTCGGTTGAGCATCCGACTCTTTTAATTTTGGCTCAGGTCATAATCTCATGGTCACGAGACTGAGCTCCACATCTGGCCCTGTGCTGAGCGTGAAGCCTGCCTAAAATTTTCTCCCTCTCTCTCCCTCTGTCCCTCCCAAGCTTACAAGCATGTTTTCTCTCTCTCTCAAAACATACATACATACATACATAAAACCTTTAAAAAAATTCTGATGAATTCTCTGTTTAGGATGATTTTATGTGTCAAACTACATTCACTTAGTAAAGATATTTCTCTAGTTTTCACCGATCAAAAAAAAAAAAAAAAAGATTTTGTTTAAAGATCTGCTGATTTTTATCACCACCATGAGGAAACTAGCATGATTGCAGCCAAATGTCAAGATCTTTGTTATCTCTGCCAATCTGTGCACATTTGGTGCGGGCAAACGAAGGAGTTCCATTGTACTTTCTTCTGCACACTTGACTCATCTGATTTTTGAAAGACAGGAACTAAGAAAAAAAGGCCATAATTGTGTTAGGAAGACTCAATCCCAGGAGAAGCTTGCTAAAAACAAGAACAAAAGAAGGAAACCACCAAAGAGGAAAGGTCACCAAAGCTGGAAAGTACAGTAAAGTATTAACAGATGACTGCTAAACAGAGGCAAAATTACTCAACTCCTATCATTTCTCCCTCACCCTCCAGAATACTCTGTCTTGAAAAGCTAGAAGATTTCATCAACAGGGAAATGAATGTTTCTTCCTCACTCTGATCTTCCTTCCACGCAAAGGAATCTTCACTAGCACAACATCCCTCATTTCTCTCAGCTCTCCCACTTATTCCATCCTGTAGAAGTGTGTGGACTTTTCAGTGTTTTGGTGACTTTGCAAAAATAAGTTGGACATGTAGCCCTCTCCTTTCTCCTTTTTCTCTTGGAAGTAAAGATGCCTTTGGGAGACACCTGCTCTTCCAGGTGTTCAGAGACACATTCTGTCCCTACGAAGTACAATTTCTTAATTCTAGAGATCATTTTAAAAGCTACTTGCTTGTGGACATAAACGACATTATCCAATAATAGCTTTATCAATATAAATGTTACTGGCCCCTATCTGCCATTCTTTTGCTTATGTTTTCATTTTGTTCAGAACTTGGGTGGGAAAAAGGGTGCTGTTTATTGAACCCCAATGTCCATAGAGTAGTGGAGATCCTATTTTAATTGAGCTTAAGACTCCAGACCAAATGGATTACATTCCAGAATACTGTAACAACTTATAGATGTGGCCCACTGCTGATAATATTTTCAAAATCAAAATGAGTAGAAGACCCAAATATTTTTCAGGTTTCTAAAAATAAAAAAGACAGATTTCAGAAAGTTAGTGAAAAGTTTGAAGTCATTTTTGAGAAAATTCTAGAACAGATTATTGACCAGATAACTGACGAATGTTTAGCAACATAAATTACCATATGTATAGCTTGTTGTGGAAGATTGTGGAATGTGATCAACATGGACTTCAATGAGGCATGTGATCAAGACTCTTGTAATGTGGACAAGACAGAGAAGGTAGGCCTCGTAACAGTGAAGTTAGGGAAATACTCTGCTATGAATACTGATTCCTGGAGATTTGGCCCCCCATTGAGGTGGTAGGCCTCATGGTTGGAGTCTTTGATCTGTATTATCTAATCAAGTACCAATCACTTACATAAAGAGTTAAAAGGCAGGTTTTCTAAACTTATTGATGCTGGCTAGGAGAAACAGATACATAGAATGACAAAAAGCAGAATGCAAAATTATTTCAAAATTATGAAAAGGACACAAACCTGAAAGAGGATATCTTCTAAATCTAAATCCTGATTAAATAAATGCCTTCTTGTTGCATTCACTTAATTATAAGAACTTATGGTCTTTTTTTAACCATATATTGGAAGTTGACTTTAACCTGTCAATGATTTAACATGAGTTTTTCTTCACACCGGATACTATCAAATTGATTTAAAAGGATCAAAACATCACTATATTTACCTAGTAAATAAATATAGAGAATAGGCCATACTGGACATGTTCCGCCCATTTCGAACAATCTCATTTTCCTGATCCTCCCATTTCTTGATCTCACAGTTGGCATCAGAGGTAAGCAAACCCAGCTTAAGTCCAAGCTTTGCTATCTTGGCTTGCTCCTATAAAATACACGTTTTCATCACCACAATATTGTCATTATTAATGTAAATGGAAGTTTAGAAGTAAGACTGTTAAAAGGAAAAGGTCTTACCTCAGAGTCAGGCTTCTCTGCCTTTAATGATTTCAGGTTTGCATTATTCTTCTGTGACAATGAAAAGATTAAGACATCTTAAAAAACAGTACAGTTATGGTGAGGAAATACAGTAGTAATAGAAAGCATAACAAAGTACCTGTAATAAAATTTTAATTTGAACATTTTCAGAACAAACTTAAGCTACATTAAAGCACGTTGAAACAAACTAATTGCAAACACTCTCCTAGCATGTGGGTTCAGCTTTGAATAGGTAGTTAGTTAGAAAGCCGAGGCCAGGGAAAGCAGATCATGCCCCAGAAGGACTTAAGGACCTGTGCACCTTGTCAGAGTCCAGGTATTATATCTCCAAACATTCCCGGCCCCTCTGTTGAGTTATTCTTATGAAATGATGTCATAAACTGAGCCACTATATGTAGTTTTCCATATGCTCCTATTGTTATGATTCTGGAGTTCAGTTCCTTTAACCAATTTGTCCTATGAGGGCTAATTTTGGCCCCCAAGTGCCATTGACATCCCAGTTCTTAATCCTTTACCCCAGGTCCTATAGGAGATTATACTTAGAATTTAGCACTTCATATTTCAATCAACATGTTTGCTGGGCCACTATTTTTGAAATGGTAATTTTTTCTACGTGAGCTATATGGAACTCAGAATATAGTTCCCCTAAGGTGAAAATATTGTAGTTAGGTTATCAGGCTAGCCCACAGATGCCTATTTACATAAGTAGAAACCACCACCAATAGCAATGTTTCTTTGTAACATATATGCAGAAGCTCTTAGGAGACAGCAGCCTAGGTCGGCCATTCCCCCACTCTGAGGTCTGGTAGGAGCTCCCCTAGTTGGGCCACAATGGCTGGGGCTAGTGAACAGAAACGTGCAGGAGAGGCTGGGAGCCCTTTTCTTTTTTCTTTTAACATATACTTAAACTATAAACACACACACACACACACACACACACACACACACACACACACATTGAGTAGATGTACACAAAGTATAAATTATAATTATAAAATATAATTATATTTATAATATAAAACAAAATACCCTAACCCCCTTAGCTAAAGAAAAAGATCATCAACCAATACTTTTGAGGCATATGTGTACCTTCTCATTTTTTGTTTCTCTTATTTTTTTTTTTTTTTAATTTTTTTTCAACGTTTTTTATTTTTATTTTTGGGACAGAGAGAGACAGAGCATGAACAGGGGAGGGGCAGAGAGAGAGAGGGAGACACAGAATCGGAAACAGGCTCCAGGCTCCGAGCCATCAGCCCAGAGCCTGACGCGGGGCTCGAACTCACGGAGCGCGAGATCGTGACCTGGCTGAAGTCGGACGCTTAACCGACTGCGCCACCCAGGCGCCCCATTGTTTCTCTTATTATTACCATGACTTGATCCTTCTGACCAGCTATTCTGTCAGGAGTTTCACTGCAGAACACTCAAGAGCCTTAACTTTTCCCTTTTGTTTTCTGTCTCATGGTTTATACTTGCTCATTTAACATAGCCCTTTTGAGATTTTCTAATGCTGCTTACTATAGAAGAAATGGGACAGAAAATGAAAACAGAGAAACCATAAAGTTGCACACATGTACAAATAGAAGCTGCCTCTTATGTTCACTGGAAAATACAGATCATCTGTGATCTCTGGCCCTTCCTGGTACAGTCACATCATGTGCATCTTCCTCCTTAGTCTGATAGACTAAAACGCAACTGATAAAGCATTTAAAAAAGAATGCCCTGCAAGTTTTTAGATTTTATTTAGAATTTTACACCCTGTCTCATTCTTTTAAATTTGGTTGTGTTTTCATCATTTTTTACTTTTACAAGTTATTTTTATTAGAGTGTTTAATGAAGACTGAAAGGGAACGCCTGAAAAGGTACAGAAACCATCTTAATGCATGTAACCAAGCGGGCCACCTAGTGGACACTATTTTGGAACGCAGTCAGACGCATCAGTTTCAAATATACAATTCGAATTTTGAATAAAACATTCCAAAATGTACAAAACTCTTCTACTTACCATTGGCCTTGGAAGTGAAAGGTAGCCATACTTCTCTCCTACAAATAACACATACAACTTAAAACAAATTTTCTATTAGCATATTTTCTATTATTCACATTTAATTTTTAAAATATTAAATAGGAATGCTAGTACATTAGTTTTGATAATTTAGTCTATTAATTAAATGTGTCTCAGAAACAAAATTGTAATTTGATTGGTGAACATGAAGATTGTCAACAGTTGTATCCCTAAGGTACCTGGTTGGACAATCTCTACCTCCCCCAATGTAATGGCAGAAAGGCAAAATATCTCAGTGATAATTACTTAAATTGACAACAAGCTTCATTCACGGTGAAATCTTTTACAGTAGCTTGCCTCTAATGAAACCAGATTCTTCTTTTCTCAGTATGAGTTATCAGTGCTTACTTGCTTTTCTGCGAGCATCAAAGCAAATCATTTACAGCTCACTTCATAAAGTATTCCTCTAGTCAGAGAGCAACTCTAGTGCATAAGATAGGAAGATGAAATAAACCAAATAACAGTCTCTTCGCTGTGAATTAACACATGGCAGGAAGCACAGAAACTATAGAAAGTAAGGTACTGTATAATGCCCGCTTCATCCCTGTGCTTTCCTCTTTCAAACTTCTGGATCATGTATAAAGTCAGATTGCAATAGATGGTAGATTTTTTTTTTAAGCTTAGCTTGTTATATCTGAGGAAAGAATTTACAAGATTTGAACAGTAATTACTTCCTGATTTCAAGGAATGAAGTTTTGTTCAGCTGTAATATATTAGGTAGAACCATGTGAAATTGCTGATATTCAACCACTTTGAAATACAAAAATAGCAATTTCATATAGTTTCACCTAATAAAAGTAAATACAATGTCAGAGTACTAAGTCACACACTTCCTTATAGAACAACTGTTACATGAACAAGGTGAGCCTGCTCATAACATGTTTACATCTTCATCTGGAACTGTGCTGTTGAATATGGAATCCACTGGCCATGTGACTAGTGAGCAACTGAAATATGACCAGTCTCAATGGAGATGTGCTTTAAAATATAAAATACATATTGAAGGGGCATCTGGGTGGCTCAGTCGGTTAAGTGTCTGACTTCGGCTCAGGTCATGACCGCATGGTGTGTGAGTTCAAGCCCTGCATCAGGCTCTGCACTGGATCCTCTGTCTCCCTCTCTCTCCACCCCTCCCCCACTCTCATGCACACTCTCGCTCTCTCAAAAATATTTTAAAAACTAAATAAAATACATATTGGATTTTGAAGACTTAATATAATGGGAGAAAATGTAAAAGACCTCATTAATACTTTTTAAGTACTGATTATAAACTGAAACAGTATTTTGGACACATTGGATTAAATAAAAAATATTAAAATGAATTTCACCGGATTCTTTTGAAAATTTTCATGTGCCTCCTATAAAATTTTAAATTACATATGTGGCTCACGTTATACTTCTATTGAACAGTGCTGATCTAGAAAACGAACTGTCATTATGGGTCAGCCATTGGTACTTAGGATATGTTTTATGATTCAAATAATTTGTTTGTAATATCAGAATTGTAAGGGAATTTTATTAATGGTGTTCTGTTCTCAGAATTGAGAGAGAGAAATAAAACTTAAAGAAGACATTATTCCATGCCTTTTCGCCCAGCCCTGATATAAAAAGTGCCTGAATTAGGTGTGAATAGAAGACTTTAAGTCATTTAGAACCTCAAAATTCACCATTTATCTTAATTCAAAGTCCAAATCCTGTCCATAATATCCCTAAAAAAGTGGTCTTAATAAGCTACAGAAATAAGCATAATCATTACTTAACATAATTAGCTTAGGTGTGAGCAGTCTTGTATTATTATCTACTCTTATGCTCCTCCATAGTGCCCATATCCCTGAAATGTTCACCTTTATTCTCCAAGAGGAAAAAAAAGCGAACTATATTAATCTCTTATCTCTCCAAGAAACAACAGAGTTAAAGAAACCAGAAGGCACGGAGAAATAAATGCAATGAAACAAAGAGCCTTTATATAATCTGGTTTGCTATTCACCAATTAATTAACTGGCACTTCCAGTCCCTGAGGGTGTCTTATAGGCATTTGTTTTGCTCCCTATTTCCATCATTCAGTTGGACTAAGAATGGTTTGCATATTTGAGGAAAATTGCAAAACTGACCATTCTTCAAATAGTTTTTCCCCATAATGCTATTCAGGTAAGGTTGTCCCTCATTCCCCCAGTTCCAATATAAGCCAAGTTAAGTTGATAATAATACAAAAAAAAAAAAAAAAAAAGAAAAAAGTTAATAAAGATACCAAAAATCATTAATCTGAATCATTTTATATTAACTTTATAGTTGTTTTTTCCATACAAGTCTAATTACTGCCATTGATTCTAAGCAGAGCAAATGTATTGACTCAGTTATGTTTAGCTATTACATCAAATTAAAGAAGTGGCATAAGCAATTTGTATCTCTGATGAAAACATTAGACAAAACAATTTTTATCTTCCGAATGCAAACATTAGAAGTCACTGGAAAAACAGGAATGTTTATGGGGAAAACATACTTGATGTTTGATTTATAAAATGGTTTTCAAAGAACTGTTTTCACAGAGGTATCGTAAGTTTAATACTAAATCAACACGACCTAAATCAAACAATAATACCTAAATCAACCTAAATACCAACAATACTTAAATCAACACGACAGCTGTTGTCTTTACTTCTCACTTTAACCTCCAGATAAACGAAGTTCACAATTCAGCTCAAAAGCCCCTCTCATCTTATGGGAGTACCAAAATGATTTCTTTTGAAAACCTAATTGAGAAATGCTGCTCTCATTTTCAATACCCAGAACTTTTCTGCATCTCTACAAACTAAAGCTAATATCCCAAGGACAGAAAAGCCTCATTATTTCACTAGAGATGGGCTATGTTATTCCCTATTAGAAGTTCCTACAATTAGCTCTTTTGATTCTGGAAGGAGTTCTACGTGGCATGACCAGAATGACCACGTCCCCAGACCCACTTAAAATGAATGGCTAAGTACTGAAGGAAAGGCGATTATTAGGTAACCACAGGAGTAGGACTGGGGTATTCTAATCCAAACCCAGTTGTCATCCTCAAACTTTCCCTCATCTCTGCATTCAATTAATCACCAAATCCTACCAATATTACTTATAAAGTTTTTCTTAAATCAGTCCTCTTATCTATCTCCATTTCTATTATTATCACCTCATTATCTCTTGTCTGATGGACCACTGCCTTGATTCGAACTCCATGTCCCCCAGACAAGCTCATATTGTTCCCCCTTCTATGCTCCCTATTTCACTGAACAGCACCTTATGTATCCAATCTGCCAAGTGACATGGTAAGTGCAGAGCTATGGAACAGGGCTGCTAGGTGCATCCCTATAACCTGAAGCCCAGTCATATTAATTCTAAGATGGTTCAAACAGAACAAGAGAAATTCAGCTTCCTTAAAGGAGAGGTAGAGTCTACAGACTATGAGAGAAGTGTCCTTTTCACATTTAGGTATCTAGAATAAGCTCAAATTCTAAATGCTGTAATTACATATTCAGCACTAAGGGAAAGTAGAATCTTCCTGATTGGGTCCCTTCCAAAAAGAAGACCATGGCTTCCCAGGGGGTTTGGGTAAGAAGGCAGAAATGGATGAAGATAGAAAGGCAGTAAGGCAACTATCGATTTTTGAGTTCTTAAAACAATCCCAGGAGGCCCTATTGTGCAATTTGAGTGTCTCACGGTAAGGGGGACAATGACCTGGCTCTGAGACTGACTTCAAGCATGAGAACACTAAAGTCTCTTCTCATTGCTTACCATGTTGTGCGCTACTTAATTGGTTGGTGAAACGATACTTGCAACATGTCTGATAATTTTTCTAGTAATGAGAGTCAAGATATTCAGAGCAGAACAAAGGTAGCTAGAATACGGCAAAGGCTTTTCAATAATAGCTGTAACGTGAGTTACAACACTAGCAGAGAGAAATGAGGATCTGAAGAATACACTCTGTCCTTTTAGGGAAGCAGTGGACAGGTGCAAGGTAACAGGCAGGCTTGTCATAATAACCGTACAGCACAGGAAAAACAACACTGTGACACTGGACTCAGTCCAGCCAATAATGGCTAACCCAGAATTGGACTTCTTTGTCAGAAAAGCTATTCTTATGAGCTTAGTGATAAAAGTCAGGACAAAGAAAGGCAGTACAAGAAATCAACCAACTCTATCTCAATTAATTCCACATAAGGATCCTTCTGAACAGCAAGATACTTTACCAGTAAACAATGGATGGAGTATTGATTAAAGGCAACAGAATTTCCCATCTAAAGAAGAATTTCTGTTCAGCCCTAAGGAAGTTAAGGTTTTCCAAGGACAGGTTACCCACATCTAAAGAAGAAACTGTTTACATAACATCCAGCTTAAGAGGAAAAGAAACCATAATTGACTATGTAGTCCAAAAATAAGTGTAGGATTTTCCTGTTTCAACTCTGGTCTATCTGTAGTGGATGCTAGTGCTGAGAAGGGCAGGGAAGCCACTTTTCTTCGTTTCCTAAACAAGTCCTATGCCTAAATTATCATTCCTCTTTCAATGTGGATCAATTATATCACGTTACCTGTTAATATATGAAACTTGCCTCACATAAAAATCCATGTGCCTATTAATGCTTTATAAAAGCATCAAAATGATAAGCCATTTAGACTATCACAGAAATCTTTAAATGTAGAAGCATGGCAAACATTTATTATACTTTACAAATTACGCTCTATTTACAAAGTCTATCATTTCCTGATTTTTAAAAACAAATCAGCAATTATCCTAAATACATATTTTTTAAAATATGAAATGTTTAAATGTGCAACTCAATAAAAATAAGTATGTAATTTGATGTTACTGTGACTTAAATGACATTTTATTAAAAAAAAAAAAAACAAGCATGCTTGACACTAACAGAAGCCATTCAAAGGGAAAAAAGTACATGACAAGACGTAAACATAAGAGGATACACCATACAATGGGAAAGAAACAAAACTCCCAGTTGTTATTAGAATAAAGAGGATGCCTTCCTATACATTGTGCAGTGCTATTCTACATGTTGTAGAAATACCAATGAACTTACCCACCACAGGAAATATTCCAAGATTATGCAGTCATCAGAGAAAGAGATTCCATCCAAGTGGAAGGAAAGCAATTCAAAAATCAAATAACTACATTCATTTCATTATGAAGTTAGTAGAATTAAATCAGAGAATAACTGTATTACAGAAGAGCTTTTATACTAAAACTAAAAAAAAATTTAGATAAAATATAAAATGACTGGATTTCAATCAGAAAACTAGAATATTAACATTTCAATGAAATCTACAACACTGTTGTACAATAAATTATACTGCTTAGATGCTATAATAAAGGACAGACAACACCGTCCCAATTTTTCTGTGGGAAATTTTTTATATGTTACTATAAAAATAACCCATTGGGTGATAACAAGATAATTCATCTTGTAACTGAGGTTTGACATTAAAAAACTAATAGAATTAATTACAATAATAATGTGTTTAAATATGTGGATAGTTTCTCACCTCGTCTTCCTTCGAAAACATCATTGATTTCTCTTAGCAGTGTTGATATGTCACTAATTTGGGATTCCCAAGCTTCACAAAAGACATCTAGGTTTTCTTTAGCAATTTTACTAGACGGATGCAATGTCAATGTTTCAGCAGCAGAAATTATCTAATGAAACACAACAGACACAGGTGTGCATTTCAGACTCTTAGTTCTTAGAATCATGCTGGAGACCAAACTTAAGTCTGTGCTGTTCAACTCAACAAACAACTATGAAATGATTTCCACACGTAAGCTCCATGTTGGCCAATGTGGAGACCCACAGAACAAAACTCACTGTTTCTTCTAAGCTGATCCACAAATAAATAGGATGCACGATTCTACACAAGCATTTGTTCAGGGAGCAGTGACCTTTATTTCAGGAAAACTGGGTCAACGAAGTTGCTTCCATCGCAGAATTCAAAGAGTTATCTACACAGACTACAAAGAGTGGACTGTGCACTGTAGGTACAAGAGATGGGGGAGTAGTCGTGGCAGCAACAACAGTCACAGGGGTAGTGGTAATGGTGGCAGCAGCAGCACTGGTATCAGGAGCGGTAGGGGTAGTAATAGTGATGATGACAGTAGTAGTAATAACGGCAGCAGCAGCAGCGGCAGCGGCAGGTGGGTAGTATTACTGGTAGTGGCAGGCGTAGTAACGTATACACACATCTATGAGTACGTGGCAGGTACGTTCTTGAGATGCTCTTTTAGGTGCTTGATATACATTAGTATTGATCTTCAGAAACACACAAACAGAATACTGGCTATCCTTCCCAAATACACATTATTCCCGTTATACAGCTAGAGAAACCGAGGCTCAGAGATACCAAGTAACTAATATATGGCTATTCATTCACCTACTATGTGCCAGGTACTGTACCCATGTTCCAGGAGCTGGGGAAACAGCTGTGAATGAAACGGATAAATTTGTCTGTCTTCATGGGGCTCACATTATGAGGGAGACAGACAATAAAAAACATACAAGTAAGTGTTAAGATATTTCAGCGATGATAAATTGTATGTATGACAATAAAGGGTAAGAGAGATAGAGGGTGTTAGAAGGTCACCGAAAAGGAGGCATGTAAAAACAAAGAACTGAAGAAGTCAAGGAGGCCTTGAGGGAATCTAGGGCGAGTCATTTGGGATGAGCTGGGAACACTTCTAGTATGTTCAGGGAACAGCCAGCAGGCCAGTGTGACTAGACTGACATGATAAACAGGAAGGTCACCAGTGGCCATGTGATGAGGAACATACTAAGGACTGGACTTTACTGTGAGATAGGAAGTCACTGAAGAACTTTCAGAAGACTGATATGATCCATGTCATGCTCCCTCTAAGGGAATTAGAGCTACAAGCTCCTCCTGGTTTGGCACAGTCCCACGGGCACAGGGCTTGACAAGTAGGTGGCAGCTTCAGGAGCATAACAAGGTTCCCCATCTTCAGGGAAGGTGGGTACATGGGCTTGCCAGAGAACCACGGGCTAGATTTCAGCAGGAGTGCCCTCTTGACCAGGGCACCATATATACATATATATATATATATATATATATATATATATATATATATATATGTATGTGTGTGTGTGTGTGTGTGTGTGTGTGTATTTTTTTTTTAATTAGAGAGAGAGAGAGAGAGAGAGAGAGAGAGAGAGAGGGAGGGAGAGAGGCAGAGGGAGAAAGAGAATAGGGGGTGGAGAGAATCTTAAGCAGGCTCCACACTCAGTGTGGAGCCCAATCCTACAACCCTGGGAGCATGACCTGAGCTGGAATCAAGAGTCAGATGCTCAGGGCACCTGGGTGGCTCAGTCGGTTAAGCATTTGACATCAGCTCAGGTCATGATCTCGAGGTTCGTGGGTTCGAGCCCCTCTTCAGGCTCTACGCTGACAGCTTAGAGCCTGCTTTAGATTCTGTGTCTCCCCCTCTCTCTGTGCATTCCCCCCGCAATCCATGCTCTGTCTCTCTCTCTTTCTCTCTCAAAAATAAATAAATATTAAAAAAAAAATTTTAAAGAGTCAGACGCTCAACTGACTGAGCCATCCAGACACCCCTAGGATCTGACATTTTAAAAGAACTATAAAAATGACATAGCTAAAGTAGAGATGTCCAGAAATAAATATAAATTATCCCAGACACATGCTCTAATTCTTTACATGATCCCTTTGTGAAACAGATAGCAAAGACTAGGAGTAAAAGCTGAGGCTGTGGAAGAAAAAGACTTCTCAAGTCAGAAGTTGACAACAGGCTCGATCACTGCCCTGCAGAAGAAAGTACGGTGGTCCCTGATATTCCTGCTGCAGTAAAAACAGTAAGCAGAGAATTACAGACAAGTAGCAAGCAGGGCTTGAGGGTAACAAGAGCTGACGGCACATGGCAGAAGAGTCAAAACTTTCAATTCCACTGAAATACATTTATAGCCAAGGTGAGCAGGATGAATCTCAAGTGGACAAGCAAATATTAAAGCCTTGGTTTTTCCTAATAAACAGAGATCCTCTGGTTATAATAAAATGTTCAGCTGATGCTCATTGCTAAGGGTCACTCATGTAGTTTCTGCTTCCATAATAAGCCTTTGACACTATTCTCTACAGGGAAGCTTATTGTCCTTCTAACGTCCATTCATCACGGTTCTGCTAGAGGACACACGTCACCACTGTCTCTAAGTCACTTGCACTGTTCTCAACTATAAATCCAAGGGCTCTACATCTACCATCAAACACAGGAGTTAGGAGTAAGTCCTTGGTTGACCATGATAAATGAAATAAGAACTCCTGGTAAATTGTATTTTAGAACTTAGACCTAAAAAAGAAATGAAGTTCTGGTCCTCACTTTTCTCTTTAACTTGACAGGGACAGTATTAAATGGGGTATCAATTTTTAAAAAGCCTCTTGGAAATTATAAACACAAAGAAATATTTCAGAAAAGTCAGAAAAAAATAATTCCCAACTCTTCCAAACAAGCACAAGAACTTTCATTTCCACATATTCCTATGAACATTTTCATAGCAGGATTATAGTAAGTATACAAATCTGTATCCTGCTTTTATCATCTAACATTTTAACAAAACACTTTTAAATGTTGCTAATTCTAGTTGTCATAATTATTATTTTAAGGTCATAATGTATTATTTGCCTTTTCAGCAAATGTATTATTTGCCTTTTCAAATGTATTATTTGCCTTTTCAAATGTATTATTTGTATTTCAGATAGTTATTTTGCTTCCAACTGGATCTTATTGTAAGTAATGCTGTAACATTGCTTTAGTTTTTGTTTTTCTAATTTGCTTATGTCCTAGGAATCCTAGGTCAAAACACGTAAATAATTTTATGGCTTGGTCCATAATAGTAACTTACTTCTTTAAAAGATTTTATTTTTTAATGTTTATTTATTTTTGAAAGAGAGAGACAGAGACAGAGTATGAGTGGGGAAGAGGCAGAGAGAAAGGGAAACACAGAATCTAAGCAGGCTCCAGGCTCTGAGCTGTCAGCACAGAACCCGACGCGGGGTTCGAACTCACGGACTGTGATATCATGACCTGAGTCGAAGTTGGATGCTTAACCAACTGAGCCATCCAGTCACCCCTAAAAGATTTTATTTTTTTAAGTAATCTCTACATCCGATGCAGGGCTTGAACCCACAACCCTGAGACCAAGAGCCACACTCTCCGCCAAATGAGTGAGCCACAGTAGCCCCGGTAACTTACTTTTCAAATGTGTCATAACAACCTTCATTGTAAACAGCTTCTTGAAAATAAATATAAACTAGGACATCAATTAAATGGGCCGATCTCCAGTTTTGCAGATAAGTAGCTAACCCAAGGCAATGTAATCTCTGTTCAGGCACGCTATCTATGAAAACTCCATTACCTTCGTTACTCTCAATAGATTTGGCTTCTAGTTATGCAGAACCATGCACATCTTCCTTCCACAACGTTTGTTATGACACTCAGACAAGACATAATATAAAGCAATGATCTGCTATTGATCATACCTGTTGGCCAGTCACCTGAAATGTCTCCTCTGCATGTACACAGGTTATTTCAAGAGGTTCTGTCCCAGATATATGACGCAACAATCGACAGGCCTACGAGAAGACATTTCGATAGTTCAACTTCCACATTCTCATTCTTCACAATACAGGTTTTCATTTTATAATTAGGAAAGAAAACAAAGCCTTACACATAAACTTATTAAAACCTTATTAAATTAAATCTTATTAAAAATCAAGTTGTACATTACTGAGAAGATTATTATAACACTATATTGGTTACCAATAAATTTTCTAGGAATAAAGCAGAAACCAATAAGGGTAGAGCATATTGTCTCTTTGTCTCTATTTCTTATCTGATAATGGCAAGTGGGAACAGAATACTAGAACCGGGACGAATCTTTGAAAGGATCTCGTAGTAAGTACCCACACATTGTATGTATGAAGAAACTTAGAGTAGTGACTTGCCCAAGATCCCTCAGCTACACTCTGTCAAGCTATACGTTCTATCTACCAAGAAACAACACTTCTCCTCGGGGTCAATTAATTAACACATCTTTCACTGGAGATAACACTGGATTAGGCAAGGCTGATGTAGTGAGAACCTTTATCAGAGAAAATTATTGCAAATCTTGAGACTTAAGACACAAAGCATTTTTTCCACTAAAAAAATTGCTGCAGGATTCCTATAAATGCCGACTTTGTTTACAGTCATAATATCTGGTTTATAAACATAACAGCACTGGGGTGGGGAAAATTAAGTGAAGGTGATCAAAAGGTACAAATCTCCAGCTATAAGATAAATAAGTTCTGGGGATATAATATATAAGTCTATAGTTAAAAGTACTGTTTTGTGTATTTGAAAGTTGCTAAGATCTTAGAAGTTCCCATCACAAGGAAGAATTTTCTGTAACTATCTGAGGTGACAGATGTTAAGTAAATTTACTGTGGTGATCATTTCATAATGTATACATATATGAAATCATTATGGTGTACACTTTAAACTTATGACACTGACATATGTGGTCTACAGCTATGTTTGGCCAACGGGAAGCCCCAGCAATAGACCAGCAGGAATGAAAGGAGTAAGAGCCTTTACTCTCCCGCTCTTTCCTTGCAAGGTTGCCTCGGCCTGTTTCTGTGTCTAGTCCTGAAATCGAACCTCTCAAGGTAGCTTTCTGGAAGACTCTGTGTCCGTCCAGCCTCCAGGAACCACTCATTCCCCCTGTTAATTTGGGCCAGGGAGCAACACCAGCTCTACTGTCACTAACCCCAATTACTGCACTGCCATGGTCCCCCCACACCCTGTCTATGCAGTTGTGAATAGCTCCTTTATTAAAGCCTTTTACATGATCCTAATTCAAGTATGCCATCTCTTTTGGCTGAGACCCCACAGATTCAAATGCAAACAAATCATACAACGTATCTCCATTACTCTACTCCACAGCTTAATCTCTCTGAGAGAATAAAGACAAGATTAATAATAAGTGCATCTGTGGGTTCCAGCATTCTTTGTTTGGTTTTAGAGGCCGGACTGTTGTTAGAACAGATCAACATTATACCTTTAAAACTGCAAAGAAGATGGAGGAAATGCCCATATAAAGTTAACCAAAAGCTGTTAATATTCCCTGATGATAGTACAACTATCATGAAGCCATAATGATTCTAACAAACGAACCTATTACTCACCTCAACAAGCTGCTCTTTCTGTTCAGAGAGTTTACAGGCATATTCAGCCAAACCTTCTAAATTTCCTTCTACTCCAGTAAGTTTTAATGCTTTTAGAACCACATGATCAGCATGGTATTTTAACAGATCTGCTGCCAGCTGAGTTGCTGTACTGTGAAGCTGCAGATGTGGGGGGGTGAAGGGTAATGAAAGAAAGACAACAAACAAGAAGGTTCTGTAATCACGCACCTCACAAGCATTTAAAAACGAA
Organism: Panthera uncia; assembly: GCF_023721935.1. NCBI lineage: Eukaryota > Metazoa > Chordata > Mammalia > Carnivora > Felidae > Panthera > Panthera uncia. The sequence continues at coordinate 67,777,186 of NC_064807.1, forward strand.
AAAGCAATCTCACTTGATCCACTGAGAGGAAAGTGCCAAGTTTCTTGTGGTAATACTAGAAGCTGTATAGCACTGGCAGCTTGTAAGTTCTACCAGGGTGGGAGTGACACTGACATCTTTGAGTCCCCAATGTTGGCAGTGATGCTGTGTGTAGAAGATGGACTGCTCGGCCCGTGCAGAGTGGCCGGTCCCTATTTCACCCTGCCATTAACCAGCTCTTTCTCACACAGCTTTTCTCTTACTTAAAAAAATGCTTCTGCTCCTCTAAAAGTTAGTTAGGAATAGAACAGTTCCTTATTAAGAGGACGGTATTCAGAGTACTAAGAGGAAAATCAAATGGCAGTTCATGATGATTAGTGTTTGTTAGTCATAGACTTTTAAAAAGGTATTGATGTGAGATTCAGTCAGTTAGGTATTCAACACAACTTTTTTAAATGCTCATACCATGGCAGACACTGTATTAGAGGCTGGACATACATGACAAGTAGGATACAACTCCTTCCCTCAGGGGGTTACAGCTTCTCTGTAGTTCTATCTAGAACTTTACTCCCCAACTCTTGGGTCACAGGAGAAATGACAGACAAAGGGTAACCAAAACCCCAAGGCTGTCTTTGACTTGGATTGGATTTTAAGCATAGCTCACTCTCAGCAGGTATCTTTGGGTCCTATAACTCCAAAATCTTTTCATTCTGCCTTTTGTCTTTAAAAAAAAAAAAATGATGTGATGGGTTATTCTGGGGTTCTCCAGGAAGAGATCATTTTTATTAACACTGTCCTAAGGAAAATCTGACTTTGAACTAAGCCCATTGATTTTTTTTTCCTGGAAGTAATCCAACGTCATTTCAGACTATAGGACATTTACAAAATTAACAATAGAGTAGTCTGCATTCACGCTACCAAGTGAGAATAATTACAGTCAGAAACAAAGACATTAAAATGTACTTTCCTTTGGAAACTAAATGCCACATAAGAATTTGAAAATATTCTATTTAACCATCAGGGCCTTAGAGAATACCTAATGCCAGCCCTTTATTTTACAGCCTATGAAACAGGTCCTTAGGGACCAAGTGACTTGCCCACAATCACATAAATCTGATAAGTGGGTCTAGAGATAACTTATTACCAACCATAAGGGAGAAAGGACAAACAAACTGGAAGTTCCACTCTGTGCAACGAACCGACAATAGCTCTACAGACATGATCTGCCTTCCTCCTTCTGAAAATTCTTCCAGATTGATGTTGTTACACCTATTTCAGAGGTAAGGAAAATGAAGCTGGTAGAAAGCCACTCAGTCTATCAGCAAAGGATTTTATTCTCTTACTGATAGTCAAGTTTTAACAGTAATTTAGCTAAAATTGAATAGGCTGGAAAAAAAATGGATAGACTTTTTTTAAACCAAGATAACCCACAACATCCTTCTATGTTTAACAGGATGTAAAAATGAAGGTTCCAATAGAGGTCAGTACCAAGTAAGATGTGAAACAAATCATCATACATGTAATTTCTAAAACCCAGTTTCATTCCCTTGAACCCTTGACTCTGCAGAAGTGTAAACGAATAAAGGAATTAGAGATAAGGAAGCTCTGTTTGGAGAGTGGACAGGTGCCTACTGAGTGCCACCTCCAGGCAACCCCCAAAGTAGATGGAGCCGCGTGACATGGGAGTTTCGGTGAAGGGCTGAGGGTCTCACAGGAGTGGCTCTGAAGAACACACTCAAGCATCCCTGAGAGACAAAGTCAGCTTGAAACAGAGCCCAAAGCATCCTGTAAAGGCGCCAGTTCCAAAGAACTTTCCACCTCCCCACTTTCCCTCTTCTGGCCCTGAGCCACACTTGGCAAAGATCAGGAACAGAAGCTAGATAAAGGGGGGGATGAAGAGAATGAAAAGAGACCAGAGACCACACCTCTGTCCCAAAAGCCCTAGGTGGGGCTGGGGAACAGGGGCTAAGTCCTACAATCAAATGAATATCAAAGTAGCGATTAATATATTGGATAAAACATTCTCATTTTTGAACTGAGACTGTGTCTCAGGACCTAAGCCATGAACCGGCAAACTCACTCTGTAAAGGGTCAGGTAGCAAATATTTTAGGCACAATTTCAACTGCAACCACCTAACTCTGTTGTTGTAGTGAAAAAACAGTAGACAACATGTAAGCACACAGGCAGGACTATGTCTCCCAAAATTTTATTTACAAAAGACAACCTGGTCATAGTTGGCAAACATCTGATTTTAAGAGACTTGCAATTACCTGAGAGTGATCAAGTAAGTCACAGGATGGTCAAGTTTTCATTCAGGAAGCAGGGAAATCTCAATGTTTTAAAAATCAATGTTTTAAAAATCAATTTTATTAAGGTTATAGTTTATATGCAGGAAAATTTACCAAGGATGCTGTTTGATAAGTTTTAACAAACACATCTATATTGTGGTGGTGGTTACCACTGCAATCAATATTTACTGCATTTCCATTACCCCAAAAAGTTCCTCCCCAACTTCTGGCCCCAGGCAGCCACTGATCTGGTTTCTGTCACTATAAATTAGTATTGCCTTTTCTAGAATTTCTTCTAAATGTTATTACACACACACACACACACACACACACACACACACACACACACGCTCTTTATGTCTGACCTCTTCATGTTATGTTTTAGTGATTCACCCATATTATTACCTGTATTGATACTGTTCCTTTTTGTTGAATAGTATTTGTTATAGTTATACCAAAATTCATTTATCGATTCCTCTGTTGATAGAAATTTAGACTGTTTCCAGTTTGGGGCTATTATAAATAAAGCTGCTGTGAACATCCATGTACAAGCTTTGACAATGATGGCACTAATTAAATGGTGGCTTCCAAATGGAAACCCATTTTCTGGGCACATAGACATACTAATACTAATGCATCACATACATACCATACAACATGAAAATTAGCGAAGAATTAAAAGAGGCTAGGTTTCGAACTATACTTACTTCTTTCTTAAGTTCATTGAGACTGTGGCTGATTTTCAATACAGAGAGTTCTAGCTCTTCAGCAATACTTTTTGTTTTCTTGCTTTGCTAATAATAGAAAAATATATATATAGTGTTACTTCATCTTTTTATCTAGTGATTCCAATTTTACTTGAACTATAAATTACAATAACTGTTTAATATCATTCTGTGAATTATAGAAAAAGTAGATTTAAAAAATTCACCTGTTTATGGCTGGAATGGAAAATAAAATTTTACCTATTTAGTTACATTTTCCCATTCTGACTATAAAAAGATTAATTTTTAAAATCTAAGTCTTTAATAAATTTATCATGTCTAAAATGAATCAATTTTATCTTCTGCCTTGAATGCTCATCTCTTCACTCTTAACAGAGTTAAAAATTAAAATCCTATGGGGCGCCTGGGTGGCGCAGTCGGTTAAGCGTCCGACTTCAGCCAGGTCACGATCTCGCGGTCCGTGAGTTCGAGCCCCGCGTCAGGCTCTGGGCTGATGGCTCGGAGCCTGGAGCCTGTTTCCGATTCTGTGTCTCCCTCTCTCTCTGCCCCTCCCCCGTTCATGCTCTGTCTCTCTCTGTCCCAAAAATAAATAAAAACGTTGAAAAAAAAAAAAAATTAAAATCCTATTTAACTTCAAGTCTCTACATAAATGTCTCTTTCTCAGAAAGGCTTTTTCAGTTCACACAATCTAAATTAGGCCGTCTTCTTTTCCATTCTTTTTTTTTTTTTTTTTCCATTCTAATCTTCTAAGTAATCATCCTTGCTTGCAATTACATAGTTAACTGTTTTGTTTGTTTCTTTCTTTAAAGCCTATCTTCCCCCACTAGGTCTTGGTAAATTCCACAAAGGCTGGGATTACATTTATTTTAGTCACCAATGAATACACAATACCTAGCACAGCAAATGGAAGGTAGTAGGTACTCATTTCTTTGAATAAATAAATTGTTAAATGTCACCTATCTTCAAGAAGTCTTATTTATTTATTTTATTTTAGAGAGAGACAGAGAGCGTGAGAGGGGCAGAGGGAGAGGGGCAGAGAGGGAGGGGGGAGAGAGAGACAGAGGGAGAGAGAGAGAATTTGAAGCAAGCTCCATGCTCAGCACAGCGCCCGATGCAGGGCTCCATCCCACAACCCAGGGATCATGACCTGAGCCAAAATCAAAAGTTGGACACTCAGCCAACTAAGCCACCCAGGCAGCCCAAGAGGTCTTCTTAATTCTTCTCCCTAAATATAAATTCGCCCTCCTTCAATTCCATGCAAAACATGGTCTGTACCTCTGTTGGGCACTTACAAAACTTTCTGTACTTATCTTACCCCTTCCCACATTTTTCTACATTGCAAAATTCTTGCAGGCAAAGATTTTATCTTATTCATCTTTAGATTTCCAGTGCCTGGCATATAAAAGGCACTCAGTAACAAGTGCTGAAAAAAACGAATGGATGAACAATACATCTGGCATGCAGAACCAGCGATCGGAGTGCTTGTGAAATATGGGAAAGGTGTTAATTGCAAATTTAAGTATTGATAGACTTGGATTCCCAACAGAGAGAGCACTTCCTCAAAGAAACTCTTTATATTGACTTTTGGGTTTAAAATTTAACACTGAAGCAATCTATACTTTAGATTCGATATCACAGAGGTATTTCAAACTAACCATAAAATATTGCTTTTAGCCCTGACACCACTCTACTCTAGGTTAATTTCCCTGTTAATAGGAGCATTTGCACTGTCATGATGCCAAGGAATGTAAAAGAAAACCTTGATTTATGTCTACTCTGCATTGATAAACCAATCTTTACAAGAAAGTCAACTGCTGCTTCACTCTCTGTGCTCATCCTTCTTCATCTTTACTGCCAAAACTTTTGTTCATGGCTTTCAGATTTGTTCCATCTATGCTGTATGTTATACACCATGGTACATACTTTTTTTGACATACCCTAGGTCTAAGAAACGAACAAGTGGTGCCAGAGCTGAGTCTCAGGCCTCCACCTTTCAATTCTGTAACCACTCTCTACAAGAGTCTGGATACACACTTTCTGTGTTGTCCCACTCTGTCCATCTTTTTTTTTTTTTTTTTTTTTTTTTTTTTTTAATCCTAGGTAAACTCTACACTATGTATGGGGCTCGAATTCATAGCACGAGACCAAATGTCACAAGCTCTACCGACTGAGCCAGCCACGTGCCCCCAACTCTGTCCATCTTTTCCACTCTAGTCCACATAGCCTCCCAGGCTTTATGCACACCAGCAGTCTAACCTTCGAATGGTTGCTCACCAATCTCCGACCAGGAATTGGGGCAAGGGTGAAAAATCTTTCACTTGCTAGTGGATCTACCCTTGTCTTCACTGCTTCTAGACCTCAATAAGTTTTCTAAATTGTCGTCTCTATAAATCAGCTGTCCTCAGAGTTAAGAACTGTGCACGTGTGAATGGCTCTGGCAGTAAGACTCGGGTCCCAAGAACTTGTAGGTGGGGGTCTACCCCTCTGCTCTTCACTCTGAAGCATTTTGGGGAGGAATTTTCCAGAGGTGCATTTGGTGGACACGGGGGGGACTATGGGATGAACTCGTGATAGTAATGGTGGTGCAGAATCCAGGCTGGCCAGCATGGAAACTGAGAAACAACAGGCCCAGAAATGTCAAATACTGTGAGCACTGGATGGGAGGGGCGCTTTGGCCAAGGGGTGGGGAGAAAAGACACGAGATACCCTTGTCCCGTTCCAGGCCACAGTCATACTCCTGGTGATTATGTTAGCTTCCACAGTGCTCAGAGCTTTAGGGAAAAGCTAACGTATACGATTCACTTGGACGAAAAGAAGTTCTTACACTTTGAATCCACACAGAAATCAACTGCCGCAGTTCCAGCCTCGCCTGAGTGGACAGTTCCAAGATGCGCTCCCTGTGCTCATGGCTGGTGTAGGCAGAATCAGTAAAGTCCTCTGTGCGCTCCAAGATGACTTCCAAAGTCGCAGAAAGATTCTCTTTTGACTGAAAATAAAGATTCTCCCGAAGAGCTTCAATGTTCATCTGAGAACAAAAAGGATACACATCTATGAGTCAATATTCCCACCGAACCAAATGGGCTGTAATTTCTAGCAGTGCCCAGAGAGACACTAGCCATTTCTTCGCCGGTCTGAGGGCTCAGGGGAAATACAACCTCTAGTGATGACTCTGTTCTCCAGTACACATTGCTCAGGAGCCACCAGCGGCCACGCAGAGACTCACTGCGATGGCTGTTAATACAACATTCCTAGGAGACCAGTAAACACTAAGGCAGAAAAAGCATTATCGTGTAGCAACTGGTAGGAAAAACGAATCAGCTTGCAGGTAGAGAATGTGCATCTGAGAAAATGCTGAGGCCAAGTCCTGGAAGATGCTACATCCAAATACTAACTTGTGCTGAGCCCAGGGGGAAAGGGTGTGGAGGGTGTGGGAATGGCAAGGGCTGGGAAAGGCATCAGTTTTTCCTTTCTCAATTCAGCCAAACTCTCCTAGGCGCCCAATCTATCTCTACATTTTGTCTTATGTCCCCAACAGCACCTCCCTGACCAAAACATTCCCCATCATTCTCTACCTGTATAATCTTTATAAAATGGAAAGTTTCTGATATTGCCACCTCCCTCTAATTGACATCTCACCACCTCTAAAATTAAGCCCAAATTTCTACTGCATAACATAAAATCCTCTAGGGTCTTGACTTTATAGATGTTTCTGACAGTCTGTCTCACCACCCCCCAACTTCCCAAACAACCTGTCACTTCAGCCATCCTGTGCTCAGAGTTTCCTAAATATGCGACTGACACGTGCTCACTGGCACAGTCTTTCTCTCTCAGCTTTCTACTGCCACTCTGCCACTCCAGCGGCATTTAACCTCTGGTCCATGAGATGTGTCGCAGAAACAACCTGGGCCAAGAGGTGATCCATGGTGATGACCATGACTGTGGTCACAATGAATGTGCTGATAAGGATAGCTTACACTTGTTTAGCACTTTAAAGTCCTTTCATAAATATAGTTTCCAGATAATCCTTACATCTGACCCATTTTCACATGACCCACGGAAATACCCAGATTTGGAAATGCTGTGGGTGGGGAAGAGGGGGCTTGCTTTTCCTTCTCCTCTTGGCCCAGGTTGTCTCCAGTAACTACTCCATCCTAGGTAAACAGCATTTTTTTCTTTTAAGCTAGGAAAGAACATGGATAAAAGTGACATATGGAATTAACAATAAGCCTCTGAGATTTAGAATTTAAACAGGATTACAACATAAAAATCAGTCATGTTGACCACACACCATTTACGTTTAAGATTTTTGATTCTCCCTTTTGAGAAAACATATATATGCTTTTAATAGCAACTTAGGGCCGCCTGGGTGGCTCAGTCGGTTAAGCATCCGACTTTGGCTCAGGTCATGATTTTGTGGTTGGTGGGTTCAAGCCCTGTGTTGGGCTCTGTGCTAACAGCTTGGAGCCTGGAGCCTGCTTCAGATTCTGTGTCTCCCTCTCTCTCTGCCCCACTCCTGTTCATGCTCTCTCTCAGAAATAGATAAACTTTAAAAAAATTTAAGAAAAATAGCAACTTAGTTTTTTCAAAAGCTATTCATTTACATGGTTTCATAAGATTTGTCCACACTCACAGTACTGAGCATAGTAATGCAGCTTCCTGCTACAGATGATACTCTCCATCAGAAAAGAAGGTAAGACGCCAAAGAGATACCCACTGGCCATGAGACAGAGTCGCTCCAGAATGCCTGGCAGTGAAGCGGCAGCCAGAGCAGCTGGCAGCAACCACGGGCACAGCACTGCCAAGTTAACCCGGAGCCGAAGTATGGCACCAAGAGGCAAAAGACCTAGCTCTGGCTCTGTTTCCCTAATTATCGTGTAACCCTTAACAAGATGTCTCCTCCCCCCCTACCCCCCGCCCCTTCAGCCTTTATAAAAAGAGCAATAAAAACTCTAAGAGAATGACTGATCTTTGTAGCTTCTTTCCCCTCGGAAAGAGAGGGCAGGACAGGCAGCAAACTCACAGGTATAACCTGAAAGGTCACGGACTGTGGGATTCGCAAGTCCTGGTTTAAAGAGGGGCTCGGCCACTTACTAGCTTTCCTCCTCAAAAACATGACGATAATAAAACCCACCTAAAAGGGAAGTTAGAGATTAAATTAGATAATTTAATGAAGAGAATGGCCCCTAAAATAACTGTTCTTTCCATGCCTTTCTTTCACCCCATGTTCCTACTTAGACCTTCACGCAATTATAAAGATGAAAGAATTCCATCCTCGTTGCAGCCCTTAGCCTATCAGACGACTTCCGAGGGCCAGAAGAGAGGGGGGTCAGAGAGGGGGTTGTGCTCGATGATGTCCTAGGCCCCCCTGATGCAGCCCCTGCTCTTCCACAGAGAGCGACTTCACCACCTCTCTGACTTCCCCTGAGAAGTTCTGCCCCAAAATGGCGGGGACTCTGGGTCACACTGCCCGGTTTCAAACCCGAACTCTGGCACTTCTAGCTGGCAAATTACTTACTCTCTGTTTCCCAGTCTCCTCAACAGTATAATGGGGATAATAATAACTGTAGTTCTTATGAGGATTTTACAGGCACATACATTTAAAGCATTCCAACAGGACTGGCACAGAGTAAGTGCTCAGTAATACATGTTAGCATGTATTAGTGTTCATTTAGAAATTTTAATTAATGGGGCGGTGGCCCTGTTGGTAAGCATTAGACCCTTGATTTTGGCTGAGGTCACGATTTCACAGTTTATGAGTTGGAGCCCTGTGTCGGGCTCTGCACTGACAAATCAGAGCCTGCTTGAGATTCTGTCTCTCTCCCTCTCTCTGCCCCTCCCCCACCTGCACATGCACACATGCACACACACTCTCTCTCAAAATAAACTTAAACAATTTTTTTTTAATTAACATTAATACTATTAGTACAGTCTCAAAGTATCAACCCTAGAGCCCAGGGAAGAGTAGAGATTCCAGCAGAAATGATTTGCTGTCGGTCATCATCCACGGATAGAACAGCACTAACTCAAAAAACTGCGAACGCCCTTCTAAACAGAGGATAGGAGTCTCCCACTGAACCGGACAGCCACACGGGGCCAGAGTAGTGACCATAACCAAGACCAGTGTTCTTTGTACAAACTACGCCACACCAGATGTTACTGAACATTAAGTTTATACAGAGTGGCACTGTCTGAAAGGAAAAATATCTACTTTCGTGAAGCGTCTATTCTAAAACAGCATGCCAAAATACGGATACTATATCTAACGATGTTCCTTTGACACGGAAGAAAAAAAAAAAAAAGAAAATACACTCTCTCGATTCTTACCTTGAATTCTTTAATTCCAGTAAAAATACTGACAGATGACATGTCAGTCTCTCCACTTGGTTTGCAGTCAGTCACGATTTCAATCACCTTATCTAATGCCACCTTCATTCGGTCAAATACTCCTTCTTTGTTTTTATGCGCTGATTCGCAGTTGGGATGCCTGAGACAGGTCTTCAAAACAATTGCAAGTTTTTAAGACATGGCCCATACCATAATACATAAAATCTTACAGAGAACACGTCATGCTAATAAAAATGGTTCTTTACCAAAATCTCCTGGGTCCCTGGCTCACCCAGCTGCTTCTCCTCACTACAAGTGGAAGCAGGATGAGTAAAAAGCGATAGCAAGGTTAAGTGAAAAAGGCACAGTGCAAAACTGTATCTTTATACTTCAGTAAGTTTACTTAAAATTTGGGGGGGGGAAACTATCTTTATCATGATTAAAACTATTTTAAAATGTTGCCTTACATGTGCAAAAACTAAAAAAGAATGAGGAAAAACGAACAAATGTTGCATGACTGTGGAGGCATCTTTGGTTTTTAAAAAATGAGAATGAAAACTCCTCATGGGCCTAGATGTGAACAGGGCCTTCCAAGTGGGCTCCAGTGGACTTTGTGGCTTCACTAATCCTAGGCTAGAGTGAATATTCTGAGCAGAAAAGGCAGTTCTAAATAAACTGCTAACGAGCTGTTTACTAGTTCGTTCTTGAATTGTACCAATTTGCTGGCCAGCTGCTGTTTGGAATTACAAGCGCTCAATTCACAATTTTGTTAAAAGGAGAATAAGGAACTAAAGGTATGAATTGACAGAATAAACAAATTAAAGGCTGAATTAGTACTCCACTGTTACTCAACAGATTCTAACTCGCCTAGCTTTTTCAAGAGCACGTGTGCTGGCTCCCCAATGAGACTGGCAAACCCTGCAGAGGCAGTGACAGTGTGTGACAGGCCCGAGTCACAGCACCCAATACACCATCTTCCGCTCGGCTGCTCACTCAAAGCTGACTCACGGATTAACTGCTATTTGGAACTGGGGAAGGAAGTTAGCATTCTTGCTAAAGAATAACAGATTTGACTGCTGTGGCCTATGTTCTGATTTATCACTCTGATCTTTCTAAAAATGTAAAATACGTAAGTTAGATGCATTTAATCAGGTAAAACAAAAGTGTTCCTACCTTTGAGGCTGTGAGAAGCATCATTGTACACTTTTCAAGAACTGCCCTTGCTGCTGCCATTTTTGCCTTTTTCTTCTCATCTTTCAGATCCTAAAAATGAAATAAAATCATTGAACAGTCTAGGATCCTATAAACAATCCGATTTCTTGGAAAATCATTTATTCAACGATAACAAGACTCAGCCAACTAACATTGTTTAAAAGGTGACAAAGTGAAAAAAAAACCAGGATAAAGTTTTATAAAATGTCACCACTTTGATCTAAATACATCAACACGATGTGTGGGAAGAAACAGCTGCCCCTACTGAGGGCAGCAGAGCCAGGGACTGAGACCGAGGGGGGTGCTGCCTCGCAGCTCACGCTCTGGTGGCCTGCATGCCAGACATTCTCATGCCTATGTGGACACGCCTCTCTCCTGACCGGAAACAACCATCCTATCCTTTACTCAATTAACAGTTGCTTATTAATCAAGTATTTATGGGCTAATATTTCCTTCCAAATAGATACTTAGAAGTCACCTCTTTCAGAGACCATGTCTGATTAATCCCCTCCAAGTATTTATTCATCTCAAACGGAGTTTTATTTGTCCTAAACTTAACCAATATGCTGCTCTGAAATATTCTTAAGACGTTTCTTGGGCATAGAGTTTCTTCCAAGTAGATTATAAAGTCTGAAGCAGGCACTGTGCTTTGAATTTTTTTCTTTTAGTTTCTCTTCATAGAGCCCTTAATAGAACGTGTGCTATCACAGAAAGTACCTAAATATTGTGATCAAATCTAGAACCAAATACTCTCATAATACTTTGGTCACGACCATCTAAATCAGAGGTCAGCAGTCATTTTTAATAAAAGGCCAGACAATAAACTTTTTAGGTTTTCTGGGTCAAATCGTCTCTGAAACAACTACTTAATTCTGCCATCATAGTATGAAAGCCACCTCTAGACAATATATCGACTAACATGGCTATGTCCCAATAAAACTTTACTTATGGTCACTGAAATCTGAATTACACAAAAATTTCACCTGTCATATTAGTGTTTTCATTTGTGACTTGTAAGTCATACATGAACCACATATTGTATGGTGATAACAAATGATAAAAGAAAATGGCATCTCAATCTGTTAGAAGGCTGGTCCACAGGACACAAGAGAGGCCTCCAGAAAATCCAGATGGTCCAAGAAACACTAAGTTAAGCGTACAATCCAGCCTGCCACTTTCCAGGCCAATATGCTTCTTCTAACTTCAGCTACAACCAGGATTGTACATGCCCAACGTGATACCCTATGTGACTATACCAAAACATCTCAAGAAAAGGTCATTATATATTCAACCTGCTAATAAGATGAACTCATGCAAGAATACCCCAACAAAGAAAAGTCAACCCTAGATACAACATGCTCTTCCACCTCCCTAAATTTATGAGCTTATAGTCTAAATTGGGGAACAGACCTATAAGAACTAATATCATGGTGTAGGCTGAAAATTACAGGCTCCAAAATCAGACATAACAGAGTTGAATCTGCTAGAAGAGTGACCTTGGGAAAGTTTATTATCATCTCAGGTTCTGTTTCCTCAGGTGTAAAACAGTAATAACAATACCTACCTTGCAGGAATGTTTTCAAAATTAAATGAGATCATGTACATTAAGTACCTAATACATAGCTAATGCAGATAAACAATGCTTGAGTTATTACTAGTGATCTAATGTAGAAAACTTACAGAAACAGATCAGAGCAGAATAATATATAACAAGTTACAGAAAGAATTAACAAGATATACAACAAAATACTATCAGAATATATATGATGACTCAATTTATTTGTCTGAGCCTGGGTAGATGGTAAAATGTAGTTTCACAGAAGAGGGAATATTAGATTTGAGCCGTAAAGGCAAGTATGACCTTTCTTAGTGTGTGTAGTGAGAACATATTTAACAGTTGTATGTATGCAAAAAACAAAACAAAACAAAACAAAAAAAACCCCACAAAAACAAAAAACCATGCAGATTTATTTACTTTATCCTGGCTCTTTTATGAAAGGCTTTCAACAGCAAGGTTACAAGTTTAATAAGCAAAGAAACCAACCCAAATGATCACAAAGATCACACCTCCATCCAAATTAAAAAGTATGCATGTATTTGAAGATTTTTGAATGTGGTAAATACATACATTTTGTCTATCACCAGTTAGATGTGCAAACTCCACCATTTCATTTCCAAATTGACTGAATATTTGGACAAACTCTTGAAAGCTATTCACTTTCTCCAGTCTTTCCATAGTTGCAAGAACCTGCAAAACAGAATATTTTATTGTCATGTGTAGATGTGAAAGAGACTGAGATGTCGAGGCTGAGTACACAGGGAAAAGGAGAAACTCTGAATTCTAGGGGAAAGCTAAGGAGGAGAAGGCAGGAAAGGAAGAGCCCAGAGCAGTAGTGAAGCAGACCCAAAAGTTAACATCATCTAGTGAATGATTTGTCTTTAGGATGGGAAGACTTGGTGTTACTCTGAAAGTTAAAAGGAAAAAGAGTACAAGAAATGCCTCAATAGACAGAGGAGATCATTCATGTAGCAAAGTCTGGAGAAGGTGGAAGTGTCCTTCCAGCAGGATGGAGGTAATCAAATCTTCAGAGAACTAGGGAGCGAGGGAGGAAAAAGACGACACACAGAAGCCTCGAGGTTCAGTGAACCAGAACCCAGGAACCCCATTCTTCCCAAGAAGTGGACGAAGTGGAAGGAAGGTCACCTGCACTGTGAGGAGTGGAAAGGGAATTGTGGCACTTCGAGCGCAGGAAAACGGTTTGGATGAATCAGGAATTGCCTGTGTCGAATAAATCAGTTGCCAAGAGGCTTTGGGAAGCTGGGGTGAAAGAAGCGAGAAATCTCTAGCAGAGCCAACAGACAATGTTAGGTGTTTTCTTGATATTAGAAGTAAAGTAAGTAAATGTGAAACATATTTTCAAATCCCTTTCTCTAAAATAACACCACTGGATTAGCTTTCGTCAGACCAAGATAGGTAAAGAAAACACAGATATCCTGTGTTTACTTTTTTAAACTGAGGATGTGATGGATGTTTGGTGTGTTAATCTGCCCTGGCAGCTCAGGAAGTGCAGGCGCCTAGGACAGATAAGGCCAATGGCCGCCACTGCATGGACACTCTTATCTTTCACAGACAGGAAGGTTTTCTCTCGTCCCTCTGGCACTGCCAGGTCTACCTCTCCAAATTATTTTTCTTTTGAAACTCACACTCTGATTCACTCAACAGTCCTCTGGTAGTTTTGTCCTCAAACTTAACTAAGACAACCTCTTCCCTGGCAGACTCCCCTCCTCCTTGCCTAGGGAATCATCCAGGGAAAGAAGTGACTGTACATGCCCTGGCCTCCCAGATGATGGAGGAGCACAACCATTAGCTGAAGAGCCTGGAAAAGTTCTAGGCTGGGAGAGTTTAAATTTATTCTGTAAGCCTTATGATTATCCATTGTCTCTAGGGATACTGCATACAGAAATTTTGTAGAAATTTGGATAATTGTGGTTTCAGATGACTGAATTTTTTTTCTTAAGCTCATAAATTATCCTCTGACTCTGAAAAAAAAGATACTGAGGAATTTGGTATTTTTATCAACTATGTTTCCACTACATATGTTGTCATGGTGCTTGGCTTTTCTTCCTGAATTTGTACACATGAAAAGCTTTAACGAGTAAGCTTAAACAAGTAGATAATGGTTTTCTGGGAAGAAATATTATTTGCATCTAAAAGTTTAGACCCAGAACACACATTGTTTAGGACTTATAGGTACAGAACAAATACCACTTTTAAGCTATAGACAAGTAGAGTTATAAACATTAAAACTGACAAGCATTGCCAAATTACCTGTAATTAACCTAAAAGATACTTTTTGAACAACCCTGAAAGTCACAAGTATAGAAACACAGGAAAGACAAGTACCTTATTTCTTGATGTTATTATCTGCTTAATGACTACTCGGTCTGCCAGCAACAACACTTTTGTCACTGAAGAAAGAAGTAATCTTGCAGCCTTTATAACGCCTGTTTTATCCGTAAAAATTGTGATCTGGCCATCAGATTCTGGGTGATTCAAGCTGCTGATATCTGTAAGTGCTGCAATTGTTTCTCCTAACAAGAAAGGCAAGGGTGAAAAGTTAAATTGGGAATAAGATGCACTTAAATTAAAATCTAGACTTTACTCTTGAAGAGAGATCATGCTCAACAGTTAGACATTGGCTTTGGAGTTTAATTTCAGGAAGAAGAAATAGCTACTCTTTGATGAACACAAGGATTATCATATGAGGCTCCTGAATGACAAAATAATGAACTTTGAGAACTTTGAAAAATTTGTTGCCTTCACCAAGTTTGAAAAATATATTAACTTTTGTTTCCAGTGGTATAGCCAACTACATGATCTAAAAAGCCTCCTGCTCTGGGGCGCCTGGGTAGCTCAGTCGGTTAAGCGTCTGACCATGGCTCAGGTCGTGATCTCCTGGTTCGTGGGTTCAAGCCCTGCATCAGGCTCTGTGCTGACAGCTTGGAGCCTAAAGCCTGCTTTGGATTCTTTGTCTCCTCTCTCTCTGCCCCTCCCCTGCTCACGTGTTTTCTCTCTCAAAAATCAATAAACATTAAAAAAACAAAATAAGAAGAAGGGGGGGTGCTCTGTGCTGACAGCTCGGAACATGGAGCCTGCTTCGGATTCTGTGTCTCCCTCTCTCTCTGCCCCTACCCCATTCATATTCTCTTTCTCTCTCTCTCTCTCAAAAATGAATAAACATTAAAAAAAAAAAAAAAAGTTAAGGGGTGCCTGGGTGGCTCAGTCAGTTGAGTGTCTGACTTCAGCTCAGCTCGATCTCACAGTTTGTGAGTTCGAGCCCACATTGGGTTTTGTGCTGACAGCTGAGCCCGGAGCCTGCTTCAGATTCTGTGTCTCCTTCTCTGTCCCTTCCCGGCTCACACTCTGTCTGTCTCTCTCTCTCAAAAATAAGTAAACATTAAAAAAAAGTTTTAAAAAAGTTAAAAAAAAGAAGGAGAACCCAAAGCAGAGCAGTAAGCAGCTGCCACGGCTTTGGCCAGGGGTGAGGAGACAGAGGTGTACCGGGGTAAGGGGTAGGGGTCACTGCACATCTCCATACCCTTAAGGGGCTAGGGTTTTTATGAACACCCACGGAAAGAAGACAAAGCTTTGTGCCCCTTGGGAGGCATCTTCAGTGAAAAGGGGGCGTAGAAAAATGATCCACTGGCAAAGGGAAATAACAATCTAGTTTATCTGTTGGGCACCTGGGCTCTGCATGGGAAAACAATGAAAGCATCTATCCTGAGAACTCAAACCACAGGCTGACCCTGAGACCTGCTGTTTGAATTTATACTTCTTACGATGCCTAGCATACCATGCCCATTGTACCAAATAAACTTCCAACCTTCTAGAAAAAGTCTGTTCTTCACTATCAAAATGTTGCCATCAAAATGCTTTGATTTCTATAATAGCAATTATGCATCAATAAAACAATACAAATATATGTTCTCCTTAAAAATGAAACCAGGCTATAATTTCTTCCAAACTTTATGGTTTAACCTAACAATTTAAAAAAAATAAACTTTCCATCATCTTGCAATGTTCAAGATAATTTTTTACATCCTAAGTAAACCTCAGTGCATAATAGATTGATTTTCTCACAAAAGCTCCCTTGTCAATATCATTACATACATCCAATAAAGTATCTGCCCATAGGTTAATGATACTGAATAAAAGTACCTGAACTTTCACGGACAGGTCATAGGGTGTGACAGAATGAAACCAAGATTTAGGATGAGTCTGGTGAAAGCACCTGGACTAGAAAGGACAGACTCAAAGTCAGGGTGCTAATGAGGCAGCTATGTCATCGGTGGGTATGAAGTAGTAAGGATCTTGCAAGGATGGCAGCCATGGGAATATAAAAAAGATGATTTGAGAGATGCCAAGGAAAGAAAATATAAAATTCGTACCTGAACAGTGATAAGAAAAGAAAGAGAAGTGAAAAAAAAAAAAAAAAAAAGGCTTCAAGTTTGTGAACCTAAATCATTTTTTTTTTTAATCAGAAAGAAGGTCACAGAAAGGGGTATGATAAATTTACTTTCAAACAACAGGAATCTGAAACAACACAGGAAAACCCAAAGGATAAGCCACTAGATAGGTATTGGTCACGTATCATGACAACAGCTGAAACTCTACTAATAAGAGGAAGTCTGTGGTAGCCAGCCTCCAAGATGGCTCCCAAAGTTCCCCACCTCCTGGAATCTACATCTTTGTGTGGTTTCCTCCCACATCACACCAGGGTTGGTAGGGTAGAAGCGATGGTTTGTCACCTCCAAGATTAGGTTTTTAAAGACACTAAGGTAGCCATCTTGGTTGCTCTCGCTCACTCTCTCTGTCTGAGGGAAGCCAACTACCATGTTGTAAGTAGCCATTCCTACAAAGAGGCATAGATAAGGTGAAACTGAGGCCTCTGGCCAAAGCCAACAAAGAAGTAAAGCCTGCCAAAAATCGAAAGAGGAAAGCAATAGATCCTGTGGTCCAGTCAAGCTTTCAGATAGCTACAGGCCCAACAGACACCTTGAGTACAACCTCATGAGAGACAGTGACCCAGACCCAGCTGGCTAAGCCACTCTCTGACTTCTGACCTTCAGAAACTATGCGAGGTAATAAATGTGGTTTTAAGTTGCTAGGTTTGGGTTAATTTGTTACACAATAGGTAACTAATACAGTTTACATAGCAAAATATACAGAGGAATAGAAAGGTTAGAATTAAACTTTTATGTACACAAAAAGGGGGCAAGAGGATTAGTATCAGTTTGCAATAATTTAGAGGACAAAAATGTTTCCTCTCTACCTCTGGAAAATGTTACTTTTTCCTACAGCTCTCAATCCTCAAAGATACTACATATGAGCCTGCACATATGGTATTATATAACTTTTCCTTTTTCTGACTAAACCCAGGCATTAAACTCCTAACTACGTGGGATGGTAACATTTGGTTAGCTCCACCAACATGGTCAAATTCTTCCTTAACATTATGAAGCTGTTCAAAGTGTAGACTGTTCAGAAATTAGCTTTCTGAAAAAGTCACAGAGCTGTCCTTTTAGCTTCGTGGTTGCCATTTTTAACTTGTATATGTAATTACTGTTGTGTCTTAATGTGAAAATCCAAAGTCGGTTAAATACAAATATTTATTGAGCTCCCATATAAAATATAAAACCTGACTAAGTAGACAAGTAAAAATATTGGAGGAGGGGCACAAATTGGGTGGAGTCTAAAATTATAAACTTCTAGTTACCAAATAAATAAGTTATGGGATGTGATACACAGCGTGGCAGCTATAGTTAATACTGTATTGCGCATTTTTGAAAATATTGCTTATTTTTAAGAGACTAAATCTTAAAAGTTCTCATCACAAATTTTTTTTAACTATATCTGATGACAGATATTAACTAGACCTACTGTGTGAGTATTTCACAATGTAGTTGACCCTTAAACAACATGGGTTTGAATGCTGTGGGCCCATTTACATGCAGATTTTTTTTTCAGTAAAAACAGTATAGTATTACAAATGTATTTTCTCTTCCTTATGACTTTCTTAATATTTTTTTTCTCTAGCTTCCTTTATTGTAAGAATACAGTAATAACACGCAAAATAGGTGTTGACCAACTGTTTATGTTACCGGTAAGGCTTATGGTCAACAGTAAGCTATCAGTTAAGTTTTTGGGGAGTCAAAGTTATACATCAATTTCCAACTGCACAGGGGGTCAGTACCCCTAATCCCTGCGTTGTCTAAAGTCAACTGTATGTACAAATATTGAGTCACTATGCTGTACACCAAAACGAACTTAACTTTATATGTCAATTATACCTCAATTTAAAAAAAGGGTAAAAACACAGTGCAAGAACTCAACAGAGGAGGGGCCCCTGGCTGGCTCAGTCAGTGGAGCATGCGACTCTTAATCCTGCAGGTCATAAGTTCAAGCCCCATGTTGGGTGTAGAGATTACTTTAAAAAAAAAAAATCTTAAAAAAAAAAAAAAAAAGAACTCAAAAGAGGAAAGAAAAAAGAAAAACAGTAATAAGTATAACAACTAATACTTATCGAGTACTTTCTGTGAGCCAAATGCATACATGCATTATATCAAAACACTTCTGTAAACACTAACATCACCCCTATTTTATTGATGAGAAAACTGAGGTTTAAAAAAGTTTAATAGCTTGCTCAATATCACACTGGTATCAAGTGAAAAGCTGGGACTAAAATCCAGGCAGTCTGACTCCAAAGTCCTAGTTCTTTATCACTACTTTACATTATTCCCCTCAAATAAATATTAAATTGTTCAGAGGAGAAATTGATTACTATGGGCTGAGTGGACCAGAAACATTTCAGGAGTGATTCAAGTTAAGTCTTAAATTTGTGCATGTTAAGAGAAATTAGGGCTTCCATATATACAACTCCAGGAGGCGCCATTCTCATTCTCTTACCAGAGTGACATAAGAGGTAGTTCTCAAGAGGGGAAAGGCAACTTCCAAATGAAGAGACAACAGGCAGAGCCCATGACAACAGATGGCTTCTGAAAGATTCCTGTATGGAGCCGCCTGGGCTTAGAGTTACTCACAGAGAGCCACAGTCTACAGGAGTGCGGGTCGGTGGACCATGTCCTCTTTTCTCACCATACACTGAGCACAGTGACATCCTACAAAGCCCATAAGGTGAGTAGGACCCAGCTTGCCCTTTCATTAAAAAAACTCTATTCAAAACGTATTCAAAAACCTAATTAAGGGTTGCCATAAAAAAACAGTAATATGTAGACCATCTCTACATTTTCTGTTGAATTGTCCACTGCATTATGTAATGTGTGTTGTATAAGTGCCCACACAATAATTTAGTGCCAGGAAAAAAGTTGCTCTCCTCTTGACGAGCTGGTCTGTTTCCTTTCAACAAACAATGAGAATTATATAACCCTTTCTTTTCCACATTTTTGTCTTGCCTTTCAGGATTTTCAAAGATAAATTTCATGCTTAATTAAAGTAACAGTGTTGGCCAAACTTTCCAGAATATTTATTTTCATCTCCTATTATAACGGGTTTATTAAACATATATCTTTTATTGTAAGCTATTTCAAATCCTCTTTATGTAGGCAAAATACAAGTTATAAATACAATGAGGCCATCCCTCCTTCCCCACTTAAAGTTTATTCGCTATCACAGTGAATGGCTAGAAATTCAAGAGTCAACTCAGAATCCTCCCTTTCTTTTAGCTAATACCAAAGTTCTAGCTATTTAACCACCTTAATATTTTGCACGCCCTCCCTGCTCTTTATTATCTCTAAGACATTGCCTTGGCTTAGCATGGTTTACTGTAGAAGCTTCCATAGTAATTTCCCTCCCTGTGTCTGAACTCTCTCAGTCAACCCTCTTTGTTCATTTCCTCCATACTACCAGAAAGACAAACTATGTCTCTCATCTGGCTGAAATTTCCTCAGTCTGTCATCTACAGAGTAATACCTGAAGTCATTCATAGAACACACAGGACCATATATGACCTGGTTGGCCCCTCCATATTTACTTGGCCTTATCTCACCCAGATGACCCTCTAAATATACCTGCTCCTCCCACAGTAAACAGCACCACCATTTCCCTAGCTGTTCATGCTCCAAACCTTGGAGTTATCCAAACCTTGGCGTTATCTCTCAAAAATAAACACTAAAAAAATAAAATAAATGTGTATTTATTTTTGAGAAAGAGAGAGAGACAGACAGACAGACAGACGGAGGGACAGAGAGAGAGGGAGACACAGAATTTGGAACAGGCTCCAGGCTCTGAGGTGTCAGCACAGAGCCTGACGCAGGGCTTGAACTCATGAGCTGTGAGATCACGACCTGGGCCGAAATCGGATGCTCAACCGACTGAGCCACCCAGGCACCCCACCAGTGACCTTTTTAAAATATGAGATTATGCCACCACCCTGTATGAAACCTTCCATTAGGCTTCCTATTATACTTAGAACACAGTCCAAAGTTCCTATCTCTGCCTAGAAGGACATACCTATTCTCACTCTTCTCCTTTCCAGAAATACCATTCTTTCAGATATTCATTCATTCATGTAGCTGTGGCCCTCATTTTTCAGTCTCTGCAACAATGTTACTTCCTTAGAGGATTTCCTGACTCTACCTTAGTAGTTCTCAACTGGGGGCCATTTAGACCCCAAAAAGACATTTGACAAGGTCTGGAATGTTACAAGATTTGGTGTCACAGTGGGAGAAGAGAGAATCTACTGGCTTCTAATAGGTAGAAGCTAGGGATTCTGGTAAATACTTTATAATGTACAGGACAGCCCCCACCACCAACAAAGAATTATCAACAAATAATTATCTGGCCCCAAATGTCAACAGTATCAAAGTTGAGAAAAGCTGTCCTCTGTAAAACATACCTCCTCTGGTCTCCTAACCCTTACTTTGCTTTATTTATTCATGAATAATAATTATATATCTATTCATTTGTTTCTGGTCTCCCTCACTAGAATGAAAGCTCCATGAGGGTAGACATTTGACCGATGTACACACAGCTATTTCCCAATGGCCTAAAAGAAAGCCTGGCATATAGCCAGCACTCACTAAATATTTATTGAAAGAAAAAATGGAAAAATTATACTTCAACAAGGCTGAACTATTTGTATCCATCAAAATACCCCAGGTTCTCTCAGGCTTCTGTGCCACCAGCTATAGACAACTGTGGGACTTCATAAAATTTGTAGTCACTATGATTTGTCTGCTATAGAGTATAGGAATACACTATTTTTTTTTTGAAGATTTTATTTTTCAGTGATCTCTACACCCAACATGGGGCTCAAACTTACAACCCCGAGCATGCTAATTTGCTCCTTGAGGACAGAGACTATGCCCCACATTCCTCTGTATCTCTGGCATTTCAATGGCTAATGGCAAGAATGGAAGGCCATCTCCCTACCCAGTGAAAGAATTCAGTGTGTCAGATTTAGGACTTGAGCCAAGAGAAGTTCCATATTTCTGGAAGCTAATCCAGAATCTATAGGAATCTATAATCACAGGGCTAAAGCACAGAACATATTTTTGCTCAAAATAAGACAATAATCTGTCATGATATCCAAAGCAATAAAATTGGTATAAAAAAGCTTTAATATCAATATCACATACCTGCTTGTTTAGCTTCAATACAGGCAATAGTTATTTCTTCTTTCAAGTCCCAGTTTTCATTGGCTATAGCTTCCCCTACTTTAACAAATCTTCCAACTGCCAAGTTGACGGCTTGTCCTACACGCTGAATTGCTTGCAGAGTTTTATCAGACTTTTTGGTATTATCTTTATGATTAATAAGCGTGGTGATCTAAAAATAGAAGAAGATAAAAGCATTTGCTTAAAATTTATCTCAATATCTTTTAAAACTATATTACAAAGGCCAAGAAAATTAAACCCAGAATACTGGATTAAGCCTGGCATATGGCTATGGAAACCAATTTGACAATAAATTTCATATATTAAAAAAAAAAAAAAAAAAAAAAAGCCTGGCATATGGCAACAGTCTTTGGCCTAGTAGACTAAATTGACGGCTTTAATGCTTCAACCCAGAGACAACCAGTAAAGCATCCTGCATCCCTCCTCAAGACAATGTTTCTTTCTTTCTTTTTTTTTTTTTTTTAACGTTTATTTATTTTTGAGACAGAGAGAGACAGAGCATGAACGGGGGAGGGGCAGAGAGAGAGGGAGACACAGAATCGGAAGCAGGCTCCAGGCTCTGGGCCATCAGCCCAGAGCCCGACGCGGGGCACGAACCCACGGACCGCGAGATCGTGACGTGAGCTGAAGTCGGACGCTTAACCGACTGAGCCACCCAGGCGCCCCTCAAGACAATGTTTCTATTAATAACAATCCCAAGTTTACCTGATGATGGTTATCTGGGACATATAGTTCCAGAAGCCCTCCAGGTATTCCAACAAATCTTAAAGACAGAAGAAAAGTAGGAAAGGGAGGCTCATTACACTCAAAAACAAAACAAAACAAACACCTCACAAAAAACCAAAGCACTTCTTAGTGCTTACGGCACTAGAGATCTAATTTCCTCGACTATGGCTCGAGCTGCTGCGAGAGTAGAGACGACATTCCATTCCACTGCCTAGCAGTGTATAGGTTGCACAAAATGGTATGCATGCCATACATGCTTACTGAATTAGCCAGACATTGTAGAATGACCACTGTAATCTATGTTTTATATTTCTCTAAGTGTTGTTGTAGACCCAAAGTACATTACATACCAAGAGTTTTAATACCTGATTCCAGGCCCTGAAGTAAAATATAGAAGGTGACAAGTTAAGCTTGTTGAAACAAATATAAATCCTCAAAATGTCCTAGAAAACTAGTACGTGAACTATACCGACATATCAAAATATTTAAAGAATGTTACATGAAAACTATGGATCTTAAATAGTACATGTCCACTGAATATAACTGTGAAATGATTTATATAAGTGCATTAACAAATACCAGAATACAGAACTAAGAGAAGAGGAATGGCTCTTTGAGAAACTTTACAGGTTATGGTACTAATAGTTTAGAATCAGGAAGGCCTGGGTTTGAGCCTTGGCTCTGCCACTACTAGCTAAATGACTTTGGGAAATTTACTTAATCTCTCCAAATTTCCTCACCTATATTATTTTTCAAATTTTGAATGTTTCCTAGATGCCAGGTCCTAAGGATGCATCAGTGAACAAGACTAACACAATCCTGCCCTTGTTCAGTTTACAGTCTATCAGAATAACAAAATATATAAAATAAATTTATACATAATTTATAAAATCATATAAAATATATTTGTTGCACATCTACCATATACCAAATAAAATTTTAGGCAATGATGAAAAAGCAATGTAAATCAAAGAAAAGACCCAAACTCTCATGGAGCTTACATTCAAGTGGGAGGGAGGACAGATGATAATCAAAAAGTTAAACAAACAAAAATAACACAAACACTATACAAAATATTAACATAGTATAATACGATAGAAGTATTTTTGTAGCTATCTCAGATTAGTTGATCCTCCTTCTATGAGGAAGTGATATTTAAACTAAGATCTAAATGATATAAAGTAGTCAAGTTGGCAAACATCAGGGGACAAAGCATTCTAGGGAGAAGAAATAATTGTTGAGGGGGGGAAGAGAGAAAGGGAGAGAGAGAGAGAAAGGGAGAGGGAGAGGGAGGCGAAGAAGGGGGAGGAGAGAGAGAGCGAGAGGGAAGGAGAAGGGAAGCCCATCTTGTTCAAAGAATGAGGTAAGGCCAGAAGTAAAGAACAGTGACAAGAAGGCAAGTAGAAAACCAAAATCCAGCAGGTGGGCAGGGACCAGCCATGAAAGGCTATGTATTATTTTATTCTAAATATGACTGGCAGCCACTGAAGGGTTTCTAAACAGGAAAGTGGTATGATCTCTGCAGTGATTTTTAAATGTGTCCACAAATTCTTTGATATTTCTCCTTTCAAGAGGCAGAGACTCATTTCTGTTCCCTGAAGTATGAACTGAACTTAGTGACTTACTTCTAATGAATAAAGTGGAAGCAATGGCATACTTCTGAGAGTAGATCATAAAACACATTTTACCTTCCACCTCCCTCTCTCTCTCCCTCTCAATCTCAGATCAATCACTGCCGGACAAAAACAGCTACCATATTGTGAAGGACACTCTCGCAACTCGATGGAGATACCCACATGGGAAGAAACTGAGGCTTCCGGCCAAAAGATAGTGAAAAACTGAGGCCTCCTGCCAACAGTGAGAAGAATGAACATGGAAACAGATTCTCCGGCCTCAGTCATGCCTTCAGATTACGGTGGGCCCAGCCAACATCTGGATTTCAATTTCACAAAAGACCATCCAGAACCATGAGGCAAACCATCCCAGAATTCTTGACTCACAGAAACTGAGATGATAAATATTTATTTATTGTTTTAAGGCAGTAAATTTGGGGTAATTTGTTATGTATCAATAGATAATGAATACATATTTTGGTATCTCGAATGTGGCAATGCGGTAACAAACCTAAAATGTGGAAGTGGCTTTGCCATCAGACTGTGGAAGTTGAATGGACTTTGAGGAGTTAGTAAAAGCTAGAGAGTATTGAATACACTTTGCAGAAGTTCCTCAAGGAAGCGATGGGTAAAAGCTTAAAGTCATAAAAAAATCTTATTGAAAAGTGGAGAAAAGAAGATCTTTGTTATGTGGTGTCAGAAAATCACCCCCAGGAATGTGTAAATTAGAGAATAAACCTAATGAACTGGGTGATCTAGCTAAGGAGATTTCAAGACAAATTTTGAAGGTGCCACTTAGCTTCTTGCTTAAAATGTAAAAATGTAAGAAGAGATACAGAAGTGAAAGGAAACACTGTTAAATAAAAAGAAGCCAGGACTTGCTGGATGTGAAAATTCCTTGCTTCTCCAAAAGGCAAATGATGCTAAAATTAAGAATGGCTTCCAGGCAAAAACAAAATCTAGGGCACTGTCAGGAAGCAAGGTCTAAAGATGAAGCTGAGAGTGTGACTATAAAATTTTATGTTAAGATCTCAGGAAGATTCAAGGTGATGTTCCAGAGATCCATTCACTTAAACAACAGGTCTCTGAGAAGCTTTAAGAGTATTGTCCCTCAGGAGTCCCAGCAGAAGCCCAAGTTAGAGCAGGGCTTATCATAAAGAGACTTGTGGGTATGGTTTGTCTAATTAAGTTAGCCCAATAAGATTCACAGGAGACTCGCAAAATTTTGAGGATAATTAGGTCAAGAGACATGGACTGAAGGAGACAGATCAGTACAATTAGGTCAAGAGATATGGACTGAAGGAGATAGATCACTACAAAATGAAGAGTTTTTTGCATCCCCAAGCTTCCATCGGCAGGGAGCAGGCTGAGAAACCATGCAGATATAAATATGGGCTCCCTTTCATGAGTGAGGATGACTCAGAGCAGTGCTAATGGCCATGAAGAAACATTCCCAGTCTTCATGTCTTCATCAAGGTACCATTAATCTGTGTTTGGGTGGGTTTCAGAATACTGTGAACCAGTGGCTCCTAGTTTTCCCATTTTCAAACAGAAAAATATGGCTGTTATCCTATGCTTACTTCCTGTTTTATTTTGTTTTTAGTTGCTGTTTTAACAAAAATATCCATAGTGGTTATCCTCTGCCTATCCCACCACTAAAAGTTGTGTGCTTGGGAGCAGATAACTTGTCACTTTAGTTCATAGGTCTTTAGATCAAATGGAACTATACTCAAGGAGCTACACCTAAGGAACTCTGCATATAAGAAGTCTCATCTGAATCAGATTTAGATGCCAAAATCTTTAATTTCCAGCTATGCCATAAAGGGATGAGACTTTGGGGAGGCCTGGGGGTGCGGGGGAAGAAATGGGAAGAAAAGTAAACAATCTGTGGCCAGAGGGTAGAATGTAGTGATTTTAAAATATGTCCAAAAATTCTTTGCTATTCCTGCCTTTAAGAGGTAGAGCCTCAATCCCCTCTCCTTGAGTGTGGGCTGAACTTGGTGAATTACTTCTGACTAATAAATCAAGCAGAAGTGACAGTGTGGTACTTTTGAGAGAGGTCATAAAGGCACTCTGGTTTCAATCTTTCTCTCTCTCTCTCTCTCTCTCTCTGAGATTATTCCCTCTAGAGGAGGCCAGTTGCCATGTCATGAAGACATCTGACCAGCCTGATGCAAAGTCCAACATGACAAACAACTGAGTGAGGCGTCCAACCAACAGCTAGCAAGAGTCTGAAGTCTCCTGCCTACAGACATGTGAGTAATCTAAAAGCAGGCAGGATTTTTCTTGTTTCTTGAGATAGGCCTGGATTGCAATGTATTTTCCTCTCAGGACTGCCTTCGCTGCATTCCAAAGCATATGGATTGTTGTCTTCTCATTTTCATTTGTTTCCATTTATTTTTTAATTTCTTCTCTAACTGCCTGGTTGACCCATTCATTCTTTAGTAGGGTGTTCTTTAACCTCCATGCTTTTGGGGGTTTTCCAGACTTTTTCCTGTGGTTGATTTCAAGTTTCATAGCATTGTGGTCTGAAAGTGTGCATGGTATGATCTCAATTCTTGTATACTTATGAAGGGCTGTTTTGTGACCCAGTATCTGACCTATCTTGGAGAATGTTCTATGGGCACTCGAGAAGAAAGTATATTCTGTTGCTTTGGGATGCAGAGTTTTAAATATATTTGTCAAATCCATCTGATCCAATGTATCATTCAGGGCCCTTATTTCTTTATTGATCCTATGTCTAGATGATCTATCCATTGCTGTAAGTGGGGTATTAAAGTCCCCTGCAATTACCACATTCTTATCAGTAAGGTTGCTTATGTTTGTGATGGTTTTATATATTTGGGGGCTCCCATATTTGGCGCATAGACATTTATAATTGTTATAATTCTAATTTATAATCTTCCTGATGGATAGACCCTGTAATTATTATATATTGCCCTTCTTCATCTCTTGTTACAGCCTTTAATTTAAAAACTAGTTTGTCTGATATAAGTACGGCTACTCCAGCTTTCTTTTGACTTCCAGTAGCATGACAGATAGTTGTTCTCCTTCCCCTCACTCTCAATCTGAAGGTGTCCTTGGGTCTAAAATGAGTCTCTTGTAGACAGAAAATAGATGGGTCTTGTTTTTTTTTATCCATTCTGATACCCTATGTCTTTTGGTTGGAGCATTTAGTCCATTGACATTCAGTGTTATTATTGAAAGATATGGGCTTAGAGTCATTGTGATATCTGTAGGTTTCATGCTTGTAGTGATGTCTCTGGTACTTTGAGGTCCTTGCAACATTTCACTCACAGAATCCCCCTTAGGATCTAACAGCACACCTAAAGGAAATAGAAGCAGAACAGCAAAGACACCCCAAACCCAGTAGAAGAAGAGAAATAATAAAGATCAGAGCAGAAATAAACAATATAGAATTTAAAAAAAACTGTAGAGCAGATCAACGAAACCAAGAGGTGGTTTTTTTGAAAAAGTAAACAAAATTGATAAACCTCTAGCCAGGCTTCTCAAAAAGAAAAGGGAGATGACCCAAATAGATAAAATCATGAATGAAAATGCAATTATTACAAAAATCCCTCAGAAGTACAAGCAATTATCAGGGAATACTATGAAAAATTATATGCCAACAAACTGGACAACCTGGAAGAAATGGACAAATTCCTAAGCACCCACATACATCCAAAACTCAAACAGGAAGAAGTAGAAAACTTGAACAGACCCATAACCAGGGAAGAAATTGGGTCAGTTATCAAAAATATCCCAACAAATAAGAGTCCAGGACCAGATGGCTTCCCTGGGGAATTCTACCAGACATTTAAAGCAGAGATAATACCTATCCTTCTCAAGCTGTTTCAAAAAGTAGAAAGGGAAGGAAAACTTTCAGACTCATTCTATGAAGCCAGCATTACTTTGATTCCTAAACCAGACAGAGACCCAGCAAAAAAATTCTCAATAAGATACTAGCAAATCAAAATCAACAGCATATAAAAAGAATTGTTCACCATGATCAAGTGGGATTCATTCCTGGGCTGCAGAGCTGGTTCAACATTCGCAAATCAATCAATGTGATACATCACATTAATAAAAGAAAGGAAAAGAACCATATTATCCTGTCAATAGATGCAGAAAAAGCATTTGACAAAATTCTGCATTCTTTCTTAATAAAAACCCTTGAGAAATTCAGGATAGAAGGAACATACTTAAACATCATAAAAGCCATTTATGAAAAGCCCAAGCTAATATCATCCTCAATGGGGAAAAACGGAGAACTTTCCCCCTGAGATCAGGAACACGACAGGGATGTCCACTCTCACCACTGTTGTTTAGCATAGTGTTGGAAGTTCTAGCATCAGCAATCAGACAACAAAAGGAAATCAAAGGCATCAAAATTGGCAAAGATGAAGTCAAGCTTTCACTCTTTACAGATGACATGATATTACACATGGAAAACCCAACAGACTCCACCAAAAGTCTGCTAGAACTGACAGGTGAATTCAGCAAAGTCGCAGGATACAAAATCAATGTACAGAAATCAGGTGCATTCTTATACACTAATAATGAAGCAACAGAAAGACAAATAAAGAAACTGATCCCATTCACAACTGCACCAAGAAGCATAAAATACCTAGGAATAAACCTAGCCAAAGATGTAAAAGATCTGTATGCTGAAAACTATAGAAAGCTTATGAAGGAAATTGAAGGAGATATAAAGAAATGGAAAAACATTCCGTGCTCATGGATTGGAAGAATAAATATTGTTAAAATTTCCATACTACCCAAAGCTATCTACACATTCAATGTAATCCCAATCAAAATTGCACCAGCATTCTTCTCGAAGCTAGAACAAGCAATCCTAAAATTTGTATGGAACCACAAAAGACCCCGAATAGCCAAAGTGATATTGAAGAAGAACACCAAAGTGGGAGACATCACAATCCCAGACTTTAGCCTCTACTACAAAGCTGTAATCATCAAGACAGCACATATTGGCACAAAAACAGACACACAGACCAATGGAATAGAACAGAGACTCCAGAATTGGACCCACAAAAGTATGGCTAACTCATCTTTGACAAAGCAGGAAAGAATATCCAATGGAAAAAAGACAGTCTCTTTAGCAAATGGTGCTGGGAGAACTGGACAGCAACTGGACAGAAGAATGAAACTAGACCACTTTCTTGCACCATACACAAAAATAAACTCAAAATAAATAAAGGTGGAAGACCTAAATGTGAGACAGGAAATCATCAAAACCCTAGAGGAGAAAGCAGGAAAAAACCTCTCTGACCTCAGCCGCAGCAATTTCTTACTTGACACATCTCCAAAGGCAAGGGAATTAAAAGCAAAAAAGAACTATTGCGACCTCAGGAAGATAAAAAAACTTCTGCACTGCAAGGGAAACAATCAACAAAACTAAAAGGCAACCAATGGAATGGGAAAAATAATATTGAAGAATTGACATATCAGACAAAGGGCTAGTATCCAAAATCTATAAAGAACTCACCAAACTCCACACCCAAAAAACAAATAATCCAGTGAAGAAATGGGCAGAAAACATAGACACTTCTCGAAAGAAGACATGCAGATGGCCAACAGACACATGAAAAGATGCTCAACGTCACCCTTCATCAGGGAAATACAAATCAAAACCACACTAATATACCACCTCACGCCAGTCAGAATGGCTAAAATGAACAAATCAGGAGACTACAGATGCTGGTGAGGATGTGGAGAAACGGGAATCCTCTTGCACTGTTGGTGGGAATGCAATCTGGTGCAGCCGCCCTGGAAAACAGTGTGGAGATTCCTCAAAAAATTAAAAATAGATCTACCCTATGACCTAGCAATAGTACTGCTAGGAATTTACCCAAGGGATACAGGAGTGCTGATGCATAGGGGCACTTGTACCCCAATGTTTATAGCAGCACTTATCAACAATAGCCAAACTATAGAAAGAGCCTAAATGTCCACCAACTGATGAATGGATAAAGAAATTGTGGTTTATATACACAATGGAATATTACTTGGCAACGAGAAAGAATAAAATATGGCGTTTTGTAGCAACGTGGATGGAACTGGAGAGTGTTATGCTAAGTGAAATAAGTCATACAGAGAAAGACAGATACCATATATTTTCACTCTTATGTGGATCCTGAGAAACTTAACAGAAGACCATGGGGGAGAGGAAGAAAAAAAAAAGAGAGGGAGGGAGCCAAACCATAAGAGACCCTTAAATTTTTTTTAATGTTTTTATTTATTTTTGAGACAGAGAGAGACAGAGCATGAGCAGGGGAGGGGCAGAGAGAGAGGGAGACACAGGCTCCAGGCTCTGAGCTGTCAGCACAGAGCCTGACACGGGGCTCGAACTCACGGACTATGAGATCATGACCTGAGCTGAAGTCAGACACTTAACCAACTGAGCCACCCAGGCACCCCAAGAGACTCTTAAAAACTGAGAATAAACTGAGGGTTGGTGGGGGGTGAGAGGGAGGGACGGTGGGTGATGGGCATTGAGGAGGGCACCTGTTGGGATGAGCACTGGGTGTTGTATGGAAACCAATTTGACAATAAATTTCATATTAAAAATAATAAAAAAATAAATAAAAGCAGGCAGGTAAGCCACTCACAAATTCCTGAAACACAGAATCTAAGATAATAAATGTTTGTTTTAAACCATGAAGTTTGAGGTAGTCTATTTTGCAATGGTAAGTAACTAACACAATTTCAAATGTATGTTATTTTAAAAGAACACTCTCTTCGGGGAAAAGAGTGGATTGATAAAGTGGCAAAATCAGAAGGGGGAAGACCAGTTAGGAAACTGTTGCAATAGTCCAGGTAAAAGATGATGCTGACTTGAAACAAGGTGACAATAGTCAAGATGAAGGAAAACAGGTAAACTGGATTGCTTGATGGATTAGACTGGTGTTGTCAAAGATGACCCCTAATTTGTAGTAGAAGAAACAGGGCGCACTGGCATAACACTAACATCTCTACGTGGCAGGCACAAACAATCTAAATTAATCCTCACAATCTTAGCATG
Organism: Panthera uncia; assembly: GCF_023721935.1. Classification (NCBI taxonomy): domain Eukaryota; kingdom Metazoa; phylum Chordata; class Mammalia; order Carnivora; family Felidae; genus Panthera; species Panthera uncia. The sequence goes on from NC_064807.1 coordinate 67,808,292, forward strand.
TAATCACTACTTTATCCCCTTTTTACGGATAAGGCAACTGACACTAAAAGATGGTTGTTTAAGGTCTCACAGCTATTAAGAGGTAAAGCCACGATTCACAGTCAATTTGATTCAAAGGCATATTTTATTCTTCCAGTTTTACTGAGATTAACTTACATGTAAGTGATGAGTAGATCCATATATATATTGCAAATGATTCCACAATAAACTGCAAATGTTTCCACAACAGAGTTAGTTAAAACATCTACTACCTTACATATATTTTTTGTGTGTGGTGGTGATGATAAGAACATTTAAGGTCTACTCTTTCAACAACTTTTAAGTATTTAATACAAAGTTGTTAACTATAGTCATCATACTGTGCATTAGATCCCCAGAATTTATTCATCTTGTAACTGGAAATTTGCACCCTTTGGCCAACATCTCCTCATTTCCCCCACTACACAGGCCCTCACAACCATCATTCTACTCTCTGTTTCTGTGGGTTTGACCTCTGTAGATTCCTCATATAAGTGAGATCATTTGGTATTTGCCTTCTCTGATGTATTTCATTTCACTTAGCATAATGCTTTCAAGGTCCACCCATGTTGTAGCAAATGCCCAGATTTCCTTCTTTCTCATGGCTGAATAATATCCCATTGTAAATTTATACCACATCTTCTCCATCTATTTATCAATAGGATACTGAGATTGTTTCCATCTCTCTGCTATTGTGAATAATACTGCAATGAATATGGGAGGGCAGATCTCTCTTCAAGATCCTGATTTCATTTCCTTAGGATATATACCCAAAAGTGGGATTGCTGAGTCATATGATAGTTCTATTTAAATTTTTTTGTGGAACCTTCATGCTGTTTTCCAAAGTGGCTGTATCAACTTACATTCTCATCAACAATGCACAAGGCTTCTCTTTTCTCCACATCTTCACCAACACTTTGTTTTCTTGTATTTTTGATAATAGCCAATCTAAGTCAGGTGATATCTCATTGCGGTTTTGATCTGCATTTCTTTGATGATTAGTGATGTTGAGCGTATTTTCATACATCTGTTGGCTATTTGTGTGTCTTCTTTAAAAAACTGTTCAGTTCCTCTGCCCATTTTTAAATCAGATTTTTTTTTTTTTTTTTGCCATGAAGTGGTATGAGCTCCCTATTTAATATTAAAGATACTAACCCCATGGGCATTGAGGAGGACACCTGTTGGGATGAGCACTGGGCGTTGTATGGAAACCAATTTGACAATAAATTATATGTAATATAAAAAAAAAAGATACTAACCCCTTATCAGATAGATGGCTTACCAATATTTTATCCCATTCGGTAGGTGTCTTCTCACTTTGTTGGTTGTTTCTTTTGCTGTGCAGAAGGTTTTTAGTTTGATATAGTCTCACTTGCTAGTTTTTGCTCTTGTTACTTGTATTTAGTGTCATATCCAAAAATCATTGCCAAGACCAAAGTCAAGGAGATTTTTCTCTCTTTTCTTCTAGGGGTTTTACAGTTTCAAGTCTTACATTTAAGTCTTTGATCCATATCCAGCTAATTTTGTGAGTGGTGTTAAGAAAGGGGTCTAATTTCATTCTTTTGGATGTAATTATCCAGTTTTCCCAACACATTTTTAAAAATATATTCTTTTAATGTTTATTTTTTGAGAGAGAGAGAGAGAGAGAGAGAGAGAGAGAGAGAGACAGCCTGAGCAGGAGAGGGGCAGAGAGAGAATAAGACACAGAATCCAAAGCAGGCTCCAGGCTCTAGGCTGTCGGCACAGAGCCCAACACAGGGCTCGAACTTGTAAACCACGAGATAATGACCTGAGCTAAAGTCAGGTGCTTAACCTACTGAGCCACTCAGGCACCCCAACCCAACAACATTTATTGAAGAAACTATCCTTTCCCCATTGTACTCTTGGCTCCCTTGTCAAATACTAATTTACCATATATGCATGGGTTTATTTCTGGTCTCTTGATTCTGTTCCATTAGACAATGAATCTGTTTTCATGTCAGCATCATATAATTACTATAGCTTCGTAGTATAATTTGAAATCAGGAAGTGGGATACCTCTAGCTTTGTCCTTCTTTCCCAAGATTGCTTTAGCTAGTTGGGGTATTTTGTGCTTCCATACAAATTTTAGAATTTTCTATTTCTGTGGGGGAAAATGCCATTGGAATTATGACAGGGATTTCACTGAACCTATAGATGGTTTTAGGTGTTATGAACATTTTAATAATATTAATTCTTCAGATCCATGAACATGGGATATCTTTCCATTTATGTGTCTCCTTCAATTTCTTTCATCAAAGTCCTAGAGTTTTCGGTCTATAGATCTTTCACCTCCTTGGTTAAATTTGATGCTACTGTAAATGGAATTGTTTTATTTCATTTTCAAATATTTTATTATCAGTGTATAGAAACACAACTGATTTCTGCATGCTGATTTTTTATCCTGCAACTTTACTGAATTCATTTATTAGTTTTATGGGTGTGTGTGTGTGTGTGTGTATGTGTGTGTGTGTGTGTGGTCTTTAGGAGTCTTTGGTCCTATTCCACACCTGATAAACACTAAGGAATTCTTAGTACCACCTAAAGAACAGAGGACTTAACCACCATTGGCTCTTCCAAACAACTAACTTGGACAAGCCTCTGGAGTGGACAGGAGTTTAAGTTGTGTTTATTACCAAAAGTTTTAAATTTTCAATTATAAAGAAAAGACCTGCAATTAGGCTAAAATGCCAACTCTTGTTCAGTTCTGAAACACACGTTGCTTTCATTTCCAGCATCCTACCCAGTGCAAAATTAGGTGTGGCTACCTTCCTTTTACTTGAAGCAGTCTAGAAAATGTTTAATCCAAATAGAGGTGTGCATTTAAAACTGACATTTACAGAAGCCAAGTCAATTTATAAAATTCTTTATTAAAAGGTCGATTTATGTCCTTATTCTCAAACTTTTTAAAAAGGAGGCCCAAAAAAGTTATACATGTTGACTGTTTTTTAAAAATGAGAAATATAGGAAAGACTGAAGAAACAAAAAATTACCCATAATCACACTACCCTGTGAGCATTTTGCCATAATTTTTCTCAGTCTTGTTTTATATATCTACACACCTAAACACACAGTTTTACAAAACTGAGATAAAAGTTCAATTTCCTTGTCATATGAAAAATAAGAGTAGCTAACATTTAACACTAAGGCACTATCCTATGTGTTTTATATGTATTAATTCATTCAATGTTTACATCTCTATGAGGTGAATACTATTATTATCCTCATTTTATAGATAAAGAATCTGAACTTAGAAGAAGTAAAGAATTCACCCAAGGTCACAGAAGGAGAAAGTTGCCTACACTTTTAGTAACCGTATTGCTTCTGTCCACCCAGGAGTATGATAAAGACCAGAGGAAAGATAGCTGGTGAGAGTGCCTTGTAAAATACAGTGCCAAATAAAATTTCAGCTATTATTCTGCAAAGCCAGGAGGCATATTTTTAAATTGGGAGTCACAACCTGAAGTTGCCCTCATACCAGAGTCGAGAGAACGCCTGAGTGAACCGGAAAAAAGAGGGCAGAAAGGCAGCCCATGGGGAAGAAAGAGATCTGATATACTGAAGAATTCTGCGTGGAATAAAAGAAAGAACTAGTGCTCACTTGATACCTTCTAACAAAGGGTGTCAACAAGTACCAATCGCCAACGAAGTATATCCTAGCAGTTAAAAGCACAAACTCTGGCTTACTTTGCCTGGGTTTGAAACCTGGCTGTATCATGTGACCACGTGGCAAGTCATCTAGCTTTCTACAAGTCCATGTTCTCGCCTGTAAAAACAGGAATAATAATAGTACATTTCACAAGGTCATTGTGGGGAATACATTACTAAATTAAAGAAAGTATTTAGAATAGTGTCTGGTATATAGTAAGCACTACATAATTGTTAGGTATTACACAGCTGACATTTCTAGAATCTCTATTTCCTCATGTTTATGATGTCATTCTTATTTTCTATAATAGCTGACAGTAATCTCTTCATTGAACTGGATTTTCTTAGTTTACTTTTTTTCTTTTTTTTTAAGTTTATTTATATTTATTTTGAGAGAGACTGAGAGCAAGCGAGAGGGTGGGTAAGGGGCAGTGAGAGAGGGAGAGAGACTTCCAAGCAGGTTTTGCGCTGCTAGCACAGAGCCCAATGCAAGGCTCAAACTCACGAACTGTGAGATCATGACCTGAGCCGAAACCAAGAGTCAGATGCTTAACCAACTGAGCCACCCAGGCACTTAGTTTAGTTATTTTATGGGGAAGCCAGAAAGCAAGTGAAGACCAGGAAGAAAAAAAATTGGTAGCAGCCCAGATAAAAGAACAATGGCTTAATTCTATGGGCCTGAAATTAAGGGAACCAACCCAGTACAGAGAAGTTCATCTCTTGGCTTAACTCAGTAGTGAGTTCTTAAAATTATTAGATATAAAAATTAGGGGTGCCTGGCTGGCTCATTCAGTAAAGTATGTGACTCTTGATCTCAGGGTCGTGAGTTCAAGCCCCACATTGGCACAAAGCCTACTTTGAAATAAAATAAATTAAATTAAAAAATAAATTCGCTAATCAGCTATAGAAACCAAAATGGAAGAAAACACACCAAATCATGGGAGGTACTTTAAAAGAAGTAGAACTTACTTTATATGTTTTACCTTTGCAAAACAAAAAAACCAAAAACACACACACATTCATATACATAAATCAGCAAAGAGGGCCTCATATGTACTCTATTCATCTTCAATTATTGAGAGAAGGATCCTGAAAAGTCTCCAGGACAATACAGAGAGAAATGGAAAGACAGGGTGAGCTATCTTAGAAATTCGAAGGGTCTGTCCAATGGTGAATGCAGTAAATCTATCACAGACAGGAAAAGACTAGTGGGTGGTAGAATAACATTCCACACTAGGGTGGAGTATGTGGCAGATATCCCTGTTCCCTTCCTTGGATAAAAACATTTTAAGACTGGGAGTGGGGGTTTTGACAGGAAGAATAAAGTGATTATTAAAGAAGGTGGGGAGTTGCTCTGAAAAAATGTGTTTGGGACCTAGCCCAGGGCTTTTTAAAGAACTATCTGATTTAGAAAATATCTAACAAATGAGTATATATATAACATATATATGTATGGTACAAAGACATGGGAAGACACATATGCAACCAGCATTACTTAAGACAACATTACCAGTACCTCTGACAATCCACATGCCTTGAGGGCCCCTCCGTTTCCACACCCCCACCTCCCTCTCCCCAGAAGAAACCACTGTCCTGATTTTGTGCTCATCTTTTCCTTGCTATAACTACTGCACAGATGTTATATCCCTAATGATATATGGTTTCATTTTGCCTGTTTTTGAGCCTTCAGTATTTTTTACTGATAATTATAGCTGTGGTTCATTCATTTCACTGCTGCATAGTACCTTACTGTATGAACATAGCACAACTTATTTAAACATCCTATTGTTAAAAGAATTTAGGCAGTTTCCAGTTTGGGGCCATTAAAAGTAAACAAACAAACAAGAAACTGTCAACATTGCAATCCATGGCTAGCACACATTCAGGAGTTTCTCTAAGGGCAGGGATTTTGGAGAATTGCTGGGCCATAGGTACTATCCACCTTCAACTTCAGATGACATTGAACTGTCTTCCAAAGTGATTTACTACTGACATTCCCATTGGCTCCACATGCCTCACCAATACTTGTTCTCATTGTGGTCATAATTTGTACTTCACTGGTTTCTGATGAAATTGAACATCTTTTAACATATCTTTCAGCCATCAGTTTCCTCTTCTGTGGTAAAGATTTTTTTACCAATCTTTATTAGGTAATCTTTCTGTTTTTGATTCATTGCAATCCTTGATTTATTCTGGGTACTACCAATCATTCACTGGTGATTTGTGTTGCAGCCACATTCTTCCACTTTATGGCTTATCCTTTCAGTTTTGATAAACAGAGGTTCTTTGTTCTAAAGGAGTCAAATTTATCAACCTTTGCTTAGAATTTTTACTCAATCACTTCCCAGCATGAGGTGGTAAAGATACTGCCCAGTTGTTTTTCCCCTAAAACTGTTACATGTTTTCACTTTCATATTGATGTCCTTAATCCATCTGGAATTGATGTTTGTATATGGTGTGAGACAGGAATCCAAAGTCATGTGTTACTGGATAACCAATTGTCTTAGCCCAATTTTTTAAAAGTTTTTCCTTTCCCTACAGACCAGCAGTGCCAATTCTGTGACTTCTCAATTTTCCACATATATGTGGATCTGTTTCTAGGTTCTCTATTCCCTTTCACTGGTCTATTGTCTTAATTATGAGAGCTTTATAATGTCTTGAAATCTTCCCACTTTGTTTCTCTTCTGGCTATTCTTGGCTCTTTGTTCTTTTATATTAATGTTATAATTACTTTTTATCAAATTCTGTTCAAAAATCCTGTTGAAATTTTCACTGGGATTGTGTTAAATTTATAGATTAAAGGGGAAAATATTGAGTCAATCTAGTCATGAACACGGCACTTCATTCCATTTACTTTGGCTTTCAAAAAAATTTTTTTTTAATTTTTTTTTTCAACGTTTTTTATTTATTTTTTTTGGGACAGATAGAGACAGAGCATGAACGGGGGAGGGGCAGAGAGAGAGGGAAACACAGAATCGGAAACAGGCTCCAGGCTCCGAGCCATCAGCCCAGAGCCTGACGCGGGGCTCGAACTCACGGACCGCGAGATCGTGACCTGGCTGAAGTCGGACGCTCAACCGACTGCGCCACCCAGGCGCCCCTCAAAAAATTTTTTAAAATCTTTTCCTAAGGCTTGGCCATGTATGTATGTGTGTGTGTGTGTGTGTGTGTGTGTGTGTGTGTGTATGTGTATGTATATATATATATATATCCATTCTCCTAGGAACCTCATTTTTATTCTAACAGGCTTCTTTTAGAATTACTTTTTTGTTATTAGAGAAATTCAGTTGACTTTAGTATACTACATTCAGTGAACTTACGAAGCCTCCTAATTTTTATGATTTATCTGTAGACTCTTGAGTTTTCTATGTAGATAATTTTATCAAAACAAGAGCTTTGTTTTTTCCTTCTGTATCTTTACACCTTTCACTTCTTATCTCATTGCACTGGTTAGGATTTCCAGCACAGTGCTGACTAAAAGCTGCAATAGCACACATCTCTCCTCTTGTTTCTAGTTTTAAAGGAAATGTCTGTTTTAAATTTGACTTGTTGCTATAATTTTAACTGTAGGTTTTCTGTGGATACTCTCTATAAGGAAGTTTTCTTTTATTACTAGTTTGCTAAGTGCTTTTTATCATGATTATAAGTTGCATTTAATTGAATACTCTTTCTGTATCTACTAATAAGAACATATATCTTTTGTAGTATGTGAATGCAGAAAATTATATACATTTATCTAATACTGACTCAACCTTGCATTCCTAGAATAAGGCCAGTAAGCCAGAACTTTGTAGTTGGAGAGTCGGAAGAGGTTGGATGATATCAGAATAGAAACTATATGCTTAAAACTCACTAAATTTTGTGAGTCTTGTTCACCTCAAGACCTTGTCTCCTCTCTGGCACTGTTCACGAATCATCCATGCCTCCTCTGAGGAACATTTACTATTGATGTTGCTAATTTGACACTTAGCATGTGCTAATATATACAGATCCTGTCTCCCAACATGACTACAAGTCCCTCCAGGAGCAGCTAGTAAGTATACAATAAATGCTTACTTAAATACTCTTGGGGATAAAATGGTGAAACATGAGTTGGATAATAATGCAGCATCCTTAGAAAATGAGACTCTGGACCTGAATTTCTAGAGACCTGCAGTGTTAATCAGCTAATACTCACTGAAACTTAAAAAATCACTCTAAATTTTACTCCATACTCCCCTGCTTTGTTAACAGTATTTTTGGCCATGCTTTATTCATTTGGTTTTGAGCAAATTCAACTTTTACTTATTGAGTACAGTCAATCATCAGGAATGTCACTTAGGGTACTGTACTAAAGATATGGCTGTGGAGGCGCCTGGGTGGCGCAGTCAGTTAAGCCTCTGACTTCAGCCAGGTCACGATCTCGCGGTCCGTGAGTTCGAGCCCCGCGTCCCGCGTCGGGCTCTGGGCTGATGGCTCAGAGCCTGGAGCCTGTTTCCGATTCTGTGTCTCCCTCTCTCTCTGCCCCTCCCCCGTTCATGCTCTGTCTCTCTCTGTCCCAAAAATAAATAAAAAACATTGAAAAAAAATTAAAAAAAAAAAAAAAAAGATATGGCTGTGGATACATCACATGTGGGATGCAGAACCTCAGCTATGACCCTGAATCAATCTTTAACAAGGAAGAAAAAAATTTAAAAAGCTTGCATTTTTCCCCCCTGTGGCACTGACCTGTAGTTAACTCTCAGCAGCAATTCACAGGATTCACACATTCACACATTTCCTCCTCCACTCCACCCTCTTTCATTCCAGAATTACACAATGCAGAACTGCAGAACCGATACATTTTTAACAGGGTTACTGTGAAAAGTTACCGTTTCTCCAAATCACAACTACTTTCCACCTTGCTTTTCCACGGTGGACTCTCTTCTCTGTACCTACCACTAGCTGACCTCATCACTGCTTCTGGTCTCTAGAGAGAACACAGCATATGGTGTAGCTAAGGGCGCTGAATCTGGAACCAGGGTGCCTGGGTTCAAATGCCAGTTTGACATTTACAGTCCAAAGTCCCAGGGGAAGTTACTTAGCCTCACTATTCCTCAGTTTCCTCTCCCATATAGTGAGAATAAACACATATCTACCTCATTAGATTGCTATGAGAATGAAAGGAATTAATATTTACAAAGTGCTTAAAACATGGCCTAACACATCACACACGTTTTGTTAAGTACGTGGATCAAATACTATCAAGCTGAACTCCAACCGCTCTCTTATCTCTCTCCTAAAACTACTCCCCTAGTTCTCATTTTGGGTTGTGGTTGTACTGGTGGCATTCTTTGGGGGAGGAGGGCAGTGCAGACATCATTAACCGATCCTAGCCTTCCTTCCCGGTGGTCAGGGCCTCTACCAGACAAGGAAGGGAAGAGGAAGGAGCAGTGTCAGCTGTATTCATTCACTGTTGGCTTAGCCAGGCTAAAAGTGAGCACAGGTAAAGAAAACGGAGCTGTTTATTTAATCAGCATAACAGGAATCTAGAGACACGTGTGACTGCTATTTTTAAATATGTGGAGGGCTGGGATGGAGAAGAGACAGCATTTAAAATTCTAGGGAACAGCTACAGGCGCCCCATCACTGAACATGTTGAAGCAGGAGCCTGGTGACCAGGTGCAAAGGATGCTGTAAGAAAGAATTTTTTTTTTTTTTTTTAATTTAGAGTCAGATAACCTTTAGGATTCCCAGTGCTTCTAAAGTCTTGGCAATAGCAGCGTGAGTCATCAAGACGTTACAATCTAGTTGTGAGTCACACATCGCCAACGCGCTCCTGAAGGCACAGAATTCTTCCCTCTCCACGGAGCCTGGCACATTTCAACAAGATCTAGGTGAGGAATTCTAGCCCTCAGGCTGCGTAGAACTCGGCTCCCAGGAACAAAAAGTTCTCTAAAACTCGGCGCGTCAATTAGCTGATTCCGGGCTTGTGTTATGACCAACGAATACAATAAAGCATACATCCCAGACGGGATTTGGGGCAAAAAGATGTGCATCCGGATCAACTATCAGACAGTGCTTCACCTCACTCCAACGAGGCCAGACAAAGGGCGCCTGAAGCGACCCGGCAGGTTAAGGGGCAGGGGCAGGGGCAGGCAGGGTGGCCCGGGGTGCCCGGGAGCCCAGCGAGCAGACACGCGCAGGGAAGGGGACAAAGGCCTCGGGGAGCGCACGCCGGGCTTGGAGGCCGGCAGGAATGCCCCAGCCGGAGCGGCCGGCAGTCGCGGGGTGCACTGGGGATGCAAACGTGGGGGGCCTCCGGGGAGCCGGGGATGGGGGAGGGCTTCGCGGGCCCGGGGGGAGGGGCAGGGCTAGCCGAGCGGGTCCCGTGGGGCAGGCCGGGCGGCGCACCTGCCTGCCGGGCTCTCGGGTCGGCGGGGGGCTCCCCGCCCCTCAGCCCAGGCGGCCTCCCCGCCGGATTTCGGATGGTCGGGACCAACGCCGCCGCCGCGGCCGAGGCGGGCCCCCAAGCCTCAGACGGGCCGCCCGACCCGACGCCGCAGTCCCGGTGCGGAATGTGGGGCAGCGGCTGCCTCCCGCCGGGCCCGACCCGGCCCCGGGGCCGTGCGAGCGGCCGCCGCCATCGCGGCCGCGGCCGGAGGGAGACGAGGGGCGGCTCCGGATGCCACTTTACCTGAGAGACCAGCGGGAGCAGCGTCTGCTCCACCGAGCGAGTTTTGATCTCGAGTCCCGAGTCGAAGGCGAAGCCCGACGGGCCGGCGCCGCCGACGCCGGCCGGGCCCAAAGAGGCGGCCATAGCGCTCGGCCCGTCGCGCAGCCGGGACACCGCGCCACTGCGGGCCCGCCGCCCGCCAGCCAGCACGCCCGCGGCGGCGGCAATGCACCCGCGCCGCCCCGAGGCCCCGCCCCCGCGGGGGCCACGCCCCCCGGAGGCCACGCCCCCGCGCGCTCGGGTCTAGGGTTCGCCCTCTCGCCCTGCGAGAGGGTCAGTCTCTGTCTGTCCCCCTTCCCCGCCCCGTCTCTCTCTCTCTCTATCTCTCTCTCTCTCGCCAGGGCTGATTAAACCAGACACCTGCCAGCCTCCCACGGCCACGTGGCCTCTTACCGAGGCAAGGACAATCGTCCCTAGCAAAGCGTTTCGTCCTCCTAATAGGTGACTGGTTCTAACTCCGATTCCCACGATGACTTCTGGAAGCTGAACTAACTGGTAGAGCAGAACCACAGTCAGGTGCGTAGGAAGGGTCTTCTACCCTGAGACAGGAATTCTACCGGTAAAGCGTCTTTCTGGAGCTTCTCCGGAAGGTCCCATTTCCCCCTGCCCCTCTTCTGACCCTTTCTCATAATTTGGGCTCGATTGAGCATGAAACATATGATGATGCAGTCTTAAGGAGTACCTGGGTACTTGGCAAGGAGACAGTGATTTAGGTATCTTTCAGGCTACTTTTCAAAAGGAAATTAACTAGAGCATATGGGAAGCTTCATCTACTGTTCAACACTTTTACATTTTAAAACTACTTTTCAGAATTACTTTTCCTAGGGCTACGCCAGAGCAGTTTCCTAATAGCTGTTTATTGACTGAAAAGATCGGTCAGCTCAGTTGGTTGAGGCTCTGACTCTTGATTTTGGTTGGGGTTGTGATCCCAGGATCATGAGATCAAGCCCCATGTGGGGCTCTGGGCTGAGCCTGGACCCTGCTTAAGATACTCTCTCTCCCTCTCTTCCTCCCTCCCCCTTCCCCCTGCCCTTCTCCCCTACTTGTGGGTGCTCTCTCTTAAAAAAAAAAAAAAAAGACCATTAGTGTATATTCCTGGTTAAAACTCACTTAAAGGTAAAGCTATCCGGGAGCCCCCCCATGATCAGATGGGAGGGAGGGCTGAACACCCCTTTCCTCAGGAGTTGCAGAAGCAAAGCCAAAAAGGCAGCTGTCAGAAACACACCCAGTGAAGGGGTCCTAGGCTCAAGCAATAGACTGAGAACCATGGAGAAATATTTGTGAACTAGCCTATCTGCCAATAAGCAACTAGCAGAGTAGAAAATAATCCGAGGCTGGTGAGTCCACCCTTTCACTTTTGCCAGGATCATTTCTCCATCGATGTCAGATTGATGAGCAGAATACCACCAGCCCCAAGTGTCAGAGGCTCCTTCCCAAGCACTTGTTGAAATGTGCTTCCCATGTGGGGGTTCAACTCCATCTGCCAGTGCTGCACGTTTATCTTTGCTGTTGAAGATAGCCATTAACATGGGCTTGTTTTCTTCATGCAAAATATGCAGTTCCTTTAACCAGCTTTTCCTCGGATTCTTACTCCCCAGCCACTTACCTTACCAGGCCACCTTCACGAGTGCACTGAGGGCTCCAGCCTCAGCGTTGGACCTTTTCACCTCTTTAAGGTGCCCAGCATCCACTCTCCGGACACATCTTCCCTTATGTAAGTTGCCCATATTACATAAAAATTCAGTGTAGGCATTGGTGCCAAAGGAAAATATTTAAGGCCTAAGTAAGAGACAGATGTATTCGTGAAAGTTTCACTTCACTGAAGATCAAATTTCTCAACAGAAATGAGACTAAGTTTACCACCTGATTCATTTAACACTAGTAATTTTATTTCAAAATATAAATATTTCACATGTACAAAGAAGTTACATCAGTAGGTTGTCAAAGCAAGTTAAAGCTAAGAAGTAGGCTCTGTGTGAGAATAAAGAATATGTATTGTATTTGAACAAACTCTTTTTGCCTTCAAACCATCTCTACTTTGCCTGAGAATGCAGAGATGATACCTTTCCAAAAGTTATATAGGCAATTACAACTATACACCCAGTCTTGGTTTTAAAATCAAATGGTATCTGAAATATCCTCCAGTCACCCAAACAAGGGGCACTACAAAGGACAGAAAAAGGATTTTCTTTGGGATAGCTATAATAAGAGTTACACTTTCTGGGCCACTGCAAAAAAAAAAAAAAAAAGAAAGAAAAAAAAGAAATAGGATTTGATAATAAGCCAACATGATGTTATTTGAAGATTCACTTCCACACCTTTCATTTTAAGATATAAAGCAAGAATTAAAATAAGAAACCAGGTGTGGAGGAAAGAACTCTGGACTTGGAGTCAGAAGTTCTGCAAGTGAATTCTGGCTCCATAATTTTGTGGTATAAACTTAAGGGAAAAATCACAAAAAAAACCTTTCTGAGCCTCCAATGCCTCATTCAATAATACTTAACACCTGCCTATCTCACAGGGTTGTTATGAAAGCAGTCTGAAAACTATAAAGTGACATACAAAAGCATTATTAAAATGTAATATCAATACACCACCACTATATTTGCACAATAGATTCTTGAAAAACTTGCAAAACTAAACACAAATACTGATTTTACACACCATAATAGGTGGAAAAGAATCTCTATACTTTATGTATAGCTCTGAACAGCAAATATGTTTTCTTTCTGGTATCTCATTAAACTCTGAGATTTATTACAGTTTACATGGAACCATGGTAATAGATTTACCATTCAGGGTTTCCATTAAGGATGTCTCCTAAAAGAGCTGTAAACTTCCTCGAAAGCCATGTTTCCCAAAGAACAAGAAGTCCTTGGAGAAGCTCTGCTAAGAGGGGGAGGGCAGGGGAGCAGTTTAAGGTCAAGTAAGTCTAGTAAACAGTCTTTGTCCCCTCATAAATTCACAATATTTAACAGGTTTAAAAACTCTAGGAAGTTCCACCGAAAGGAAACAAACTCAGAATTCCTCAATTTTAATTGACCATAGAGTCCCTTCCCTTCATATACACTTCTTATAACATCTAATAACATCCCTTGGAACTACTGCCATAAGGAACACGTTTTTCCAAAAGCTGCTCAACCAAAAGGGAAAGGGAAGAGAAGTAGAACAATGGGCTAAGAGAAAAACAAAACAAAACAAAACACTGGGGGCACCTGGGTGACTCAGTAGGTTAAGGGTCTGACTTCAGCTTAGGTCATGATCTCACGGTTTGTGGGTTCGAGCCCTGCATCGGGCTCTCTGCTGTCTGTGCAGAGCCTGCGTGGAATTCTGTCTCCCTCTCTCTCTGCCCCTCCCCACTCACTCTCTCAAAAGTAAATAAACATTAAAAAAAAGAGAGACAAAAGAACCGCATTCTACTCAGAATTGTTACTAGCTCTGTGCTAGAAAAGCCTATGGATTTTTCTCCCCTAGAAAAATGACAGGATCACCTAATTATAGAAGGCCCATTCTGGCACAGAATTTTTATGACTCTAGTAGAGAGAACATCTTGATTTACAATTCTTTTGATTATTTTTAAACTGTCAAAAAATAACTGCTCAGTGGTTTCAGTTAGCATGTGCATATTTTTGCAGGTCCTCAATTAATGAATATATTTTGATGGCAATTGTGTAAGGACAAAAAATGAATAAAAAATCAAGTACTTGGGGGCGCCTGGGTGGCTCAGTTGGTTAAGCGTCCGACTTCGGCTCAGGTCATGATCTCGCAGTCCATGGGTTCGAGCCCCGCGTCGAGCTCTGTGCTGACAGCTCAGAGCCTGGAGCCCGTTTCAGATTCTGTGTCTCCCTCTTTCTCTGACCCTCCCATTCATGCTCTCTGTCTCAAAAATAAATGTTAAAAAAATAAATAAATAAAAATAAAGTACTTGCTCTTAGCTGGAACTAACACTTGGAAATATACTGCCATAGGCTATTTCCAATGTGAAATGCCTACTATAATACTCTTGTAAGGGTCTCGAAAGACCCAGAGAGGAAACTGCCAGTCAGGACCAGAGGATGGGAAGTTATGAAGGGGTTTTTCCTATAAACCCTGAGGTTGAGAGCCCTGGATAGGTCACTAAAATTCCTTTGCTCTAATCAAACCCTTCATGGCCTGAATCTCTGAGTATCTCTTGCCCCGTAGTGACACATCCTGAAGCACTAAATGCAACCAATGTGGGAACTAGGGGTAGGATTAGGGTCACAATGGGTATTTAAGACCAACATTAGCCAGAGGACCTCAGCTGCAAGCCCTTTAGCCACCCTTTAACTGGAATATGCAGCTGCTATTTCCAAAGGTTCTGAGTTTAAATACAGCAAGCCTCCATTACACTTCTTGACCTTGTCAAAAGTCCGTCTACACCAGTGTCACAAGTCACAGGAAAATTCTGCCAGCTAACTACCTCTAATGGAAGAGAGTGTTAGGAATCCTCACAAATTTAAACATAAATAAGACTTGTATCTCAGGCAGTCTGACAAGAGATCACTTCCAGGAACAGAGAATGTGACAGGAATTTTGGAACTGAAGAAGAATTTATAGGGCATGGAGTTTATGCTAAAAACCCTATACCTTATTCTTTCTCAGAAAAGAGAAGAGCACATCTGTGTGGAGACTTTCATTTTCTCCCATCCCCCGATTTGGTTTACAACTGAACTAGTGAATATGAACTTAAAACTAATCTTTAATGAAGCTATAAAATAAACGTAAGACATTGTGGTAAGATTTCTGGATCCGTTTTTACAGAAGCCACTTCATCAATGCACTGTCCGCTCCTAGGGAGACTTTTTCTGGGACAAACCCTAACTGAGAATCGGGGACACGTCATTTCTGAGACCAGAGCTCGAGACTTGCCCCTTTTCACACCATGTGATCTGTGTCCTGTGAAACTTCTGTAAACCCTCTTCACTATATCCAAAGAGATGTGTTTCTCTGTTTGGGGGTTCCAGGAAGATGTCCCAGAGCTGGCTGACTTTCTGAGTCATTACGCGGTCGCTGGAGCACTGGGGCAGTTCCAGTCTCCTGATGAGGACTGTGTAGCACTCTGGGGGTACCTCTGCTCCTGATATTTCAGGTGATATGATGTCATTGTCAATTTTGGCAGCTCTAAAATCTTGTCTTAGGGCTCTAAGTTCCCTTCTATGATCCTGGTATTTATACCAGTAATTATGACCAGCAACAGCCATACATTAGCTCAAGGTTAGTTTTTTCCGTAACACTTCATACAGCTAAAAACACTTTAGAGGAACATAATTTGTATATGCAGACGAAACTCACTGTGTATATAATACTTCTCTCTTTTGACTATGTGCCAACTATAGCTATAAACTTAACCAGCATACAATTAACAAAAACAAATATGATTTCTTTAAGCCTTTTAATGCAAAAATTTCAATTTTAGTAACGCACATGATGTGGCCAAGATTCAAGGTGAGAGAAGGGCTTCTTATGATTGCCTGTGGCACCCTGTACAGTACTTGGCATGGGAACCAGAGCTGGCAAACTCTTGACAAGTTTTCCTGAACAAATGACTGAAGAAAAGCAGAAGTCAGTTAGTGGCCAAAGGAACACTCGGTGTAACATCAGATTGTGACAGTAAAAATAAGAGACCTGCATGTAGTCTAGTGTATAAAGTCAAGCCCTCACAGTAGCCTCTTTCCTAGATGGACCTAATTTCTTAAGTAATATCAGAATAAATTTAAGCTAATTATTATTAACTATGCTTTAGGGAGACAATGTTTTAGAAAAAAAAAAAAAAAGACTTCCACCTTCGTTTTCCAAAGGGAGGTCTTTGATACTTAGGAACCCTTTCTCCTCCATATTCCCTTGGGGACAGATAAAGAGCCTGATGATTGCATTATACAGTGGAAAGGGCACAGAGCTAAGAGCTAGGTTCCAGTCCCAGCCTTGTCATTAACTGTAGGACCAACACTAGGAAAACTGTGGAAGATACTGGAAGAAATGTTACAGTACAGCACGGTCTGCAGACTATCAAGTCAGAAAGACTTGAGGTAAAAATCTTACTAAATTTTTCTGAACCTTAGTTTCCCCGTCTGTATGAAACAGTTCTAAAATAATATAAAGCTACATGAAAGCTGATGGGGAGTGGCTGTGAAAAAATATGCGCAAAATGACTTGTAAGATGTAAAGCGCTATGCTGGTTATTGTGATATCTGAGATACTTAAAAAAGTCATAATTCAACAAGCCTTCATCTAGAGTCTTATGTGCAAGGCACTGTGCTAAGTGATGGAAAAATACTACATAAATGTAACATTCTACTGCTAATAAGTAACTAATTGGCAGAATTTCAAATAAGCAAACAGGGATACATTCAACAACTCAGAGAACTGCTACTCCTGAGATTTTTCACTTAAAGTATCTGGAAAGAAAAACTGTACCACAACGTGAATTCTGTCATACTATTACCATTAATAGCAGCTTAATCAGTATTTTACTTCAAAGTGGTCAACCAAGTTTTAGAAAGTTGGTCATAGTGTAATGGTGGATGGAAGGAAGAGAAGGGGGGGTGGGGGTGGGGGGCAGAGACAGTCTTTCTGTGTCTCCTATGGCTGTAACACACAACTAACTGACATTCAAATAAGCCACCCCGTCTTACACTTAAGATTTGTTCTTTCTTACAAAGGGGACCATACACGGTGGAAGAAGGGAAGATGACTCCTTTTTCCTGCTCAAGAAACTGCAAATTCAAAAGTGAAAACCCTCTTCGTTAAAAAGTGACGACCATAGAAAAGTTTAAGAACAGATTCCTTAAAGCAGGAGAAAATTACACTGTAAATACTTTTAACAGCAGGTAGTTTAGGGCTCTTGAAATAACTTTATAAATACATATTATAATAATATAGATAACCAAAGTGGGAAACTTCAAGCCATGGTACCAGTGTATAAATCGAAACTCTTCAAGCCATCCTAGCAACAATTAAGTGAGCAAACCACAATTCTGAGCTCTAAAGCCGTGCTTTAAAATGGAAAGCACCCCACAGCGAGCTCTCTCTTGTCCAGGCATTCTGTAGGGAAGGCCAGGAGGGTTCTGCTTCTTTTCCGGGCTCTGCTTGCTAGGCACGGATGAAAGGACAGAAGGCCACAGCTGAGCTGAACTCACTATCAAGACGGAGCCTCCTACAGAAATCACTGCGGGGGAAACCATGTCAGTCTACTGAAGATTTCAGATCCTCAGAAATATCATGAAAAGTCCTGAAGGAGAAAAGAGGACAACGATTAGTTCTGCTTTTGAAAAAGGGAGGGGGGGGGGGGGGTGGATAAAACCAAAGAGATACATGAAAAAACAAAACAAAACCAAAACAGTATCCAACCAGTAGTTAGTTGCCATAGAACAATATCTTATTTTTATAACCGGAGAGCCCTGACGAGGTCAGATAGTCACTATTTTTTGCTAGGACTTTCACTGAGTATTACTTCAAAGTCTGCAGGTTATCTCTGTTTTTGGTAACAAGAACTCTAGTTTGTTGCTGGGTCCATGGTCTCCCTTCCAAGATGATTTCCCCAGACTCCTAATATCTGGTCTGGCTGGATGTGGCCTGCTACATATCCAAGGTGCCGACCTCAGGACTGCTGTAGCTAGCTCACCTCTGCTCCATCGTTTACATGCCCAGGCTAGGAGGATGTCACCCAGTCAGGTCTGTATCTGCAGTAGCCAGGTCAGAGTTTATCAATGATGTGCTCAAGAACCCATCTTACACGAAAAGACCTCATGCCAAGGCTGGCAGAACAGGATTCAAGACTAAATGTTTGTGGGACAGTCATATGAGCCCCAGGCTGCCTACCTCTGGCTTCTTTTGCCTAAGAAGTAAACCTCTAGCTCACAGTTCTAAGTCACTGTTATTTTGAGTTCTGTTGAGGTGGGGTTTCTCGCTTTTTGTTTTTCTGCTTACATACAGTCAAATCTATCTTATATGATAAAGAGACAAAGCACACATGTATCACCCTT
Source organism: Panthera uncia (assembly GCF_023721935.1). NCBI lineage: Eukaryota > Metazoa > Chordata > Mammalia > Carnivora > Felidae > Panthera > Panthera uncia. The sequence goes on from NC_064807.1 coordinate 67,826,673, forward strand.
TCAGGCACAAGTGATGTTGCTCCTTTACAACATAATCACCAACTAGGAACTCAGAAACATAGTTAAGTTAAAATTTTTACATTTTCAGAACAATTCTCAAGTCTCCAAGTTATATCAATTTGCAGCCACATCACTGTAATATGTTGAACCGTCTTAGTTTATCCGTCGAATAAAGCCCATTTTATTTTCATACCTATAACCAAGTGTTGGTTACTGTAAACAGATTACTCAATGTTCTCATTACAAACAGACCCAAAGTAGACTGTAAGGAAACTATTCCAAAAAATTCAGAGACCAATTCAGTTGTAGAAACAAAAGATGACAAGAAGTTGTCATTGGGTGCAGATACATAAAGCAAATAATCTGAACTTCGGCTTCAGTTCCACATTCATGCCACCTCTCTTACCCCTTTTACCTTATTCCTTTGTTTTCTCAATGTTCTTTTCACACAATGAGGAGGGCCAGCGGGGTGGAGCAGAGGTAAAGACTAACACTCTAGCACGAGCTACGAACTACTTCAGAATCAAGAGGGCACAGGTAGAATCTTAGAGAAGAGAGATTACATTCAAGGATGCTCTGTTATCTCCAGGCTGCCTCACCGGTGGGCGCCCTAACCCCTCATCCCTCCAACACGCACCCCTAACTAGCACAGCTCCGCTTCCAAAGGAACAGCTCTGAGGAGTGGACAAGCTTCCAGGCTATGGCTTTGAAAGGGTTTGCATGTGTCATGGCCAAACTCACAATGTTAAATATATGCTGGCAGGTCAGAAAATTGGAATGAATTTTGTTTCCTTAAATATTTTTTACACTCTGAATGAAATCCCCCAAAACAAAGATTTATATACACACAGATTTTATATGTGTTACTATCTCTCCGCACATCAAATTGGGGTTTCTCAACAGCAGCACCATCAACATTTCTGTGCACTATTCAGATGTTTAGCACCATTGCTGCCTCTATCTGAACTTGTGACAATCAAAATGTCTCTATACATTGTCAAGTATCTCCTGATGGGAGCAAAACTCATGCCCCCCCCCCCCCCCCCCACCCCCCCCAACCACTGCCCCTAGCTGACTATGTGTCTATTTTTCACAATCTCACCTAAATTTGTGTTCCTACATTTGCGTACAGTTGTCTACAAGCTGTCTCAGATGACATGAATTTCATAAATAGTACTCAATTTAGGGACCCCTGGAAAATCTTTAAAACCAATAACCCAAAACTGGCCAATATTAAAAGGCATTTCCCAATATGCAACAAACAGGTTTCTAAATTCATCCTGTGACATCTTTTCACATTTCTAAGATACCTGCAAATTTGAATCTCTGTTCAACTCCTCTAAATTGTGAATGGAAATTTCTGCCTCAGGGCAAAGATGCATGAAATAAGATTAAGAGTGTGGTTGGCCTGGTGACTGCTTTCTGTTGACAAGTAAGCTTAGCTGTAACCTTGAAATTTATACCTACTATTCAGCCCTCAGGCCAAGAAGGCCTCCAAAAGGACCCAGAAAAAAGAAAACAAAGTGAAGCAAGCTGAGAAAAGTTATCTACAGTTTTCTAACTCAACATTCTATCTTCTCTAGATGTTTTGAGTGGTGATGGTAGGGGAGTGTGTGCGTGAGGGTAGGGGGTAGAAGCCTACAGAACACTGATATTCAACAAACCTGTATATCTCGGAAAACAAACTCTCTAATCTAGCAACACAGAAATGATTTATTTCGGTCCTCATTGAGAGGCGTTGAGCTAACTAATCAGCAGGGCTCATTAAACTTGAACTTCCTAGAGTAGGAAGAAACAAAGGGAGAATACTGCATTGACAGTATTTCTAGAAGAGTCCTACTCAATCATCTAAATACAATATTCTTTTCCAAACCATAAGGATCATTATGCTAAGCACTACAGTGGTGGGGGCGCCTGGGTGGCTCAGTCAGTTAAGTGTCTGACTCTGGATTTTTCGCTCAGATCATGATCTCAAGGTTCGTGAGACAGAGCCCTGAGTCAGGCTCTGCGCTGACAGTACAGAGCCTGCTTGGGATACTCTCTCTCCCTCCCTCTCTGCCCCTCCCCTGCTTGTGCAATCTTTCTCTCAAAATAAATAAACTTAAAAAAAAAAAAAAAAAAGAACTACAGTGGTAAGATTTCTCATATAAGAGCAAGAAATGCAGAACAGGACATGTGCCTGGAGGGACAGAGACTGCTATTAACATTTTACAGGTCCTTTAATGGCAATGGAGACTGTGTGGTGTGATTTCTCATTTACAATCCCTGGCTCCTTGAAAATGTTTCTGAATCTTCCTCCCTCAAAGTTTCAGTGAGATTTTTAAAAATTCCTTTATGTAAATGTTTAAACTTGTTCTGATTTAACATCTCAAGAGCTGTTGACTTTCTTCCTAGAAATACAGAATAAATTTTCGACATTTAAAAATCAAAAGCTTTAACTGACTTAGTTGGCCTGGCATAGCTGAGTGTCTATTTCCTAAACCCTCACTTAGCACACAGGTACACAATCGTGTGACAGAGCACATGTCATCACTATTATGCACATCCCTTCCTTTCCAACTAATTTGGAACACAGCTCTAAGGCTGGGCTTCACTGTGTTCCATCTTTCTTTATCAGCCTCAAGGTGATATTGCAAAAATCTTTTTATCTGATCTGTTCTTGGTTTCACTAACCTATGAATTCACCAAATGTTCACTGGGCATTTTCTATGTGCCGGACGTCATGCTAAGAATGGTAAAAGGGTGGCAAACAGATGAGACATAGTGCCTACTTTGAGAAAGTTTCCTGGCGACTAGGAAAGACAATTAATTAAACCTACACAAATATAATGTGTGTTAAGTTCCAAGAGGATAAGTACAAGATGCTGTGGGGTGAGGAGACCATGAAGCAGGGACATCTTACCTAGCCCAGAGAGTTCTGGCAATGTTTCTCAGAAGAGTACTCTGAGGACAGGCCACGGTACTGGGCTTGGCTGGAAAGGGTGTGGTATTCTTTACAAAGAGGGAAAACATGTGCAAAGATGACAATGACTTCAGAGAACTAAAACAAGTTCAGTATGGCAGCGGAGAGGGAGAAGAGTCTACAGATATAGACAGAAGGCAGGAAGGAAGTCTGATGGGCCAACCTAAAGTCCCCACTCTGTCTTGAAGGCCATGGAAGCTACTGTGGGAATTTTATCAGTAGACATACATAACATGTATGCCTCAGAAAAACCAGAGAGGCGGGGCACCTGGGTGGCTCAGGAGGCTAAGCGTCCGACTTCACCTCAGGTCATGATCTCGCAGCTCATGAGTTCGAGCCTTCCGTCGGGCTCTGTGCTAACAGCTTGGAGCCTGGAGCCTGCTTCGGATTCTGTATCTCCCTGTCTCTCTGCCCCTCCCCTGCTTGCACTCTCTCTCTCTCTCTCTCTCTCAAAAATAAAAAAAAATTTTTTAAAAAAAAAGAAGAAGAAAGGAAAACCAGAGAGGCTGCACTACAGAGCAGAGTGCAGGGACCAGTGGAGAGGCTACTGAGTAAGCCCAGCACTGGGTGATACCACTGGAAATACAGAGGAATGAGAGGATTCAGGATGTTTTCAAGTGACAGAAGCAAAGGAGAGGCACCAGTGAACAGAGCGTGAGCCAAGTACGTCCCTTCCCTCCTTCAATTCTCTTTCTTTCCTCGTCAGCCCAAACTAGCATGACAGGGAGTGAGGGGCACTCCAGCTGATATTCTGAACGTTAACGTAAAGGTCTGTGGCAGTGGTGATACTTTTTGGAGAACACCTTCGTAGCTCATTTTGCAAAGACAAGGAAAAAAAAAAAAAAACTTCTTGCTCTATAAAGTTGGACGCGTTAAACCTTAGTTTAATTACTAAATGATTTCTTTTACAACATGACACTCATTTTTGATTTAACTTCGGAAATTAAACTATGAAAGATATTCACACTCTGATTAAAAGAATGCTTCTAAAAACAGCAATGGGCTACTAATAACTCCTGCTAGTGAAAGATTAAGTTGAGTTCCTAAAGGACCACATTCCAGCGTCGCACTCCGTACTGTCATGATGTGACAGAGGGAAGGAAAACCTTAATACAGAGAACAGCATTCCTGGAGGAGTCCCTGGGATATGTTCCTACTTCCTTCTTGCAGGTTTTGCTGCTCAGTTTTTGGTAGGAGTAAAATAAGTATATCAAAGCAAATCTGAATATCCTGTCTAAAAGTCAAGGAAGTACTGTAAGACACATGACTGCAGGAGAGTTTTTGCCCTCCCCCACACCTCCCAGACAGACCCAGTGTCGACAGAGAACAGAGGAGGTGATGTGCTCGAATTACTGAATCAAGGCAAAATAGTTGGGAGCCTTACACTGTGCGGTGTCTGTGACATCCACCCCCATCATACTGCAAACACCACTATCAACACTGAAGATCAAAGAAAGGGGGCCCTCCCCCCTTCGTTCTTCCTTAGGTGGATAGTTGTCGATCCGTCTGAAGACAGATGGGAGTACACAGAAACAGTCTCGCAGATGGGTACCGTCAGCTGCCATGGCCTGCCTCTGCAAACAGAAGGTATGTCTGCCTAATGAAATGTCACCATCCAGCCTCTGCTATCGCACCGCAGCAAGCCTGCTGTGTCTGAGGCCCTGAGAGAACGCCAGTGTGGCAGCAGCTCAGACAGCAAGAACAAACATGTCAGGATCAGGTCATGCAGGATCTTGCAAGCCACGTCAAGGACTTTGATCTTCCTCCTAAAACCAACGGGAGGCCATTTTTGGTAAGTGAGTATTGTGATCAGATATGCTTGCGTTTGGAAGAGAACAAGTGAGCTGCAGTGTGAAGGAACTAGAGAACCGTGAGAGAGGAGGCTGGGAGACTGGTTAGAGACCACGATGACCACACAGTCCGGGTGAGAAACGCAGCAGCTGCGCCCAGCTCAGACCAGGGGCATGGCCACAAAAATGGCCTCCCGTTGGCTTTAGGAGGAAGATCAAAGTCCTTGACGTGGCCTGCAAGACCCTACATGATCTGATCCTGACATGTTTCCTCGAGCTGTCTGAGCTGCTGCCATACGGGCGTTCTCTCAGGGCCTCAGACACAGAGGAAGAAGAGATCTGAGGGAAAGCAGACAGGACTTGGTAAGGGTGGTGACTGAGGAGACGGGGAGCAGGAAGAATGACCACAAACTGACATATGGAAGTGGAGTATAGCATTCCCCGAGGTAGGAAACAGGGGAACATTTGTTCTGGTGGAAGGGTGGAGGATGGCTCAAGAAGGAAGAGAAAGATCATTGGTTCAAAGGCACCAGCTCACCTGCTTTTTAGCTATGTGACTAGGGGCAAGCTAACCTCTCTAAGCCTTGATTCCCTCATCTATAAAACATGGAAACCTACAGCTCCTAACCTCATATGTGAACACTGGACAGATTAAATAAAATCACACACGTAAAGTTTTACCACAGAACTTCATCCCAGCAAGTGTCAGCAGAGGTGATGTTTGTTACTGTTTAAGGTCTCCTTTAGACTTCCCACTGAAGGGTGAGGTTTGGAACTCATGTTTCCTTCAGGCCCTCTCAAAACCCTATTAAAATGCCAGTAATGGTAATTTTTTTAAGGCATAAATTTATCTGGAAAAAAATTTTTTAAGAGAATATAAGAGGTAAGAGCAATAAACCTTTAAAGCATATTTATTTATTTTTAATGTTTGTTTATTTATTTTGAGAGGGAGAGAGAGAGAGAAAGAGAATCCCAAGCAGGTTCCATGCTGTCGGCACAGAGCCCGATGACGGATTCAATTCCATAAACCGAAGATCATGACCTGAGCTGAAAAGCAAGAGTCGGGAAGCTTTGACTGAGCCATCCAGGTGCCCCAAGAGCAATAAACTTTTAGAAGATGGAAAGCAGATGGGACAACTGCTCTGACCCAGCATACCCTAAAAGCTGATCCTAGACCAGTAGTGGAAAAAGCCAGGAAACTATTTGATTTATTCCATAAAATCTCTCATGAGGCTCAGGAACTGGTGATACCAAGTAAACTTCCGGAAGTGGTGTTAGGTGGGGCTAAATACAGCAGAACTGTCTTCAAGTCTGTTTAAAAAGCAGCACGACTCCACTGCTCCAATATCCTCACCTACCTCCACCTGGCCAACCAACTGCCCCTATCACTGGCAGAAAATGCTTGGGATTCTGTCTCTCCTTCTCTCTGTCCCTCCCCTGCTTGTGCTCTCTCTCTCTCTCTCTCAAAAATAAGTAAATAAACTTAAAAAATAAGAAAAGGATTAAAAAAATTAATCAAAAGCAGAGCATACTGGGTGGGCCACACCTATTCAGGCAAGCTCTTTAAAAAGGAGTCTTAGGGGCACCGGGGTGGCTCAGTCGGTTAAGCGTCCGACTTCGGCTCAGGTCATGATCTCACGGTCTGTGAGTTCGAGCCCTGCGTCGGGCTCTCTGCTGACAGCTCGGAGCCTGGAGCCGGCTTCCGATTCTGTGTCTCCCTCTCTCTCTGCCCCTCCCCCGTTCATGCTCTGTCTCTCTGTGTCTCAAAAATAAACAAACATTGGAAAAAAAATTTAAAAAAAATAAAAAGGAGTCTTAGTGGTCAGAAAGAGAAGCCAGGAAAATGCTCTTCTGTTGGCCTCGAAGACGCAAACAGCCATGTTAGGAAACTGCCTATGGATAGCTGCAAGTCTCAGTTCTACACCTGCAAGAAAATGAACTCTGCCAACAAGAAGCAAGCTTGAAACCCAGCCCAGGGATGAAACCCCAGCTCCAGCTGACATCTTGACCGCAGCCCTGTCAGAGCCGAAGCAGACAATTCAGCCACCCTGTGCCCGGACTCCCGACCCATGAAAATTTAATATAATAAATGTATGTTGTTTTAAGCCACTAACTTAGTGGTAATTTACTATGCATCTCACACACACACACACACACACACACACACACACACACACACACTAATAAATACCTGAATCCTAAAAAGGTAGATTTTACCTATGTAAATAACACCTCAATAAACCAGTCTGAAAAAAAAAAAAAATGTGGTAAGAATGGAAATCTCTATGGAGGGATTGGAAGATAAAGTTGAAGAAATCACCCAGAAAATGGAAGCAAAGAATCAGAAATGGAAAAACAGCAGAGATAAGAAAATGAGATGACCAGTGAATAAGACTCAACATCAAAATAAGTTTCTGAAAGGGCGAGAAGGAAATCACAGATCAAATAATTCAAGAAAAACTTTAGGACTACAGAACATAAGTTTCCAATTTTAAAGGTCTCATCCAGCACCAATCCGAACACCAACAAAAAAAAGTAAAATAAAATAAGAGCATCCTATCGGTTTTCAAATAAATTACAAAGAACCAGGAATCAGAATGGCTTCAGACTTTTAACAACCATGGAAGCCAGAACACAATGAAGAAATAAACAGAAAGTCTAAAGGTAAAAATTTTCAAACATAAAATTCTAAACCGAGGCAAGCTATTAAGTACGGCCTTAAGAGAAAACTTTCCAGTCCTATATCATCACCGAAACTCATTTCCTATGCATTCTTTCCCAAAAATCTATAGGAGGCTGTGCTCCAACAAAAAGGAAATAAATCAGGAAAGAAAATGATATGGGAAATTATACAGGAAGTAAGCATTCCAACACAGGGGAGAACTGAGGGAATGACAGCTGATAGCTGAAGAGTAGGCGAAAGGGCAGCCAGCATCCACTGGAGCAGATGAGAAGGCTCCAGCAGAGACTTTACCAGGAAGATAAAGCTTGTAGCATACTCATTGCAACTAATATCCTGAGCGAGGAGATGCAAACAGCCGGCACATAGCTTGAGGCTAGTTAGGAGTATTCAGAAAACAAAGTCAACAAAAAACAGGACCTTTATAACGCAAAGAAAAGCAAAAAGTTGTATAAAGTAAGGAAATACAGAATATACAAGAAGGTTCAAACAGGAATATAATTTACGGTCATAATAATTTAAGGGCCAAATACTGATCGAACCAGTATCACGGTTCAATAGTGGGAGGGTGGTGGTAAAAGAGCTAATTTTTCACCTTCTAATTGGGAAATAAAAAGAAAATGCCTATTCATGAAAAAAAATCAAGAAATAAAGATTCTATTTCAAGATATGGAGAAAAAAATCAAATCAAAAAAGTCAAAAAGTGGTTCTTCTCAGAGAAGAAGGGAAAGGGAAAAGGCAAAGGATATTTTTCGCAACAAGCTTTGTAGAAATTTTTGACCTTTTCAGCTACACGTATACGTAATTTCTAAGGAAAAAAAAAAAGATGAAGACTATAAAAGCCCTCACGCTATATTTTTCAACCCCCACTTCACCTAAGTGACAACATACTGCCTTCAAAAGGGAGAAGGGGAAAGAGGTCATTTGTCTCTGGAAGAATTTATATTAGTTTCTTTTGTTTCACCTTAAAAACCAACTCCTGCTTTACTAACTTTGAATCACTGTAAGTTTTTCTAAAATAACAGCAAAACCCAAATGTCCATCAACTGGTGAATGAATAAAGAAGATGTGGGGGCACCTGGGTGGCTCAGTCAGTTGAGCGTCCGACTTCGGCTCTGGTCATGATCTCATGGTTCATGGGTTTGAGTACCACATCGGGTTCTATGCTGACAGCTCAGAGCCTGGAGCCTACTTTGGATTCTGTGTCTCCCTCTCTCTCTGCCCCTCTCCCACTCACGCTTTGTCTCTCAAAAATAAAAAAAAACATTAAAAAAATTGTTTTAAAAAGATGTGACACTTTGTCTCTCAAAAATAAACAGTAAAAAAATTTTTTTAAAGATGCGGTGTGTATATATGTGTGTGCGTGCACATGCACACAGATGCACACACACAATGGAATACTACGCAGCAATGAAAAAGAATTTTCACTGGAAAATTCACTGGAATTCACCCTTCACTGGAGGGTATTATGCTAAGTGAAATAAGTCAGTCAGAGAAAGACACACATCCTATGTTTTCACTCATATGTGGAATTTGACAAATTTAACAGAAGACCATAGGGGAAGGGAAAGAAAAGTAAGTTACAAACAGAGAGGAGGCAAACTATAAGAGACTCTTACATACAGAGAACTAAGGGTGGGGGGTGGGGAAAATGGGTGATGGGCATTGAGGAGGGCACTCATTGAGATGAGCGCTAGGTGTTGTATATAAGTGATGAATCACAGGAATCTACTCCCAAAGCCAGACTACACTGTATACACTGTATATACTTAATTACTCACGTTTAAAAACATAAATAAATAAAATAACAGCAAAATATTGATCAACCAATGTTCTCTCTGTTTTTTGTATGGACACCCAAGGAGTAGGGTTCCAGTTATCATGTGCTCTTTATTGCTTTCAAGCAACTGTCCACTGGTTTCTCAGGTATCCACACACTTGCCTGTAAGAGGCAAAGGCAGAAATGGGTATCATAGTGTCACCACCTTCAAAATGGCTTTTGTTACAACTGCGTAAGTGCCTCTCCTTTTATTCTTTTTAAGGAAATGGATTTTTTCCCTGCCATCAAGTAGGTGCCTTGCATTAGCTAAAATGGCCCTCTAACCAACTGGGTCTAATTCAGAAACTATATTCTACCTGTTCTGAGTTAAAGGACCACGTCTTCTTCACAACATACAACACAACACTAAATGAGCAGAACCAGGTCTCTAAAGAATTTTAAATAAAAAGATAGTTTCAGTAAATATTTTTTCAGAATCAACTTGTTAATGACTCCTCGATTACACTAGAACACCTAATGGCAGGAAAAAAATATTTTCCAGTTGAGAATAAGAAGGACAATGTAGTATAGTCTCTGAAAAGTTAAAATCCTATATTCTGAGACTTCTTACTTTTTTGCACTGTTAAAAGTTTACCTTACCTTTTGGTTGTTAACATGTGATTTCTGGTACATACACAAAGAAAAACTGCTTAACAAGTATTCACTAAAGTTAAACCAGCTGTGCACTTCGCCCTTCCTCTTCTTGGTATATACACAAATGAAGTACACATGTCTATCAGGACACACGTACTACAAGACAGGTTCAGAATAGAAACTGGAAGCTACGCAAATGTCCATCAATACTGCAATGAATAAATTGTGGTCTATTCGTATACTGGAATACCAGGTGGCAATAATAAAGAATGACCTTGACGTGCAACAATGTGGGTGGATGCCATAGACACAGTGGTGAGCAAAAGATGCCTGACTCCCAAATACTTAGGACATGACTCCTTTTACGTGAAGTTCAAAAACAGGCAAAGCCAATCTAAGGTGACAGTGGTCAGATTATAAGCAGAGAAGGGGTCTGACTGAGAGGGTGTAGTGGTCAGATTATAAGCAGGGAAGGGGTCCGACTGAGAGGTTGTATGGGGAAGGCTTTTGGAGTAAATACTCTGTATCTTAATACTCTATATCTTAATACCCATGCTTATATGGGTATACGTATATGAAAAAAATCATCCCATCAAGTTGTATATTTAAGATGTGCATCTCAGCTCATGTAAGACATGCCTGAATAAAAAGGTTTTTGTTTTGTTTTGTTTTTTAATTGCACCTGGGTGGCTCAGTTGGCTAATTGTCAACTCTTGATCTTGGCTCAGGTCGTGATCTCAGTTTGTCAGATGAGGACTCAGTGTAGGGCTCTGTGCTGACAGCACGGAGCCTGCTTGAGATTCTTTCTCTCCCCCTCTCTCTGCCCCTCCCCGGCTTGTGCTCTCAAATAAAAATAAACTTTAAAAATAATTTTTTTTAAATTTTGACACAATCAGGGGAAAATTTTAAATTACAATTTACATTACATTATAATTTATCTTAAGGTATGTTGGTGACAGAAGACAGCAATTATGAGTTCAATGTCTGTCTGTACATGCAAAATAAGTTATAACTCCATACTGGTGCACTCAAAAACTTCTCCCCCAACTTTTTAATGTGAATGTTTATTTATTTATTTTGAGATAGAGCAGGGGAAGGGCAGAGAGAGAGAATCCCAAGTAGGCTTTGCATCTTCAGCACACAGCCCAATGTGGGGTTCAATCTTCTGAACCATGAGATCCTAAGCTGAAACCAAGAGTCAGATGCTTAACTGAATGAGCCATCCGGGGGCCCCTCCAACTTTTTCATTTGAAAAAGTGTAAACCTAAAGAAAAATCAAAAGACTGGTGCAATTAGCAACCATATATCCTTCATCTAGATTCACCAATTGTTAACATGTTGTTCTAGTTACTATTAGTGTTGGCTGAACTATTTGAAAATAAGTTGCAGACATCTTGACATCTCACCCCTTGAGGATATTCTGCTATACAACCAGAGTGTCATTAATCATCCCTATGAAATTAAACACTGATACAATAATACTGTTTAATATATAGCTCATATTCAGATTTCTCTAATTGTTCCAGAAATGTTCTTTATAGATTCTCCCCATCACTAATCCAAAGTCCTATCATTGATTACAGCACTGCATTTGGTTGTCCTATTTCCTGACTCTCTTTTAATAGGGTACACCATGTCCAAGTGGGTTTGTTAATTTTTTAATCTATTTTTGGTCTTTCATGACATGAACCATTCTGTCCCAATTTTGTTTTCAAGTTTTCCTGGTATCTGAAACCCAAATGTCTGCAAACAAATGGTTTCTCTTTCCTTAGTGTCTTCTACAATCTTAAGCAGAGCATGCACACTGAAATACCTATATGCTGACAGACTATTGGGGTGAAAAACTATAGAGACAGGATAGTTCAGTTTCACACACGATTCATGATCATTCTGCTTTAACTCACCGCTGAGTCTGAGCAGGCCATGGGGTCTGGTTTGGCGTGGGCACTGAATTCGTGGGACTCACTAGCATGGCACTGTAGATATTGGAAGCGACCACGAGTATGCAGAGAAGTATGGGCCCAATGATTGCTCCTTCCAGGCCTAAGTAGTACGCCCCACCAGCCACTGCCAAGCCTGTCAAGTAAGGATGCCCACCTCTGGAATAAAGAGCATACAGGTTAGCTCATGGTTTTTTACACACATAAACTTTGGAGTCAATCTGAAACACATCTCTAACACAATGTTCATTCCTAACATATAAGGCCATTGATTGCATGACCAGTTTTATTTAGAGTACATCAGTGCAGGTAACTAAACATCGGTTGTAATAATAATGAGAGCCAAACAGTTTCTTACCTAGGTAACAAGTACAACATTTTCCTTTTTCTAAGGTCCCACAATGGAAGGAGTTAAGTCAGACTGTTAACAGGTATCCTACACCCCTCACACAGCTGCCTGGCCTAGGTGAGTGTTGACTGAGGAATCGTTGCTAAGTCACTTGTTAAGTTAACTTCCATCAAGGATAGTTAAGTGGGCACAATGCAGTGTGTAATTCAAATAATTATGCTTTTTATAAGATAATATAACAGCACCCATGATATGCATAAGTTAGACTTGGGGCAACCTTCTAAAATAGTTATTAAACACAGGTAATGCTAAAAGGCCTCATGAGGAAACTATCCATCACAAAGCCCAAGATTCTATTTCACAGGAGAGTCCTAATTGCCTTCCAGCTTATCACAGTATCACTTACATAAGTGGTATACAGTAAGGCAGATCACAGCAGCACGGCATACTGATAACAGTAACAAATGACCACGGACATAAGAAGGACTTGGAAATAAGGTATGTTCTATTTCTAGTTTTCAAACACAGATGACTTGAACAATTTACTGAGGGGCAAATAGCTGACACTCTGGAATAATGTTCTGTTCTGAATTATGTTACAATTCAATAAATAACATTTAAGGTGAGCTAGTCTTCAGAAAACCAATACAGTATATTCATAAACTATCTTGCTCATTCAAAAAAAATGGCGGGGAAAATTTTAGGGCAATATTCCACATATGCCACATAAGTAAGCTTTTCCCCTAAATAATACATCAAAAACTTTTTCTCTCAAAAATGCTTTACAGTTAAAAAAGAAAAAAGTGTGGAAGCTTTTAAATGAAAGTTTCCTTTATTTAAAAACTAAAGCAATTTACACAAAATATTTCCTGATGATGCTGGTTAAATAAGGTATTATTAAGATAAAATCACATAAATTTTAAATTCTAGCTAGAAACCTCAATAAAAAATTTATAGCAAAGTTTAGAGAAATGAAATCATTTAACCATAAATCACGTAACTACTCTTACTGTTTCAACTGTTAAGTACTAGTTAACCATACTCTGATGTCCTCCTTTGGTCTTTCATTTTCTCTTTCAAGTTTTAGACATAAAAGTGCCACTAAGGCCGGCATATGCAGTTGTTGATTTCCTTTTGCTTGGGAAGTCTAGGCCTTCAGTTATATACCATTTGTTTCTGCTTTAACTTACTAGAGCGAAAACAAGGTGGCAATTTGTCCCTATATAATTTCAAATTAACTGGAGGTCACTCTTTCCATGAACACTTACTGCGACAGTAAGTTTTACTTGCAGAAAATTTACTATATTACCTATTATGATAGTTTCAGTACGCGTATTCTGAACTGGGGTAGCTGATTAGAGTTCAGCATGTGGTCACATCCTAGATTCTAACAAGCAATGAGAATATGGATACATGACTAAATGAGAATTGGCTTGATTTACTTAGTGCAATTTTGAAAAGAGGTACCAAAATCTATAAAAACAGGTATTTATTTATTATACGGTCAGTGTTTGGATTCTGTCTTAAATTTAACCTGTATTCATCATAGAACCATACTATAATATCTTAAGTAAAGAGAACTCTGCTTATCAGACATTAACTTGATGAGATTTGGTTGCACATGGATCCTCAGACATACAATTTAATAATGTTTTTCTCCAAGAGCAAAGTAGTTCTGAAAATAACCTCTAATTCATTATTGTACTTATAGCTATTTATGTACATCTAGTAATATTTCTTTCCTAGATTAATGTCACTAAAACAGAAGATTATACATAATTTTGTGTTAACCCAGGGTCTCATACATTTTAAATACTTATGTAATAAGAAAATAGCATACCTTGAAAATGGTATTAATTATATTACATTAAATTTTGATTCTATCAGTGGGATCACGAAAGACTACTTCACAGAAAAATCCTACCACGTGTCCCTTTTCCCATCCCCAAAAGAAAAACAAAACAAAACAAAACAAACAACTCTCCTTAAAAAAAAGGTCACATAAATCCCTGGATAGGATTCACCAACAACTTGAGAAGTTCTATGGGTACTTACCCTGATATATCAGAGTAGATGGCAGTGTCTACAAAGTATGTTGGCAAGAGATGAAAAACCAGCAGTAAGATGGCTTTGCACCCTAAGCCTTGTGTGAGCCACAGGTCTAGAACGGCAGGTATTGCCGCCCAGTATGTCCCCAGAAATGGCACCGCTCCGAGGATTGCTGCTAACGCTAATAAGAAATTGAAAGAAAAGCAACTGAACACCACATTAAAAGAGTGACAGAACAACAGAACCTCACAACTGGTTCTTCCTACTTAAAAGTTTACACCAAAACAAGGGAAATAAATACAAACTCAAATTTTAGCCCATGATAATGCCCTGTGTAACTGAATCTGCTAGTTAAACGGAGGTCTGATACCTTATATCTTAAAACCCGATGCTGAAAATCTTTCTAAAGTGTGTGTCTACATCCTGGGTTTCCTCTTAAGCAACAAAATTCTAGTATCCTGCAGTTGTTGTCTCTTTTTTTCCTCCGAGAGAGAGAGAGAAAGAGAAAGAGCACATGCACGAGCAGGGTAGGGGCAAAGGGACAGAGAGGGCAGGAGACACAGAATCTTACACAGGCTCCATGCCTAGCACGGAGCCCCACGTGAGGCTTGATTTCACGAAGTTGGGGCTCAAGTTCATGACCATGAGATCTTAAGCTGAGCTGAAGTCAAGAGTCAGATGTTGAACCGACTGAGCCACCCAGGTGCCCCCTGCAGTTGTTATTCTGAATCAATGGTTAGTTCATATACAGTCCTATAATGTAACTGTAAAGCATTGGTCCAAATTTGTACGGAGTCCAAAGGCAAATTAAAAATTAGTTTCTAAACCTCAGAGAGGAACGTATAATCTTCACCTTGCTTCTAATAAAAGTGAAATGTAATCTAAACAAAAACAAGAACAAAAGCCCTGCTAGTTGAAGGAGGTTACTTCAAGTTCACCCCCTTCCAGAGCTGTATGCCCACTCTCTCTCATCTGGTTCCCCTCCAGAGGAAAAGTCAGGCAGATATGGATTCTAGTTCTGGTCCTACCACTAACCAGGTATGTGACCTTGGAAAATTTTTGGTTTCTCACCTACACAACAGGAACACTACCTACCCTGCCTGCCTCACAAGATCATTATAAAACAATGACCTCCATGTGTTGTCAGGCTGCTTGCATGTCAAAGAGTGGCTTAGCCAAGACTGAAGTAGGAAAGAACATGAATGAACTTGGGGATGTAAAGAAGAGTGTGTGGACAAAAGGGGGAAATGGTAGAGGGCAGACAAGCAGCCACAGAAATAAAGGAAAAGTGGAAGGAGAGGAGCAGAAATAATGCAGAGGAAAAAGTAAAAGATGGTTATTGAACCATCAAGGTGCTTATGGAATGAGGGCATTATCAGAATAGATCCTAAGAGGTATGGAGACAGCTTATGTGCCCTCAGAGGCATTTGTCTTGCCCCTAGGACAGTATCCTTCATGGAACAGAGCTATTCGACCAACTCATTGCTCCCTATCAGTTCAATTCAAACATTTACTGAGTGCCAATTATTACTGAGTACCAAGTATTTACTGAGTACTGTGTGCTGTGCTAAGTGCTAGGACATTCACTCATTTATCAAGTACTTCTGCAGTGCTTTCTTTCTTTTTGTTTTTTAATGTTTTATTTATTTTTGGAACAAAGAGCATAAGCAGGGGAGGGGCAGACAGAGAGGGAGACACAGAATCTGAAGGAGGCTCCGGGCTCCCAGCTATCAGCACAGAGCCCGATGCAGGGCTTGAACTCAAGACGGACTGTGAGATCATGACCTGAGCTGAAGTCGGAGGCTTAATCAACTGAGCCACCCAGGTGCCCCTTATGCAGTGCTTTCTAAGTGCTGGGTATCATTCTAGCTACTGGAGATACAGCATAAATAAACATTACAAATCATACTTCTGCTCCTAATCTAGACTAGATTACATCTCAAAATTTAGTATTTTAAATTTGAGGAAGATGACATTTCCCAACATACGTAAAATGGCTTCATTTTCCTTAAATAGAGGACAGGGGAAGTTAGGATACTATTGTTACCTGATGGTATGAAGACAATATTGATGCCAAATATAGTATGAGTCAGCCAAGTGTACAATCCGTAGAAGCCAGCCATTTTGAGGGAAGCATCAAACACCCCTCTAGAATACCCAAAGATAAAAGGGAAAGTAAATAAACACAGTATCACATTGCGATGCAAAAACGGAAGTTGTTCCAGGCCTCTGGCTACTTCATTCCAAATCTGATAACAACTTCAATTTTTCCAATGGCCTGAGAATGCCCTTTGCATTTTATTTCAAAGAAACATAAAGCCTTTATTTTAAAACCCCAGAACAAGTTTAGTAAATTTCTCTGATGAAAAAAATAACTGAAATGAAACACCTTAAAATACCCTGCTCGCTGAAATAATTAATCAACTTTTCACCTCTGAAGCACATCTTCCACCACCAAAATAAATGGAAAACAAAAAGTAAGTATGACTCTCTTATTTCTGAGGACATAAACTCTAAGAAATCGGTGGCCAACCCTCCCCTTTGAAGACAAGTGCAAGAGAATTTAACCTGCATTTCATGGGTCTTCTCTTATTAACAAAGTTTTCCCACATTCCTTCAACTCTGCAACCAAGCCTACAGAGTAACTTCTACAAATGCTATCAAAGAATGCAGGTTATTGGGAGAGAATTTATGGAAGAAAAAAAAAAAAATCTTATTACCTCCCAAGTAAAATGAGAGAGGAAAACACAAAAGGGGTAAAAACAGATCCACATAGTTGGTGATTAGTAGGAACAAAGTACATGAAAATCTGCAATTGCAGGTGCTTCAGCTTTGGTTTCCAGCTGGAAGATTAAGGTAGTGTTGTGTGAAAAGTAATAAGGAACTGCTCAGAGAGAACACAAAGGCAGCAAACCATAAGTTTATGATGCCAAAGGTATCATAAAATTACAAAACCAGGACTCTGGGGGGTACAGGGGAAGCAGGGTCATATACTCATGAGAGAAGGAAAAGCTGTCTATAATTAAAAAAAATCAGGGAACGTGGCAGCAAAGGGGACACTGTACACACAAAAGGAAACGATAAGCTTTTCCAAAGCATTCCAAGAGACGTGCTGTAAGAGCAAAGCCAACCTAGTGATTCAGTCATTGTAACAGGGTTCTGACACATGGATTTGGTGACACGGTGGCTCCCCAAATTGTGAAACCTTCTTCATCATCCTGACCAGCAGCTTTCACTCAAGAATATGGGGTTGCCATGTGCCTTCTGACAAAAAGATGCAGATTAAAGTTGTATCAAAAAGACCGAGAGGAAGGGAGAGAGCCCAGAGGAAACAGAAAAGACCTGAACTGAATAGGAGACGGAGGAAGAAGAGAAACTAGCAGAGCTTCAGGTTTTAAACCTGAGGGGGAGAGAATGGCAGTGTCTCAAAGACGTGGAAAAGCCCAGAATGAGCGAAGACACGGGAGATAAGGGAATACATTTGGTTTGGGCAATGGTAAGAAATAAGGATGATGAAAATACCCTTGAGGTAGCTGGAAATAAAAGACAAAGTCAATGGAGAACTTGGGACAAAAACTTTGAGATGTGCCAGAAGAGATGAATCATAGGAAAGGAGAAGATATCCCCAGGGGCAAACCTAGAGAAAATGGGGCAATGGGCTGCGTTCCCACAGGGGACCTAAGGACAAAAATACACCAGCCAAAGAGATCATGAAATCACTTCTGCAGTAGGCAGAAAAGTCACTAGAGTGTAGTATTCCAAGAGACCAAAGGAGAAAGAAGCTTTTGAGAAAGAGGGGATGATATTAAGGTCAAATACCCCAGGGAGATTAATAAGAATAACGTCTAAGGAAAAAAAGTACAGAATTGGAACAGAACTGGGGAGGTCAATGACAAAAGATAGATGTTTTCACCAACCTTAATGTTATTCAAAAATTTTTTCACCAACCTCATGTTATTCAAAAACTCTTAAGCCAAAATGAAGTTGACATCAAAGGTGCAACAAAATATTGCAACTGAATCTCCCCCTCTGGGTGGCACGGAGGCAAAACTCAATCCAAAAAGGACCACTTCTAGGAAACAGCACACAATCGCCCTTCTTCTTTACCTCTGGGAATACTCATTGCTGTAACATTCTCACTAAGGCAACTCGCAAGTAATTTTGTGGATCCTAAATGCATCCCATGCTGTTTACAGTTACTAAACATTTTCATGTAACCCAATGAAGGATGAAAAGGCAAGGCATTCCCCTCTATCTTATTACTTATGATCTGGTACACAAGGTTTTTATAAAACAGCAAAGAAAAATCCCCTAACAATTTACTAGTAGACAGAATTTTTTTTAGCTCCATCAAATTCCTAGCATTTTTTTCTTTTTTAATCAGCTTTACTGAACTATAATTTACAAACAATAAAATTCAACAAATTTTGGCAAATGTGTACAGTTGTGTAACCATCATCACAATCAAGATATAGACCACTTCCGTCACCCCAAAACGTTCCCTCATGCCCTTTGACAGTCTATCCCTCCCTGAATCCTGATCCCTGACATCAACTAGATATGCTTTCTGCCACAATGGTTTTGCCTTTTCTAGAATTTCATATGAATATAATCATACATTATGCAGTTTTTTTATTTTTTTAAACATTTATTTATTTTTGACAGACAGAGAGAGACAGAGCATGAGCAGGGGAGGGGCAGAGAGAGGGAGACACAGAATCCGAAGCAGGCTCCAGGCTCTGAGCTGTCAGCACAGAGCCGGACGCGGGGGCTCGAACCCACGAACCGGGGAGATCATGACCTGAGTCGAAGTCGGACGCTTAATGGATTGAGCCACCCAGGCACCCCACATTATGCAGCTTTTTAAAAAATTGTGGTAAAATATACATACCAAGCAATTTGCCATTTAACCATTTTTAAGTGTATAGTTCAGGAGTGTCAAGGACATTCACACTTTCATTATGTAGCTTTTGTGTTGGGTTTCTTTAATCTCGTTCAATATTTTGAGATTCACCCACATGGTTATCAGCACTTTGTTCCTCTTTAACTGCTGAGTAGTCCATTACTTGGATATAGCACAATTAGATTATGTAATCACCAGCTGATGGACATTTGGGTTTTTCCAGTTTGGAGCTACTGTGAATAATGTTGCTATGAACACTTGAGCAGAAGTCTTTGCATGGACATACACCTTCACTGCGTTTCAGTAAATACCTAGAAATGGAGATGCTGGGTCATACGGTATGTTTTAATTTTATAAGAAACACCAGCAATTCCTTTCATCTCTCAATTAAAAGAAAGTGTAGAGTCCATGGTCAATCAGCCAGAAGTCACTGTCTGCTATATTACACCACATCTCCTCAAGATGTGAGGCTAAATTTAATATTTATAGTATTATGGGGGTGGATACTGGCAGAAAGAGCAATTCAGCTCGTGAAAACCTAAATGACAATGCATCTGAAGCCCCTATTAAGTGACCCAGTGGTACACTAGGTGCCCAATAAACAGTAACTATTTTTGGTGCTATGGTATTTACTATTTCTTGAGATCAGTATGTTTCATTGATGCCCAGAGTATTTTTTTTTTAATTTTTTTTTTTTAACGTTTATTTATTTTTGAGACAGAGAGAGACAGAGCATGAACGGGGGAGGGGCAGAGAGAGAGGGAGACACAGAATCTGAAACAGGCTCCAGGCTCTGAGCTGTCAGCACAGTGCCCGACGCAGGGCTTGAACTCACGGACCGCGAGATCATGACCCGAGCTGAAGTCGGCCGCTTAACCGACTGAGCCACCCAGGCGCCCCAATGCTCAGAGTATTCTGATGATGAAGACTCTAGAAAGTTGCAGTGCAAGAGCTGAGTGTTCCTGAAATAAGAAGGTAAGGTCAAGAGACACTAATGTTTGCTAAGTACCCCATGTGGTAAACTGAGTAACAGCCCCATAAAAATGTCTACATCCATGCCCAGGCCCTATGAATATGTTACCTTATTTGGCAAATGGGACTTTGCAGATGTGACTGAGCTAAGTAAGCATTGTGAGATCAAGGTGATTATCCTGGATTACTGGATTGGCACAATGTAATTACAGAAGTCCTTATAAGAGGGAGGTGGCTGATATAAGACAGAGGTGATGGATGCACAAATTGTGAATATATTAAAACCACTGAATTGTATACTTTAAAATGGTTAAAATGGTGAATTTCATGTGTATGCATTTTATCTCAGTAAAAAAAAAAAAATTATAAAAAGAGGGATGTAGGAGAGTCAGAGTTACAGAAGGAGACATGAGGACAAAAGCAGAGGTCAGAGAGAAGGAGACATTTGAAGACACTACATTGCCAGCTTTGAACATGAAAGACCACAAGCCAAGGAGTGCAGGCAGCCTCCAGAGGCTGGAAAGGGCAAGGAAACCGATTCTCCCATAAAGCTTCCAGAAAGAACGCAGGCCTGCTGAGAGTCTAATTTTAGGCCTTTTGACCTCTAGAACTGTCAGATAAAAAAATCTATGTGGTTTAAGCCACTAAGCTTATGGTAATGTTAGAGCTACAATCAGAAACTAACACAATCCAGTATGAGCCAAGCACTGCGTTACATGCTTTGTCTATGTTGTTCCATTGACTCCTTGCTAGTGCCTCTGATTCATCCGGAAAAGAGACGCTTGGGGCACTTGGGTGGCTCAGTCAGTTAAACATTCGACTCTTGGTTTTGGCTCAGGTCATGATCTCCCAGTTTGTGGGTTTGAGCACCATGTCAGGCTCTACAAGGAGCCTGCTTAGGATTCATTCTTTCTTTCTCCCTCTGCTCCCTTCCCCACTTGTGCACACTCTCTCTCTCTCAAATAAACTTTAAAAAGAGAGAGACAGAGACAGAGAGAGACAGAGACAGACTGACTCTTGGTCAAAAATCAGGTAAATCTGTTAAAATCTTTTCTCTAAAAAAGAAAAAGAAGAAGAAAGTTCAAAATGAGGGTGAGGGTGGGAGGAATGGTACTGAGCCAGTCACAGTTAAAAGGCAAGAAAACTCTTCTGGGAATTGTTGGATCGGTGTACTAGATCACTCTGGTACACTAACTCCAAATCCAGTCACCCAACTCACTAAAGATCAAGATGTTGGATGAAGATGTATTTTTGGTATCCAGATTCCTATTCTATATTACGAAGATATTCACCTGCAGGCCAAACATGTACTTAATGGTCCTCAAGGCCAAGAGACCACCAAGAGAAGCCTGGGCAGCTGCATGACACCTGCATCTGGCTCTGGCCAGGGCCATTATTCGATAGTGGCTATCCTAGCTGACCACTTCCAAAAGGGGACTAAGGCTCAGTATACCCATCCCGAGGCAAACTGGGGTCCTAATCACCGTATTAGAGTGAAACGTTCTGGAAAATAGAAGTAGAACATGGGGAAAGGGGAGAGGAACACAGCAGCAATGAAAGATGCAACAGGCCACATGTGGCGGCCACAATGTGTGTGTCTGTGCCTTGCTGGTGCAACGCTACGTAGAACTCTATGACCCACTCCGCACCCAACGCACTGGCTTTTAGTCAGGTGGATGCCTATCGTGGGAGCTAGTACATCCGAGTGATCTAGTGCACAGATCCAACAATTTCAAGAGGGTCGTTATTGCCTTTTCACTTGGGAATAACTCAGGCCCTCATTTTTTATTCTTTTTCCAGCCTTCATGAAAAAAAAAAACATGAACTACACTCCCAGTTTAAAAGATTTTCTTGATTTCTGACCAGCGGACTCTTTCCTGGGTGAATGAGGGGACCAGACAAGGGATCAGTGAAATAATACATGCAAAATGTGTAAGTCAGGGTTTGGCACAGTGGGTGCTCAGCATATGTCAGTGTAGAGGATGGACAAAAGAAGGGACAGAAGTGAAGGCCATTGGCCTGGAGGTTAGGAGACTGCTCAGAGAAGGAACATATGAATGAAACGTAAGAGTGTTGAGGAAGCAAACAGTCAAGAACGCGCTCATAAATGAGAAACATTAGTGAAGGCAAACAGGACATGGATTCGGCAGGAACAACAGGGCAACGGGGCCACAAGAGCTCTGGCTCTGTCACCCACTGCTCTGGAATCTCATTCTGTCACTGATTAGTGTGGCATGATCTTCAAAACTGTACAACTTCTCTGAGCTTCACTCTTCCTAACTGTCAAATAGAGACAACATTTAACTTCATAATGTTGGCATTACGGCAAGCATTCACTTCATAACGGTATGATGGACATTAACACTGCAACTCAAGTGGTAAGCTTAGTGACTGGTGCACAGTAAGCATGCAATTAAGTTGGTGCTTTCAGAGAATTGTGTCACTATTACCAGGTAGCATTGTAGTAAGGCTAAAAATAACGCACGTGGTAACTTTCTCTTTTCTCCTGGCGGTTTTTGGAAGAAAACCAATCTTTGCTAAAGGGGTGCAGGGTACGGCAAAGCTGAGAGTGAAAGCAGCATACCACAAAGTTTTAGACTTAAGTTTTTTAAATTATAAGGTACCGATGAAGCTACCGGAGCAAAAATCCAAAATACTGAGTGTATAATCACTCATCTCTCAGGTTCTTTGGAACCTGAAATTCAGAGACTGGGAATTGTTCATTTTCATAATCTAACACAACTTCATTTGACACATAATTAATGGCATACACAATACAGTTTGAACGGGTTACCAGAAATCACTAGTTTAATCAATGCGGGCGTATTTATTCCTTATAATCATACCAATGAAAGATCATTCTCTCATTTCATTCACTCAATGATGTCAATCCATTAATCAACACTTTTTAGATATTCAAATTCAGTAAGCATTCTTCTATCTTGCCATCCAGGAAAGACACTATGATATACTTCACCAAATCTCTTGTAAAAATCACAAAAGCTCTGGCTTGTGGCATTTTTCTAAGGGTGGTTACATATGACCCGTGCCAGGTGAATGCATGGTGCCACTGGAAATTACCCTTCCCTTTGTAACTATTCACAACCATATGATCAAGCATCTACTATGGAAATTTACAGGAAAATCTGCATCAAATTCATCAGGCTATAATAGGTATGTAACATTAGTCTTCCTCTACTGTCTACTTCAATCTTCTCTCTTGAATAGAGTGTTTGCCTGTGCTCAGTCTTCTGGGACCTCTGTTTTTCCAGTGATTCTTCAAAACTCATTGACATTATTCTCCAACTGCATCTCCAGGCTTTCCCAGCACTCAGCAATTTAACAGAATCAAATTCAGAAGACACTGGATGCTCTTTTCTTCCCATGTTTTGGTAGCTCAGTTGAGCTGGCTTAGCAGGTCTGATGTAGCTCAAGGGATGGGACTGACACCAGCCACAGAGGTGGAAGCTCCCCGCTTTCTAACAAGGTCGCATCCTCATCCAGAAAGCTTCCACCATTAGACAGTCCTATCTATTATACACAGAGCCATAAAGGGCAGGGTTCCCTTCAACTGGAAGGCAGGCTACAGGGCATCCAATCCAACGGGGGTCCCTAAACATACCTCTCTGTGAATAAAAATTCCAAATTCATTCACAATCAGTCTTTGAATTTCCCCTAATAAACACTATTGTGCATTTATACTGTACGGTACTAAAGATGTGTGTCCATGCCTCGTTTATACAACTGTATGAATGATCCTTAAACAACACATTTGAACTACACTAGTCCACTTACATGCGGATTTTTTTTTTTTTGATATGGTATTGAAAATGTATTTTCAGGGCACCTGGGTGGCTCAGTCAGTTAAGCATCCAACTCTTGGTTTGGGTTCAGGTCATGATCTGAGCTTTGTGGGTTCAAGCCCCACATCAGGCTCTGTGCTGGCAGCATGGAGCCTGCTTGGGATTCCCTCTCTCTGCCCCTCCCCCACTCACACTGTCTCTCTCTCTCTCTCTCTCTCTCTCTTTCTCTCTCAAAATAAATAAACTTAAAAAAATGTATTTTCTCTTATGATTCTCTTAATAACATATTCTTTTCTCTGGCTTACTAAACTAAGAATACAGTATACAATAAGAACAACATACAAAGTATGCTTTAACTGACTGCTTATAAGTAAGGTTTCTAGTCAACAGTAAGCTATTAGCAGTTAACTTTCTGGAGAGTCAAAAGTCCTATGTGGATTTTTGGCAGTGTAGGGCGCTGGTGTCTCCTAACCCCCACATTATTCAGGAGTCAACTGTATATCTAACTTCTCTGCACCAGGGGCTTGAACTGGTTTCAAGTGCCTGGTTAAGATTTAGTTCTTAACCAGCTCTCTCCTCACTCTTTACAAACTTTAAGATGAAACTGTTAACTCTTACAAGTTTGCTAATACTTTCCTTCAACTCTTAGCCCACTCTCAATTCTGACCAAAGGGGTGTTCTTGGGAAGAGAGATGACGAGGAAGCTTAAAAAAAAGAAAAGAAAAATGGGTTTGTTGTTACTTTTCTAAAAGGAGAAAACTGGCCAGACAACCCAGGATTTGATCAGATGATCTGCTTTTGCTGGAATGCGATTTGAAGCAAGGAGGGGGTTGGGGAGAATGATAAGCCACAGTCAAGGAGCTCTATGCCCTCAGAGGACACAGGACTCTAAACCAATAGACAGGTAGCGTTCACGTGTCTAAGTAAGAAGAAAGGAAAGAATCCAAAATCAAATTCTGCCTGCTCCCAACATTTCATTACACTGGTTCTACCCTCTTTTCTTTCTAAAGGTCAACTAGGAAGGCTATCAGATTATTGTTCCCTCAGGCAACAACAACAAGCGTCACCTTACCAATGTTCTGTACTGCCCCTCAAGAGAAGGCCAGGTAGTAGAGAGGGCAGGCCAGCTTCCAGAAACA
Source organism: Panthera uncia (assembly GCF_023721935.1). Classification (NCBI taxonomy): domain Eukaryota; kingdom Metazoa; phylum Chordata; class Mammalia; order Carnivora; family Felidae; genus Panthera; species Panthera uncia. The sequence continues at coordinate 67,851,673 of NC_064807.1, forward strand.
CAGCATATAAAATTACCAATCGGACATAGTATCCCCCAGCTCTTTTCATTACTACCTAACCTCTCTTGAAAAGTTACATCTCCCTCCCTTTCCGGGGTCATCTGTCCCAGAGACCCAGCTCCACACAGTAAAAAGCACAGAAACCTGGTTGAGACTGGATTTCCCTGTTCCAGAAGGGAAGGTCACGCTGTACGCACAGACCTAGCATGCTGCTGAGAAGCACAGGGAGAAGCCGTTTCTGCGGAAACCTTCCATCCCCACTGGGAAAAACAGTGAGTCACAGTCACACACAGAAGGGTACAACAGTGGCGTCACATTAAATCATCTGGAATCCTTGGCAGTAGAAATATTAATTCAATGTTTTTATATCATTACTACATGGTTTTGTGTCTTTGACAGTGCCTGCTGATAATGGATGCTTACTCTAATTAAAAAGTGAACAGTATATAGGCAAATAGCAAACATTTGTATCTCAACACTAGTTCTATTATAAGGCTATTAAAATTAATTTAGCAATTCTTTAAAGCATCACAATGAGAAACTAAATACAAGACAAAGTTTCTTAAGGTCACTCCCTTGGAAACTTGATGTAAAGGTTCAGAATTATTAGACCAATCTTTAATCAAGTAGGTTAAAAAGGCATTCTTTTCACTGAGTTGGTTATTATTTAAGAACTCCAGCTAATATGATTTTCCCAAATATGCATAAGAGATTGTGTCACTCTATTCCAGTGTTAGGAGAGCTATCTCTTCGAATAAATGAAAATACACTCTTACAGCTTTAAACTCTTCCTTATACATTTTAATTTAAACAAATGTTTATAACCTTAGATTCATGAGAATTTCTTTGCAACGAATATTTGTTTAAAGTCAAAAATGGAAATACGGAATTACGGAATGATCAGCACTGATTTTTTTTTTTTTTTTTTTTTTTTACCCAATACCTTTAATTCTCCATAGTTGGAGGGATAGAGGTGAAAAGTACATTCATTTTCCAAATTAAAAAAAAAAAACTCAGTACATACATTCTCCCATCTAATTCATAAGTAAGACTCCCACCCACTGGCACTGAAAACCTGTAATCCCACAAGCAAGAGCCATACCCGTGTGCATGCACTCATGTGAAAATATCACACACACTAAATTGCACTGAGGCCGTGACAACATGCAACTTAGTAATGTGCAATATCTCCACCAGAGCAAGCAGAATGGGAGCATCGGGGAAGAAGGATGTGATGCAAACATTCAGGACACGACATGCTCTAAAGGGACAAAAATGGTTTGGGGGTAGGGGATGCATGCCACTAACTGAAAAATTCATGAAACGAAAACCCAAATGAACACACAAACATATTCAATTTAGAAGAACACTTATTCAGATCTGAGAATCCTGAGGTTCAACAATTCAACGAGACGGTGATCATCAAGTAGCCACATATTTCATAAAGCAAAGCTTCAAAAGCCAAGACACTGCCACTGCCTGGTCATGCAGTTAACTCCCAATTTCAAGTCCACTTTTAACTTATCGATGGATCATATAAAATGAGTTGAACGATTTCCACTTGACTGCAACACTGATGATGACTAATGATTGATCTTTATAAAATCTGAGATCACTGATAATTTGTAGACTGAAGTGCCCTCTGAGGACCGTATAATAACATTTTCATAAACACTTGTTTAATATTTTTCCTCTTAAAATCTTTGTCCGTGAAGAAACATATTCCATCTTGAACACAATCCTTCAGAATGAAAAATGTAACAAGAGCTCTTAAAACTAGAACTTACTATTATCTTACATATGTGAGAAGGTTCTACAGAGGCATCTCTATAAAACCTGTACATTCCAGGTCTTGCATTTGACCCAGGAAAGAAAGAGACAATAAGCACGGAGACTGCTAAAAATCGTCTGGAGTTATAATCTTTAATTTACATAACTTGATATAGCTGTGGTTACACAAATGGACCAGACAAATTAACTAGTCTGCACTGTAGTTTTCAATTTTGAGAGCCATTAAGATTACAGTCCTGGTACTGAGGGTTTAAACTTTTTCCTATATTAAAAACATGATAAAATATGGGGCGCCTGGGTGGCTCAGTCGGTTAAGCGGCCGACTTCGGCTCAGGTCATGATCTCGCGGTCCGTGAGTTCGAGCCCCGCGTCGGGCTCTGTGCTGACCGCTCAGAGCCTGGAGCCTGTTTCAGATTCCGTGTCTACCTCTCTCTGACCCTCCCCTGTTCATGCTCTTCTCTCCCTGTCTCAAAAATAAATAAAACGTTAAAAAAAAAATAAAAAAAAAAAAAGACATGATAAAATAAATGGGTTTTGTACTAGTATGCTTTGGAACCAAGACATGGGCTACTGTTACAGCGCATACTTAGTCTGTACAATCCCAAGAAAATAAGGCAAATCTAATTTGTAAAAAGGCATTTATTTCTTATCTCTGTAGATGACCACACTCTTTCTAACCTCAAATGCCCTTGTGGGCCAAAGACCTGAATTTTTAGCCGCCAGCCTCATGTGACTATTTAAACAGTCTTAACAGTACCACAAAGTTAAGTCATCATCTTCTGCCTCAACCAGCTCCTCCTGGAAGAAGGCATTGTGGTATACCGGAAGGATATGTGCTTTCAATCAGCTGGACCGACATGCAAGTCACAGCTCTGCTTACCAACTCCAAGCAACGATGACATTAAAGTATTAAGTTTAAAACAAAGGAGTTGGCATATTTGTATGAAAACAAAAGTGACTCAATGCCAGACAGACAGAGGACAGTTGACCAGCGGTTCACTCTAAGAAAGCCGAACAAGAGAAAACTCAAGAACTGTGATTTAAAAACAGAAAAGCTTTTGTGAGAATAACAGTCAGTGCTAATAAAGATTACTTCAGGAAAATGAAGTATCAGCTTTCTTGAAGTTCTTAATGGGACAAGGTAGATATTTTTCTGTAAGGCTTGGCTTAAGTTACACTGACTGAAAGGTTTCTGTCAGCCTTTGATAGGGTTGATTCACTAGTTTCATCCTACTGGGAAGATTGAAGGTTATTTTTCTTTCTGGTCGAGTTATTTACACAAACTTCTTTAAGCCAGACAGATGTCACTTAGATAAACTAACGTGAATTTATTGCTAAGAGTTTTCAGCATTTTATTTACTCAATAAAGATGATAACCAATGGTCATGCAGGCTTAAAAGGAATGCTAAAGCCAGCAAGTGACTTCCCCGAAGATAGCTTCACCCTGAAAACTGTTACAGTAGATCATGCACTCCCAAACTTGGAATCTTTACATAGATGGCCCCATGGGGATACCCAAGAGCACCAGAGAGGATAAGGGCATTTTTAAAATTCTACCTGATGGCTAATAAAGGAAGCAAGATATTGAAGACTTTACCCAGGCCTTGCTGGTAGGAAAAAGAAAGAAAACCCACCAAACTTTCTAGGAAGAATATATTTCAAGAACATGTGTGTTATTTGAATGTAACTAAGGTTTTTCAGAGACCAAAATGGTATCCTCAACCAGTTATTAAATAAACACAATGAAGAAATAAGCCAAGATCAGTCAGAGAATTATCCAGTCAAATCAAGATTTCTGTGGAAGACTAGTTCAAAGCAATGCTATTTTTTATAATAATTTTTTCATGTTTTATTTTATTTATTCTTGAGAGAGAGAGAGAGTGAGCGCACACAAGACAGCAGAGGTGGGGCAGAGACTGAGGGAGACAGGGAATCCCAAGCAGACTCCGCACTGTCAGTGCAGAGCCTGATGAAGGGCTCAAACTCAAACTGTGAGATCATGAGCTCAGCGGAGATCAAGAGTTGGATGCTTAACCGACCGACTGAGCCTCCCAGGTGCCCTCAAGCAATGCTATTTCTTAAAAATACGTGGAAACATAAATGCCAACCAATGATTCACTATTCAAAATAAGTTTAAGAACACCTGGCTGACAACTTATTACAAAAAGAAACTCTAACGGATGATATGAGGATTTAATTTGGGTATAGCTATTCATAAGCAGTAAAAATGTAGTAGAACTCTAACAAGCCCCAAGCAATAAGAGGAAAGGGTAGGGAAGGAGCAGAGCTAGGTTTGAGCTGCAAAAGGCCTTTCCCTACCTGAAATGACAAAGAGGAAAAAGGAGGGCAGAAGCCAGTGACTTGGAAAGAGCCTATGAAGAAAAAAAAGTTGAGGAATCATCTCATTCAAAAGCCCAGCCTGCAATACATGGACCCCAGAAGACATGGGAAGTTTCTGGCCAGAACTTGTGATGCACATCCAGCCCATGACTTAAAAATAACCAAAATCTTTGCATTTCCAGTTTCCAGGCTAACTTCACGCAAAGGGCACAGAGCCCAGCTGCAGAGGCAGAGAGGAAGAAATAGAAAGACCATTTATTCTTCTCCCGGGACAAAGCTGCAGTTCCTGAGCTCTAAGAGAAGGGGGAGGTGTATGCGTGGTACAAGAGGGGTTTCTCCCCAGCAAGCAACATGAGCTGCAGCGAGAGCAAGAGCCTGCACGGGGTGAGGGGGCTGTAGCTCACAGGGCTGACAGCAGGATACCGAAACTGAATTTTTCTTCTTATCGAAACTTGCGCTGCTCACATTATTCTCTCAAAAGGAAATTAAAAATTTTGAAAATACCAGGGTTCGTCACTAGTTTTGCACTGATTATTAGAAAGGCTCAAGACTGAAACAGGCTTCTCACAGAAAGCAGTGTCTAAAGGAAATAAGAATAGCATAAATCTTATCCCTACCTGATAGCTTCTTCCACAGACTGGCCAATAATATTAGAAGAAGGACCTGGCTGAGATAGTGGTGTCAGGCTTATCACCCACTTCACTGGCTTGTAGTACTCATCACTGGAACTTAATAGATAAAATAGTGTGGTCAGGAAAATTATCTGCAAAACAAAGGACAGTATCTCCTAAAAAATCACATTTGGAAACTACAGGAAGGAAACACAAATGGAACCAAGAAAACGCTTCACTGCAGAAGGAGAGGTAACATGCTCTTATCTACATGTACATACCAGAGATAGCACAAAATTGAGAAGGGCCGTCCCGCTGTAGAAGAGGATGGTCAGGAGGGTGGTGACCGTGGTGAAAAGCAGGCTCACGTTCCGGCTCATGACAATCCACAGAGACTCTAAGATCTGATGAAGAGGGAAAGCTGAACCATTAGAACTAATCCTGAGGAAAGAAGTTCCGACAGCTATCTACTCTGCTTTCAATACAAGAGCGTTAGTACCAGAAAGTGAAAAGACAAGAACGGAGTAGTATTTTATGGGTGGGGGGGGGAAATACGTTATCATCTGAAAACACTTGAACATTGAATAGTAAGGAAAATGGTTAAGAAAATCACAGTGAATCTAGCTCCAAATCATATCAGGTAGCCATTAAAGATATGCGTATCATAACACAGAAAAACATTTTATGACATAATTATAAATTGAAAACGGGGCATCTGGGTGGCTCAGTTGGTTAAGCTTCCAACTTTGGCTCAGGTCATGATCTCACAGTTCGTGGGTTTGAGCCCCACATTGGGCTCTGTGCTGATAGCTTGGAGCCTGGAGCCTGCTTTCAGATTCTGTGTCTCCTTCTCTCTCTCTGCCCTTCCCCCACTCATGCTCTGTCTCTCTCCCCAAAATAAACATTAAAAAATCATAATTAAAAAAAGTAAAACGTAGGAAACAAAAATTTTATATATAGCATGATTTTAACTATGTAAAAATGATATGTGTAGAAAAAAAACCTACAGGAGAATATGCCAGAATGCAACCTGTATAGGATCATTAGTGCAGACATGAACATTCTAGTATTTGTCTTATTAGCTGCCTCCCCTCTTGCCATCTCCAACTTAGATTCACCTACAAATACAAAAGTATCACTTCGATGATTTCACTAAAATCACAATAAATAGGATAGGGTCAAGGGCAGAGCTCTACAGCTGACTATCTTTCTTCAGATAGACGATGACCCTACTGAATTCCTTTGATCCATCACCTGTAAATTCACTAGAATCAGTTATTAAAACGGTCACTAATATATGCTAAATGCTGCTATAATACACGTTAAACACTACTAGAAGAAGATGTACACTAACTGTGGCACACCTAGATGTTTTCATTTCCTATCTTCTCGGGAACTTAAATTCCCTCTTGACAATATCTGTCCCGTGAGAGAAGCAGTGCAGAGGATACCAACTTCATTTTAAAGATAGACAAACTGAAGCTCAGAGATGTTTTAAAACTTGCCCAAGGGCCTTGGAGCTAATAATTGGAACTAGAGCTGGGACCAGAACTCTAACGTCTGGTTTTATTTTGGTGTGCCCTTTCCAAAACAGCAGCTCTGTTTTTTGTCATATGTGCAAGTTACACCATCTGTTCTATGAAAGGCCTATCCATTCCTTTCCTATCTCAAATGTATCATTTATAAAGGCGTATTTTGTTGTCCCCGGCATTTCTTGCAAACCTCAGCTCAGTCTTCACAGGAGAGCCTTTGCAGGCTGGTTTCATTTACAATAACTCCTCACATAAAATCTTCAAAATGCCTTGCAATGCCTACAAAAATATGCATGACTGACCATTTGACCTTGTGGAACAAAGAATGGATGAATAATACCACTGATTCCAAGAAACAAACCAACAATACCCTTATTTGTGATTTTTACATGCATTCTTTTGGGGGCTTCTGGCATTTTGGAATTTTTATTAAAAAAGTTTTTAAATAGTTTCTGGGTCACCCTGATAGGAAATACTCTGTGACAATTCTTAAGAAATTAACTGAAGACATTAATTGTAGACTGGTAGTCTCCAACAACAATCAAGTAACATTTCTGTGTACCCAAGGGGATTAGGAAGAAAGGTTCAGACCATGAGAGCTATCGGATATTACAAGAATATAGGCAGAAATAAAAAATCCGATCAAGGGTTGACTTCGACGCATTAAGATTTTTTTTCTGATGAGACAGGTAGTGACGTTAAAGAATGTGATTTTTTTTAATACTTTATAAGAAAATGTGTTGATATTTAGAGGATGTACAGAAAATCAGTGAACCAATAGTCTAAATGACCAGTGCATATTACAAAAGCATGTAAGAGTAAAAGACCCATTTCTATTCAAGACAGATCAATGGACTTCCATGTAAGGCAGTACAAAAAAAGTTTATATGGATATGGTTTCAAATTCCAAACTGCAATTAACATTTAAAAAGTACCATTTGTTGAGTTTTGGTGTAGTATCAAAGAATAGCCACAATTATCTGAAAAGGCTATTAAAAGACTCCCCTCTTTTCCAACTACGTATCTGTATGAGGCTGGATTTTCCTCAGATACTTCGATCAAAACAATGTATTCCAATAGACTGAATGCAGAAGCAGGTATGAGAATCCAGACATTAAAGAGATTTGCAAAAAAGTAAAAGAAAGTCACTCTTCTCACTGAGTCATTTTTTGTTTTGGAAAATGGTTATTTTGCAGATGCAAAAAATGTGTTAATATATAATGTTATTTTTTGTGAACTGATAAATATTTTAAAGTTCTCAGGTTTAACTGCTAATACAATAATAATCCATAGAACCCACGTGAACAAACAAAAACTCTGGAATCCTCAGACCAAGAAGTTTGACAACCACTGGACTAGAGAAAACAGATTATCAAACACATAAACTCTTAGAACTGAAGGACATGAATTTCTAGATTTAACTCCACACTGTGATAGCTGTATTAGGTGAGTGGGAAGAAGGGCAAGTGTGAGTGCAGGGATTGGGGGAGGAACCGAAAGAGCTGTAAGAAAACCCCACAGGTGATAGAAGAGAGCACTGAGGGACTTCAAAGTCACATCCTTATCTTCATCTTCCAAATTAGGAAGCCAAAAGATAATACCTAAAATTACAAAACCAAGAAAGACCAGTATAAATATTATTTTTGGAAATTTAGAGATAAATACCAGAGAAAGCTAAAAGAATTGACAGCTGTTTCCAGAAAACGAGACTGAAGTGGAGAAGCACAAAGCAGGGCACTGTCATTTTTTTACTGAAAATCTTATTAAACTATTATTGACTCTCTGCTATGGTCATCTATTAATAGTTTGATAAAAATTAAATTAAAAAAAAAATCTAGCATTGCGGGGCGTGCAACTCTTGATCTCAGGGTTGAGTCTGAGCCCCACACTGGTTGTAGAGATTACTTAAAATCTTTAAAAAAAAAAAAAAAAAGAAAAGAAAAAAATCTAGCATTGCAAACCTCAACTTTTGTTAAACTGATGAAAGTCACCAGTCCATTCACAAGAAAATCCTCTCATCTCTGTGAAAAGCCACATGCCAGGACACTTTATAAAACACACTGTTGAACCAAGAGTGGTTGTTAAAACTTCAGCAATGCTACAAGCTGTTCCTTGCTGCCTTCGACCGACCGTTAGGCAAACAAGGCAGAGGTGGGTGGAACATGGTGGGAAAATGGGTGGTAAACAACAAGCTGAGCCTTTGAAGGACATCCAATCTCTCTAATGTAAGTGGAACCAGATTTCTATCTGCCAAAGACTTTGCGCACCAGAAAGGCCGATCGCTCTCTAGTGGTCCAGCGACATTCTAGTCAGCCTAAGGGACAGATACCTATCTCAGAATCTGAGAGCCCACAACACTTCACATATGCTTCCTGATTCAGCATTTCTCGGTTACTCTTCAACCACAGAGAAGGCACCAGGGGAGCTACTCCTGAGGCCTATGGTCTTTAGACATCTTCCTAGTGCATTTAGAACTCTCAAAATGGCAAATGTTGTGGCATTAAAAACAAGGTAACTAAAGGCCTCTAAGTGTGCACAGAAAACTGGAAATTAGAATTTCTATTTTTATTTCTAAGTCCAGTTTAACTAAAAATTCTATTTCTTACCGAAAGAAATGTCTCAATGTTCTCGTGAACAAAGGAAACGATATCCTGCCAGTCCAGGATGTCTCCCAGCCAGCTATTCTGACGATTTATATGCATCTTGTGTCCTTTGTGCCTTCCAGAATGCGTTACATTCTATGGAATAAAACGGTTCAGACATGAAATCTCCAAAAGCATAAGAAGTATAAATACTCTATTTTATGTCCACGTGAGCACTTGAGTAGTTACTCAAAGGTGAAAAACTCTGCATTATTTAAGAAATCAGCTAAGAACTCTACCTAAAGACATAAAATATGAAATACATTTTTTCTTCTTTAGATACCTTCTAGATACCACCTGTCAGCTGAGCTCAAGCACTTCCTTTTTAATACATTTATGAACAACCTTCATTTCTCAATACATATTGACTGTACACCAACACAACATTTACTTTCTTTTTTTCCTCTTTTTAGCCCCTCTACCTTTTTGGGGGTCCCGATTTTTGCTTTTTCTTCCTTTCCTCATCCCACTCCCCTAATTATTAACCTTCCATACAAGATAAAGAAAGCAAGGGGGAGAGAGGAATATAAAGTACATTAAAAACTAAAACATTGTTACATGTCATTTATATCTCAACAAAATGGGGGATAAATGAAAAAGAAACAAAAATGGGGAGAAAAATCTAACTCATCCATATGGAAGAGAAATACATTGACAAGAATGCAGGAATAATTAAATTTGAAAGAGATATGAATAAACAAAATGACTAGTGAGGTTAAAATTCAGAAACATAAGTAGGTTCTTAACATTTTGTTTCTGTTCTGACACTTTTGCTAACATCGTAGTGATATATCAACCTTCATTATGCAATGAAGACATTAGGTGTTAGGAAAGAAAGCAACATACTTACCTACTTACAAACCTATGCTTCTAAAACACTGACTTCCCTGGGCCATACAATGAAGCTCAAAAGGGGTGAGGCATAGAAAAAAAGCTGTTTGTAAGCACAAGTCCCAGAGTCAGCAGAAAAAATAGATATAACCTTTCCAATTGACCAGTTCTTCAGCAGATTACTGCCTAGGGATTCCCCAATTAGTTCTAACCTCCAGTCTTTGAAACTCACAAAAACTAGCCAGCTTCCCTCAATTCATCCCAGGAGTGAAAACAGGTCACTATGCAACCAACTCAAATTTGAAATTGAGCTTTCCTCCCTTCTACCCCAAGTTAAAAGGATGATATATACATGCTCTTCTCCTTACCATCAACCCTGTCAAAATTTACCACCTTATCTCATTCTCTACCTCCTTCCCCACTGGATAGTCATCTTCCATAGCACAGCCCCTGAGGGTCCACAGGCCCTGCCAACGCAGTATACAGTATGGTCCCATACAACCAGCTGCTTTTCAAAACCATCGTTTTTAAATTTAGTGGTAAATGGTATTATTTTCCGCCAGAAATTCTGAAGAGTGTATCAGCACAAGTAGCAGGTAAGGGTGATTAAAAATATACATCTCCAAACTTCTGGATCTATTTTCCTTCCTCAAAGAGACAAGTTCTTAATGTCCAGAGCTCTACTATCTAAAACAGTAGCCACTATGTACATGTGGCTATCAGCACTTCAAATGTGGCTAGTCCAAAAACTGAGATGTGTTATTAGTATGAAATACATATCAGATTTCCAAGACTTATAGGAAAAAAAAAAAAGAAAAGGCTATAAAATATTGTATTAAGATTTTTCTTCCACTGCTTATATACTGAAACAATAATATATTGGGTATAGTTATGTAAGTGAAATATTTTTAAAATTAATTTCACCTTAGTTTTAGCTTTTTATTGTGGCCATTAAAAAATTAACATTATATCTGTGGTTTATGTTACATTTCAACTGTACAGAGATGAGATGCTGTTGAAAATAATGAACAGAGGAGGGGTGCCTGGGTGGCTCATGCAGTGAGCATCTGACTTCGGGCTAAGGTCATGATCTCACAGTTTGGGAGTTCAAGCCCTCCATTGGGCTCGTTGCTGTCTAGGCAGAGCCTGCTTCAGATCCTCTGACTCCCATCTCTGCCCCTCTCCCACTTGCTTGCTCTCTCAAAAATAAAGTATTTTTTAAAAGTAAAACAATGAACAGAGGATGGAATACAATACAGCACAGTGACAGGTTGGTTCTGCCATGGAGATTAACCATCAACTCAAGCTGACTTTTAGTGACCTGAGGTTTAAGATCCTGTATCTTCCAAATTTCAATAAATGACATCCAATGTTAATATCTATCTAGTCAATATGTATCTAGTCAATGAATCTGTAAAATAAAAGGACTTTATAAGTTTAAAATCGAAATCATCTAATAACTTACCTTTACAAACCAAGAATGATACAATCTGTCCCAAAGTTCTAGTACTTGCTTTTCAATTACAGCAGTATTGTTCACCTTATCTCCCAGAATTTTATGAAGCTGGAAGAAATAGATATAATCTGGTTTAATATCTCAGGCAACAATCCAGTAAAATTAATTCATGCTGGGTCTTTATATTTGTTCCAAATCAAACTAAAATGTTCCAGACTATTTAATTGCCTCTAGCCATCTTATAATCTTTCCTTAAACTCTGTACTCTTCAATATTCCCAGCAAATTTCCTTGCTTTTTTTGGCTTTTTGCTTTCCTCTATTTCTGGGTCTCTAAGAGAGCCACCTCAGGTTGTAAGAGAAAGGTACATGTGAAGCCATGATCACTGACTTAGCAAATCTTATCTGGCCAGAGACAAATATGTTGCATGTGACCCAAGTGTTTATCCATTACACAGAAATCTCATGTTACATTTATCACTGGTGTTAAGAATTACCACAGAACTTCAAGTAAAATTTTAGGACCTTAGCTATAAACACAAATATTTCCCATAGTTTGCTAAGAGGCATCAGGTCTCAGAGTTATGACTGATGATGAGACTGGCTTCAGGGTTTGTGGGAATCAAGTACAGTGAGACAAGATAACTTTGAGGAAAGTTATTCATTATAATACGCCACATTTTTGTTATTAAAACCATAACAAAGGGGTGTGTGGGTGGCTCAGTTGGTTGAGCGTCCAACTCTTGATTTTGGTTCAGGTCATGATCTCAGGGTCATGAGATGGAGCCATGTACTGGGCTCCATGCTGAGTGTGGAGCCTGCTTAAGATTCTCTCTCCCCCCACCTCTGCCCCCCACCCCTGCTTGCACACTCTAAAAACAAACAATAGCATAATAGTAAAAACATTTTTTAAAAGATAAACACTGATTTGTAGTCCCACTTCCTTACCACAAATGCTTCCATTATTCTATATCCTCTGCGACTTTTTGTGTTTATAAACATAATTTAGAATTTTTCATCACTTCATCACTTTCATCCTTTCTTTTAATGGTTCCATATTAGTTTTGGTTTTTTTTTTTTTAAGATTTTATTTTTCAGTAATCTCTATGCCCAAGGTGGGGCACAAACTCACAACCCCAAGATCAAGAGTTGCACACTCTACCTTAAGTTCTGATATTAGTTTATCATTACCCAATCATAGGATATGGAGATGGTTCCCAATTTTTAATGTCACAAATAACACTGCAATGAATGTCCTTATACACAACTTTTTTTTTCTTATTACTAATAGCATGATAAATGTATAGGAATCAAAGGAAATAGGCACTTTAATGGCTCTTGCTATGCACTGTCTTCCATAGGGAGTATACCAATTAACATTTTCCAACATTGTAGGAATAAACCAGTTTTCCCAAAGCCTTATGGATTGATAAATTTTTAGATAATTTAATAGCTGTGAAATTGTAACCAAATACTTTTCTTCTTCAGGTACAATAGTGACCACTTTTCTGTGTTGGTTTTCAATGAGTATTTTCCTTTGTGTGGCCTACCCACACCTTTTGCTTACTTGATGCTGTCCTTACAGATATCTGAACCAGTTTTTAGACTTATCTGATACAAATATATCTGCCCAATGTTTTCCTCTATACTTTATTCATAAACCAAACACAAATTAGTAAATATAACAGAAGCCATTGTCTTCGTATAGCATTTTACAACTTACAAATGGTTTTCACCTACATTATGTGATCATTACAACAACCCCAAGGGTTAGGTCAGAAAAAGGTCTTTATCACCTTTGTTCTTTCAAGATGAGAAAACAGATTTAGAAAGAACCTACGACAGGCCCAAGTCAGGCAGCTAACTGGTAGAGGCAGGATGAAAAACTCTCTAGTACTCTTTCAACTACAGCATATATAACCTATGAACAAAAAACACCTAACACAGCAAATTGTCCAAAATAACTAAAAGCCACAATTAGCCCTGGTCTTCTTTTAATTACTTTAAATTTGTCTTTTGGGTATCATGACTGCCAGATACTCACAGACTGCCTAGTACCAGTTCCTTCTGTCCCTCTACTCTCAGTTTCTGAGACACCACCCCCCCCCCCCCTTTTAACCAGAAGAGCCCCCAGTCTAGGCTGTCCGCATAGCGGCATTCACCACAATAAAGCACTATCTCAAACTGGCATCCACTTCAGCACAGCTCAACAGTAAACAACTCTACAATCACCAAAGCACAGCTATTATTGGTGGTGTCTGAGATGCTCTTTGCAGACGAAAGACAGTGAAGCACTAAGAGCCATCAGAATGCCATTTGAATGCTGGGTAACTTAAGGTGAATAACCTCACCTATAAAATGGGGATGGTAAGTCAGTGGGCAGTTGTCTGTTCTCACTTTGCTTGGAATCTTAACAGCCATTTGCCACAGGCTGACCAAGTCTTTCTGGAAACATCTTCTCTCAGCCTCTAAGATAAACACAGGCTGTTCCCTCCCACCTCACAGACTACTCCTCCTCCACCTTCTCTGCTGGCTTGCTTCTGTGACCTTCAAAAGCTGCTCTAAGAACCTATCTTTGGTCCTCTTCTATATGTACTTTCTCCTTAGGCCATGTCATGGGATACATTGTGTCCCTCCTAAATCCTAACCTCCCCCCCCCCACCCTATACCTTAGAATGTGACTGTATTTGGAAATAAGGTCTTTAAAGAGGTAATCAAATTAAAATGATGTCATTAGGGTGGGCCCTAATCCAACAGGATCAGTGTCCTTATAAATTAAAAAAAAAAATTTTTTTTTAATGTTGATTTATTTTTGAGACAGAGAGACAGACAGAGTAGAGGAGGGGCAGAGAGAGAGGGAGACACAGAATCTGAAACAGGCTCCAGGCTCTGAGCTGTCAGCACAGAGCCCGACGCAGGACTTGAACTCACAAACCATGAGATCATGACCTGAGCTGAAGTCAGTCACCTAACTGACTGAGCCACCCAGGCACCCCTGATCAGTGTCCTTACAAAAAGAGGAGATTAGGAGACAGACACACACAGACAGAAGACCATGTGAAGAAGACACAGGCATCTACAAGCCAAGGAGGGAGGCCCCATAAGAAACCAATCCCACCAACACCTTGATCTTGAACTCCCAGCCTGCAGAACTGTAAGAAAATAAATTTCTGTTGTCTGAGCACCCAGTCTGTGATACTGTGTCATGGCAGCCTTATCATACTAATACAGTTCACCTCCACCGATGGGCAGAGTAACAGGTAGAGTGAGTCTGACAACATTCAAACTTCCACCTACAGCCCAGATTTCTCCCCTGAGCCCCAGCTACGTATGTCCAAATGCCTTTTCTGATATCTCGACTTAGAAATCTGACCGGGATCTCAAACTTCGCACGCCCCAGACAGAATTAGAGCTCGATCTGTCTGTAACCCGCCTGACCCCCCACAACCTCCAAGATCTGTTCATCTCAGTAAAAGGCACAGCTACCCTTCCAGTTAGGCGAACCAAAAACTTCTTTCCCTTTCATTCCATACCCAATCCATGAGTAATTCCTGTCATAACCACCTCAGAAATACAAGTTAAATGTGACCATTTCTCTCAATTCCCACTTCAACCATCCTAGTCAAAAGTTCTCAAAATCTCCTCTAGGCTGTTGGAATAATATTCTTTTAGCCAGGGCCCTGCCTTCTCCATTCCTGCCTATCTCTCCATCAAGGAGCCAAAATGAGCTTTGAATATCCTAAATCAGGTCACATCCCTTTCTGTTTTAAATCTATATTTACCTTTATAACAAAAATAAAATCCCAACTTCTTGTTATGACCTATGGCTAGTCCTGTTACCACATCCCCTGTTCCAGCCACGTTGGCCTTCTTTCTTTCCTTAAACCAATCTTGCTCCAATATCAGAGCCTGTGAATTTTCTATGCCCGCAACTTGAAACTTTCTTTTCCCAGATCTCCAGTGTTAGTGAAAAGATCACCTTCTCAGAGACATTCTGTGGCATTCCAGCTAAAGTATCACCCCAGGTCATTCTCTACCATGTTACCTGATCACAGCACTTTTCCATCTGAAACGGTTACCTGTTGACATGTTTCATGTCTACCCCCGCTCACCAGAGTGAGCTCCAGGAGGGTGGTAACTCTTTCTGGTCTCCTGCTTTCCCCCAGCACTTAGGACAGTGCCTGGCACATTTGTGGACTGGCTGTCGCTTTCTTCATTCTAGTCATAGTCGAGAAGGGACAGAGAAAACCCATTCATGACTTATTCTCCTGCTGCCTCCAGGTACAAATTTTGGAAAAAACTTATGAGGCAGGAAGGTTAGCTCAAACAAGGATGCTGAATGAAGAAAGTAAGCTGGATTTGAGAAAACAGCAAACCAGCAGGCCTTGGTAAAACCCATATAATGCATACAGGATACAGGAAATAAGGCTGACAACATAGACGGGGGGAAGGAAGACAGGAACCTTCTCTGCTCATACCTAAACACACCCCAAAAAAACTTTCTTCCCTTTCTGAGCATGACCTTTTTCCCTAGCTTCAGACCCTTCCACACTTTTGCTCCTGAGACCCAATTCTTACATGATTCTTAGCTGGATAAGATCTGAGCTTATTAGAAAAGCTACCCCTAGAGGGGAAGGGGGAAAAAAAAAAAAGGAAAAAAAAAAAAAAGAGGTTAGAGTGGGAGAGAGCCAAAGCATAAGAGACTCTTAAAAACTGGGAACAAACTGAGGGTTGATGGGGGGTGGGAGGGAGGGGAGGGTGGGTGATGGGTATTGAGGAGGGCACCTTTTGGGATGAGCACTGGGTGTTGTATGGAAACCAATTTGACAATAAATTTCATATGTTGAAAAAAAAATTCATAAAATGAAATAAAAAATTAAAAAAAAAGAAAAGCTACCCCTATAATTTCAATGGTTCTTTTTTTTAAACAACCTTATTGAGATAATTCACACACCTTACAATTCACCCACCTAAGTGTAGTAATTCAATATTTCTTGTAGTATATTCAAACTTACACAACCATCACCACAAGCAATTTTGAAACATTTTCCTTACCCCAAAAGGAAACGCCATACTTCTTAGCAGTCACTCCACCATTTCCCCCAATCTTCCCTACCCATGGAAACCACTACTCTACTGTCTCTATAGATATGAAGGCCTCTTCTGGATGTTTCATACAAATGGAATCATACGTATGTGTTCTTTTATGACTGCTTTCAACTGGCATAATGTTTTCAAGGTTCATCTATATTGTAGAATGTATCAGTGCTTCCTTCCTTTTTATGGCAGGTAATCGTATATAGATACACCACATTTTATTTGTCCATTCGTCAGTCAATACACATTCAATGGCTGGTTTTAGATATTACCCTCATGTCTTCTAAATCAGGACCATGAGTATGTTACCATCTTTGTTAGCAATACTCTTCTCTCTTCCGCTGTCTTTCCTTTTAGAGTCTCGAACAAAAGGTTTCAAACTTATCTTTTCTCTAAGTAATTTCTAAGGAACATTCTCCAGCTTTCCCCAAGTAGGTAGATTTTCAGAATACAAATTATATGCCAAAACAAATATATAAGCCAAAAAATTAAATACTATGCTTTCAGCAGAGTAAGTCAGCCAATATATTTCTAGAGGTCTAAGAGGCTTCTGCAATGGCTGGATCTTCTTCTATGATAGTTATGAGATCTATACCAATAGACTTATCTTTTACTTATTCACCAAATATTTTTTAAAGACTTCCATGTGGCATTTGATTTGGTTACCTGGTATGGGCTCAAGAAAATCAGTAACACAGATCTTTCTCTTAACTTTTTACTCAACAATAATTCCATCCTTAGGTTAGATTACTATACACAGGTAGACAGTGTAATTTCCAAGATAATTTTTTTTTGAGACTTCGCTCTTGAATTTTGAACAAGGAATCACATACCAATACTTTTTTTCTGGGCACACATCTAACTGCAACAAACCTTGTTAATCCCTAGATGATCCTAATTACTTCAATCTATTAAAACTCCAAATTACCGTCCTTCTCATAGGCACTATTGGGGGGTAGAGAATAAAAGGATATCCCAAATTTGTCCCATGGAGTCTAACCCTTACCTGCAATAACTGTGCCTTTTCCTCTATCCTTCATTTCCTTCTGCAAAGCTTCAGATAGACTAATCTCCTCAAGCAGACTCCTGTCTCCACATCTTGGCTCACAAAAACACTCCCTAAAATATACTCTTCCTTCTCTTTATTCATCTAAGATATATCATTCCTTCAGCGTTTCTCTCAAGTGCCATGTTAAAGCACCTAACCCAGTTTTGGGCATGAACTTCTAGCATGCTATAGTAGAAACAACAAGGGATTTAGAATTAGTCTTCAGTTTGAAACTAAGTCTGCAGTTCACAACGTGACACTGGGAATTTACTTAGACTTGCTAAGCCTGTTTCCTCCTCTGTAAACTGGGTAAAATAATTCAGACTACTGCAAATTTCTTGGAAAGATGAAAAGAAAAAAACTAGAAATGCCAACCACAGTCACCAGCAGATAATATTTAATATTTGCTAACAACGTTTTCTTCTCCACAAAGCCTTATTTGACCAATCTTAATGACCATTATTTGTGCATCAGGACAGAATGAATATCTACCTTGAACAAGAAGCAAAGGACAAATCTCTCTGTTCAGGCTACTAGCACTATTTTTTTTTTTTTTAATGTTTTTATTTTTTTTTTTTTTGAGACAGAGAGAGACACAGCATGAGCAGGGAAGGGGCAGAGAGAGAGGGAGACACAGAATCTGAAGCAGGCTCCAGGCTCCAAGCTGTCAGCACAGAGCCTGACACAGGGCTCGAACTCACAGACTGTGAGATCATGACCTGAGCTGAAGTCGGACACTTAACTGACTGAGCCACCCAGGCGCCCCATTAGCACTATTAAATACAATCATCCAGAAAGTTTAATTTCATTGTACATTTCTTGTTGTCTAGTAGATTTAAGCCTATTTCAAAAACAAACTGTTCTAAACAGAATCTCCATTTATACTTTATTAAAGCAGTAAGTCCTACCAATGAAGAACCTACAAAGAGAAAGCCACAAAGAGAGGCTCTTCCCTTACCTTGTGGGTTATCCACTCTCTTCCATACTGATAAACGTTGTTAGCCGCAGAATTGAGGGCTTTTTGGACTACTTGAGCTTCAGGAAGCCAACTAATTTAAAAGAAAAAAGAAAAAATTAAAAACTAGCACATTTTTAGTGTACTGCACCAATAACTCTTGGAATTCAATGTATTTAAACAATCATTAACTGACAAATTATTGATCAGTTATCACACATGGCTACAAATGAATCATATGTAGGAAGACTTGACTTCCGACCCTAATGCTTATTTCTACCATTTAAGATTCCCTTCAAGCTTTCCTTAGCCATTAGACCCACTCTCCCCCACAAACTCCCTTTCATTCTGCTCTGTCCATACATGTTATCTGCCTTATTCAGCACCAGCAGAAGTGGTTCTGGGACACTGGGATAGTCAGTACCTGGGCAGAGGTTCTCAATGTGTGGTCCATGGACCAGCAGCATCAGAACTGCTTGGAAACCTGCTAGATATGCAAATTCTTGGGCTCAATTCCAGATCTACTGAAAAAGAAACTGGGCAGGGGCCCAGCAATCTGTACCTTAACAAGCCCTAAAAATGGTTCTCATACATGCTGAAGTTTGAGAACCACTGGTCTAAGAATGTGAAAAACTCAGAAAGAAAACAAGAAAATTAAGAGGGCGAATCATTATTTTCAATTTCGTACTCACTGGAGATCTTTTTAAGATATGAGGACCTCCTGAGCAGCGTTTCAGCTATACAAGGAGCTCCATCTACAAGCTTTACTCCTTGTGCTTTGAGGGACAGACTCCTCACTTTCCTGTTAACTACCCAGGCTGCATCATCTGCCTTAATCAAGAATATGTTACATATACTCAATGTTTCCTCAACAAGAAATGTCTTCATATATTCTTTAAATTGTACCTCAAGAGATTGTTTACTAGCGATGTTGACATTCACAAACATAATAGTCCTGATCTCAACTATACATGAGTGATGCCCAAAGGCCAAGGCAAGCAGTAACTAAGTACTTTCCTGAGGCCTAAATATGACACACATCACAAAGCTGGCTTATGGGAAAGAGTCAAATAGTGAGTCAAGTCAAATCTGCAATGTTCACAACTCACAGCAGTTTTATATACTTGTAGTAATTTATATAGTAAACCAGAAGTGGTAACTTGCGTGTGTGTGTGTGTGTGTGTGTGTGTGTGTGTGAGAGAGAGAGAGAGAAAGATGGTCATAAACAGAAGAACAACTGCCAATACAGCCACAAAGTAATGATGCCTAGGACAGCAATGATTTTTAATGAGAGAAAAAGGCATTCTGGATACATTAGAAAGTGGAATGTCAGGGCGCCTGGGTGGCTCGGTCAGTTAAGCATCTGACTCCGTTCAGGTCGTGATCTCACAGTTTCTGGGTTCGGGCCCCACATCGGGCTCTGTGCTGACACCTCAAAGCCTGGAGCGAGCTTCAGATTCTGTGTCTCCTTCTCTTTCTGCCCCTTCCCCACTTGTGCTCGGTCTCTCAAAAACATATAAATGTTAAAAGAAAATTAAAAAAAAAAAGTGGAACATCAAATTAGTAATGGTTTCAACCTTTAATATTAACCAGTTCTTCCTACACTCCAAATAAAATATTTGTGAAACTTTAGGCAAATTCTCAACTATTTCTCAGCAAGTAGGACAAAACTTGCTATAATTGTATTTCTCAGCAGGTAGGACAAAAAGAGATGATTACAAATATAATAATCTAAGTATGTGAACAGGAAACTGGGATCTTTAAACACAGATGGGATTTGGGAGAAATTAAGTACCTTTTAAATTATCCTAGTATTTACAGGTTCATCAGTGCTCTGAAGGGAGCTGAATGTTTTCAATTAACTGGTAGTACATTTCATGGGGAAAATTATAACCTGTAGTGTTTTGTTTTTTTAATGTTTGTTTATTCTTGAGAGAGAGGCAGACAGAAACAGAGTGTGAGTGGGGGAGGGTCAGAGAAAGAGGGAGACACAGAATCCCAAGCAGGCTCCAGGCTCTAAGCTGTCAGCACAGAGCTCAACACAGGGCTCGAACTCACAAACTGCGAGATCATGACCCGAGCCCAAGTCGGATGCTTAACCGACTGAGCCACCCAGGTGCCCCATAACCTGTAGTGTTAAAGTAGGAAGATTGACAGAAGTATTTGAATAGATCCTTAATAACTAACAAGCATCTATAAGGCCTGATAAACTCTTGCTGGCTACTGTGAAAACACTTTGCCAACGTCATCACACAGGTGTCCTAAGAGCTCCAGATGAGAGGAGAGCTGATGTGAGGCTAAGTCAAAGGTCTTGGCTCCATCCAGACCTCCTCACAATGAGCGCCCTGTAGGAGACACAGGGCCAGAAACACCTGAGCAACTCTGGCTGAGACAAACTGGGATGTGCTTTGGTCTTATTATCAACCAGAACCAATCACTAATTCTACTACACTATAAGTCAAGAGGGATCAGTCAGGAGAAACCACGTTCCTAGAAATTGGACTGGCCTACCCTCATCTTCCTGGGGAGAGGTTAATCTCTATCACAATGTGACTTACCAAAAGAACAGCCCCATTAAAAACAACTTAGCTTAGCCTGGGGGATTCCTCCCAAGTAAGGGAAGGCTAAATCACATTCAGTACCATTTTAATGCCATCTCCTGAGGAGGGTCATGAGAATCAACAGGCTTGAGACTAGTTAATAGAAAACAAGAAATGGGCTCCAAGTGAACAAAATTGTTCAAGACAAGAATAAAGATGTGCTCCAATTTCATTTTCTATGAAGCTCTGTGAAGATGACCCTACCCTGCCTATGTCATTTATCCACCAGCTCACAAAACATACTCATGGGAAGTCGAGGTACCTACGTAGGGTATATAAAACGTGCATCACATTGGAAGACAGCATACCTAACCAGTTCTTAACTGTATCTCCCCCACTAGATATATCTACGTGAATTTTCCACAAAGTCAACTGCCATCTTCAGGACAGGAATCCACTGAGTACTGAGATTGCAAGAACCATTAGTATTCATTCATGTTTACCTCCATTAATCTGTCGCAAAAGAATCAGACTTCCCACAGATGATCAAAGCCTAAACAGCTTTTAATTCCTTCCATCTTCCTGCTTGGAATATTACACAGCAATAAAAGGGAACACGCTAATGATACCTACAATGTTTTCAATGAACTTCAACAGAATTATGAATAGTGAACTTTGTTCACTACCAATCTTTCAATCTCACAAGGTTACATACACTATGATTTGATCTATGTATCAATAATGAAACAACAATATTATAGATACAGAGAACAGATTATTGGTTGCCAAGCGTTAGGGATATGTTAAACGAGAAGGTAGAGGGTAGGTGTGGCTATAAAGGGGTGGCATGAGGAAGCCTGTGGTTATAGAACAGTTCTGTTCTTGATGGTCTTGATAGCTTATAGGAAGCTACACATATGATAAAATTGTAAACACACATATACACAAATGCATGTAAAACTAGGAAAATGTCCATTTCCTAGTTTCGTTATTGTATCATAGTCACGCAAGATGTCAACATTAGAGGAGGTGGGCTGAAGAGTCCATGGACCTCCCTATGGCTTTCTTTGCCATGCCTGGTGAATCTAGAATTATTACAAAATTTAAAAATAAAAACAACCAACTTTCTAAACTGCTCTGATCTGGGGCTCCCCAGATTGTGTGTGCCTTCAATACAGTAGCAGCGACAGTCCTACTGCCATTGAAAACCAGTATAGAGGGGCTCTGGGCTTATTTCCATTACAGGAGAATGACCGCCGAAAAAGAGGAGCCCTTGAGATATTAACGCTGCCTGATTTTTAATTTCACTCCAGATCACTCTCCTGAACTAAACACCAACACAGCCAATGGTCTTCCAGATGCCTCTGCCTACCATAGGCACCTCAAACACAAAAGATAAAAAAAGGAAGCAAATTCTTTTTCCCACCGTATCAGCTCCTCTATTTCCTATCTAGGTGAATCTACCATCATCAACCAACTTTCAAAGCTAGAAACAAAACTCATGCTAGATTTCTTCCAACTATATCCAGTTGACCACCAACCAACCTCCTTAAGATCTTACTAACCCTATTCATTTCCACTACAAATGTTCACAATTAAGGACTTCATCAACTCTCATCTAATTCTAAACGGCTCAAATCTTGTATGCTATGCATCTTTTCTCATAGTATAGAGGGAAAGACTGTTCTAGAATGAAATCTGATTATGCCACTTCTCTTCTTCTGTCCTTAATCAAGATAATAAACATTATCTATCACCTTCAAAAGTTTCCTTGTGCATCTACGTACTCCCTTCCTGGGGCCCACCCCTATCCACAGACACCACTGATCTTTCTGTCACTATGGATTAGTTTGCATTTCCTAGAACTTAGCATAAATGGAATCATACTGTATCAGTTGTTGGTTTTTTGGGGTTTTTTGTTTTTTTTATTTTCTGCCTGACTTCTTTCACTCAGCATACTTATTCTGAGATCTATCCATGCTGCTGCATGTACAGTTTATTGTCACTGAATGCTAAGTGAAATGCTATTCCTTTCTACGGATATACTACAATTGGTAACTAACCAGGAATATTAAGGACAAGCACTTTGAGTGTGAAATACATTTTGAAAGATGTCCTTTTTAAGGATATTCAAATATGATTCTAAACCAAGTTCAAGAAACGTCCTTTGCAGGTTTTACATAAAGGAATAAAGTCAATTCAAAGTAGAAAAGCAAGTGAAATCTCAATTTGCAATCCCAAAACTGGCAGAGTACTTCCTACTTACATTAGTGACTACTTTGAAGGTATTAAAAAAAAAAAAAAAAAAAAAAGGCCATACAGTTTGTCAATCAAATTCAACAGGATGACATAAAACCCTTGTCACAGAAGCCAAATTAAACAAGTAAAAAAGAGACCCTATCTAAGACAGGGGTTGGCAAATGTTATCTGTAAAAATATTTCAGGCTTTTCGGGACATAAAATCTGTATCACGACTACTCAATTCTACCTGTTCTTGCACCCCCCCTCCCCCAAACAACCACAGACAACATGTAAATGAATGGGTATGGGTGTGTTCCAATAAAACAGGTGGCTAGATCTGGCCCTGAGCCAGACTGCCTACCCTGCCTCCAAAATGACACAATGTGAAAACACTACTGACCCTGCCACTGGGGGATTATCTCCAATTCTGTAACCTTTGATTCTGCTTCCTCATCTGTGAAATGGGGATAGCCTCTTCAACCTCCTCAGTCACTGTGATGAACACCTACATACAAGTGTAGGTGAAAGGCCTTTGCAAATCATATACATGTTGTAAACTATAAATCTCAATACAAAGTCATTTACCATAAACTGTTCCCAAAATCGTACACACTTCCCTCTCCCACCATCCCCCAATACATGCTGTTCTGATGCAAAAACAACAACATTCATCAAAGCTTTGGCAAACTCCATCTTTTCTCTTCCAACATAGATACATCAATGAAGATAAGATCGTTTTGTGCAGATACTGAACGTAGGCCATTCATTTCTATTTTGCCAAAATAATACTCTTACTTTGCCCACTCAGGGTGATTTGCTAGAGTCTCATTAATCAAATTGCTTGTGACTTCAATCATGTGCACACTCTCTTGATGCACCTGTATTACGGATAGGAGAGAAAAACAATCTCAATAAAAAATAAGCCCAGTTTAACATTTATTTTTCCACACTATTATTGGAACAATGCTTTTAGAGTTAAATAATTACACATCTTAGTTTCAATTAATTTAGAAACCTGTACTGAACAGCTGTTATACATAATGTCCTATGACACTCACTATGGGAAACAAAAAGTACATAAAAGCTCCCTACCTTCAAGAAGCTCAACAACTTAGGAAAAACAACATGTGAATAGGTACATACAAATATTTATACATATACACAAGACAAATACATAAATATATTAATTTCACACACGTGTGTGTATAGTACATATAAGCAATATCAACACTGCATGAACAGTGCTTATAGAATTATGAAACAGTGTGAGACATACAAACAAGCAAATAAAGAACTTAGCAAGGTTTTTGAGGGGGGCGGGGAGGGAAGCCAGCTGAAACTGTATCTCAGAAGTTACCTTGCTCAATAACCAAAAAATGAGACAGACAAAATGGAACAAGCCAGCCTTAGAGAATATGCTCTATATTTTACTATTTTCAAATTGGGCATACCAGGCAGTTTGCCCTGGTGAGTATTCCGTGCTCACTCGACAAGAACATCATTCTGCTGTTTTCACTTCACATTGACTAACGGTGTTTTTCAAGCCTTTTCGATTCTTAACTAATTTTCTATCCACTTATTCTCTCAGTTACCACAAGAAGAGTATTACTGAATCCCTAACCATAATCACTGGTTTGTCTATTTCTCCTTTAATTCTGACTATTTTGCTTCACCTTCTATTTAGCTCTACCTTTAGGAATACACACGTTTTAAAACTGGTAAATCCTACTGCAGTGTTACCTCTTCTATCGTTATGACAAGTCCTTATTTCTTACTTACCTTCAGTAATGTTTGTTTAAACTATCTGCTCTTACATTAATATAATCACCCTACAAACCTTACGTTTACAGTGTGAGTGGTGGGTGTAACTTTTTTCATCTTTTACTATCAAACTTTTTAGGGCTCTGAACTTAAAGGGTATCATTTACAGATACCAGTTAGCTGGAGCTTGCTATTATATATCCAGTCTAAAATCTCTGCCATTTAATTGCTTCATATTTAATATACGCATTGATATGATTGGATTCAGTCTGCCATTGTGCGATTTGTCTTCTGTTTCATCCCTACTGGTATTCTTTTACTGCCTTCTTTTGTGTTAAGCAACATTTCTTAGTATACCATTTCAGTTCCTCTAAAATTTGTTAGTGGTTGCTATTTACCTTAAGCTTATTTGTCTTAAGCTTAAGCTTACCACATCTTTAATTCATCATAGATCACCTCAAGTTAATGCTGATTTACTTCCAATAAAATATTTATAAGAACTCCATACCACTATGGTTGTTTCCCAGTCTTCTTCTTTGTGCTATGGTTATACATACATAGTCCATCTATGTGTATTATAAACTCTACAATACAGTGTTAAAACTTTTAAATAGTCCTGTTATTTGAACAAACTGAAAAAGGGTGGGGGATATAATTTTTATATATATGCACATATCTACCAAATGCTCTTCATTCCTCCCTTTGGACATAAGTTATTTCTAGAGTCATTTCTCTTCAGTCTGAAGGAATTCCTTCAGCGTTCTTTAAAGTGCAGGTGTGCTATTAACAAATTCTCGGTTTTGGTTATCTAGAAATATTTTTATTTTGCCTGTACTTTTAAAGAATAGTTTCATTGATTATAAAATTCCTGACTGACCAGTTGTTTTTTTTCCCCAAAACTGAATATATCATTCCAATGTCTTGTGGTATGCATGGTTTATTATAGGAAGTCATTGTTTTGTTGTTCTCCTGTGTGTGATACATAATTTTTCTCTTGCTTCATTAAAGATTTTTTTCTCTTTGGCTTTCGGTGACTATGATCTGTCTAGGTATGGTTTGTTTTGTATGTATTTGTTTTATATGCATTTATTCCACTCAGGGTTTGTTCAGCTTCTTGGCTATTTTAATGTTTTTCATCAAACTTGAAAATTTGACCATAATTTCTTTTTTAATTTTTTTAACGTAGGCCATAATTTCTTCAAATATTTTTTGCACTCTTTCTCCTTTCACTTTCTGGGATGTCAATTACGTATCTGTTAGAATCTGTGATATTGTCCTACAAATCTTTGAGTCTCCCCTCATCCACTATTTGACAAATATTGTGCCAGATTGGATACCTTCTATTCATCTTTTTCCAAATTCACTCATTGTTTTTTTTCTGGATCCCAAATCTGCTGTTAAGCCTATCTAGTAAATTTTTCGCTAGTTATTGCTCTCTTCAGCTCTAGGATTTCTATTTGGTTCTGTTTTATAGTCTCCATTTCTCTGTTGAGCATCTGCATTTGTTTACATATTATTAACATACTTTACTTCTTTTGATATATTTATATATAGATACATACATATATATATATGCAGATCTATTTATAATATCTGCTTTAAAATGTTTACTAAATCCAACATCTGAGCCACTTAAATATCCACTTCTTTGACTGTTTTTTTTTTTTTTTTTTTTCTCCCCCGGTTAATATTTTTTTTTTCTTTTTGTGTCTAATAATTTTGGGTTAGAAATTAGACATTTAAAAAAATGCATTGTAGAAACTCTGGATTTTGTTTTCTTTTTCTGAGAGCTGTTGTTTCTTTCAGTAAGGAATTAACTTATTTACAGTAAAACCACAAAATCTGCCTTCCCTATCATTGATGTTTCTGCACAGTGTTTTCATCTTATTATTTTTTTAAAGCCTAAAGCCTTCCCCTGAACCTGCACAGCTTAGCAGTTAGCAAACGATTTTGGCAGAAATCATGCCCAGATATTTCATGATAGGAATCTTCATCCCCTGCAGCCTGAGATGTATGAGAATTGAGAAATGCAACCAAAGGCATAATCAATCTGCAAATCTCTCCAGGCTTTCAATGTTCACAGGACTCCATGGGGTCTCCCATATACCAGTCTAGGATGCATGGTTTATTAATGCTCTTATTATTAAGTTCTTCATGGCTCTCTTGCTTCCGGAATCTCCCCCCTTTAACTTACAGCTACTCTGTTGTCAGCCCCAAGTCAAGTCTACCACCTCCATGGGAAAAGCTACAGGCTTCTGCTGTCCAGGCTAGGCGGGATAAGAATATCTCCAAGCAAGAAAACCACAAACTATCTGTTTTAATAGATGCAGTAACAGTTTTTCATGAGCAAATACTCCTCAAACTGTTGCATAATGGTTTTCCAATGCCCTGGTATGGTGTTTTTAATAATTTTATACTGTTTTATTCTTGCTTTCGATGGAAAGGAACTACCTGACATTGCTGCCCCGCTACTACCCCAAGATGAAGCCAAAAAGGATTTTCTGACTAATTGGATGTGGATACAAAAGGGAAGTAGTCAAGGATGACTCTGGGGCTTTTCACCTAAGCAAGTGGGATGGAGTAGTCATTTACACTGAAATAGACTATGAGGAAGAGAACAGATAAGCAAGGGAAGATCTGAAATTCGGTTTTTGACATACTACATTTGAAATGTCTATTAGACATTAAAGTGGATATCCTCATGGTGTTTTAGAGAATAATCCCTTTATTGGCTGGGAGAAAAGACTAGATAACCAGTAAGTTTCCTTCAAAAACTCAGTTTGCATGAGTCCTAGACCACAAAGAAGTGGTTCGGTAATAAATGTTATCAAAGTTCAGGAAAGTAAAAGCTCACTGAAGCATGGGTTGAACAAAGAAAAAGGACTTTAAAAAAAATGAACATAATTGAGATAAGCAGGCAAGAAGACCCCATGCAAAGAAATATAAAAGGGAAAGAAGAGCAGGAGAGAGGAAAAAGGAAAACGGAAGATCATACTGGTGTAAAATTTCTCTAGGAGCTAGAATAGGAGATAAGAATATATAATGGCAGGTTCAGGCAAAATAAAAACAAAAAAGGTCTTTAAAAAGTCTATACAGTCTCTATAAGTGACTATACATGATTCATATCCAAAGAACAGATAAGAACTACACAGAAACTGAAACAGAAATATGGAGAGCGCAGGCTGTTAGGAGCAAATGGTAAGACTGAGGACATACTGAGGCTGAGAACGACTGAGAACAGGACTTCCAAGTGGTAACTGACACAGCAGGAAACCATGCAATGCTTTAGTAAAGTCTGCTTATCAGATTATCCATTGATAACGTTTACTACCATACCTCTACAGCACTATATGAAAAAAAAAATGTTTTTATTTTTATTTTTTTAATGTGTTTATTTTTGAGAGAGAGAGAGAGAGAGAGAGAGAGAGAGAGAGAGAGAGACACAGAGTGTGAGCAGGGGAAGGGGAGAGAGAAAGGAAGACACAGAATCTGAAGCAGGCTCCAGGCTCTGAGCTGTCAGCACAGAGCCTGACAGGGTGCTCAAACCCACAAAGCATAAGATCATGACCTGAGCCAAAGTCAGACCCTCAACCCACTGAGCCACCCAGGCGCACCTATATGAAAATTTTTCATGTCCATGATTTCACATAAACTTCACAACTCCTAGAAAAACAACATATCAAAACCTAGGATGAGAAGTTCAGTGGATTTCAGATAAAGATTAAGATACAGAATAAACATTTGTTTTAAAAGTCAGGAAGATGTATCAAATATAGAGAAAATTTTAGTCGCACTTTGGAGAATGGTTTTCTTAGATGAAAGAAGGGTGTTAAACCCTGAATGTCTGTAGACTCCCAAAATTCTTATGTCCAAATCTTAACCTCCAATATGATGGCTAAGAGATAGGGCCTTTGGGGGGCTCCTGGGTGGCTCAGTTGGTTAAGCAACCGACTTCGGCTCAGGTCATGATCTCACAGTTTGTGAGTTCAAGCCCTGCGTCAGGCTCTGTGCTGACAGCTCAGAGCCTGGAGCCTACTTCAGATTCTGGGTCTCCCCTTCTCTCTACCCCTCCCCTGCTCACACTCTGTGTCTCTCTCTCAATAATAAACGTTTAAAAAAAAAAAGAGAGAGAGAGACAGGACCTTTGGGAAGTAATGAGGTTGTGAAGGTGGAGCCCTCATGATGGGATTAGTGCCGTTAGAAGAGACACAAGAGAACCAGAAAGAGGCCCTTTGCCAAGAACTTGACCATACTGGCACCCTGATCTGGGACTCGCAGCCTCCAGAACTGTGAGACATAAATGTCTGTTGTTTAAGCCACCCAGTCTGTGATGTTCTACTAGTCCAAACTAAGAAGAAAAAGAGGAATTGTAAGCTAGAAAGTAAGAAATAAAGATTACATGGTAGGGGCACCTGGGTGGCTCAGTCAGTTGAGCGTCCAACTTCAGCTCAGGTCATGATCTCACAGCTTGTGAGTTCAAGCTCCATGTCGGGCTCTGTGCTAACAGCTCAGAGCCTGGAGCCTGCTTCAGATTCTGTGTCTCCCTCTCTCTCTGCCTCTGTCTCTCTCTCTCAAAGATAAATAAACGTTAAAAAAAAAAATTAAAAGAAAACAAAAAAGATTCCATGGTAAATTAGTAGAAAGACTGATGAGACAAGAAGGGAATGAACTAATCAAGAAATTCTGATCTAGGAAACAAAGAACTAATGAATTTAGGAGTCATGAAACCAGATCATAGTTCTCCTTTTGAAAGAAGAAGCCACTTATTCTTCAGTATCAATTTTTTCATCTGCACTTACTTCTGAGGATTTTGATAACAAAATTTAAATGCACATAAAAAAAATAAAAGTTAGGCAAATTCATGACAAAATTACTAATGCAAAAACCTTAAATAATTTAACTGTTAAATATATTTATAAGCAAAGTAAATTTTCCATGCTGGCTTCTGCCAACTTCTTCTGCATACTACAATTATGACAATTAAGAGTTTATTAATGGCAATAGTAATTGTTATACTCTACCTTTGCAGTCAGGAGTAGGGCTAAAAGAAGGGTTCCTATCACTAATAAAAATATGATGAAAATGCTAATTATTTTGTCTAACATCTTCTCCAACCAGATGATCATCTGTACAGAAATGAAAAAGAGAATTACTTATCTTTCAAGCACAACTTAATAAAAATGCATATGTATTCAAACATTATTAAGACAAAATAGGATATTCAGCATTGCAAATCAAACTATGGCATAACGATTAAAGCAGTGAAAGCCATAAGCAACTTCAGAAAATTAACGGCATTAATTACCATTGTTATATAAAGAATTTATTATCATCATATCTAAGAAATGGAAGTCAATTTGAACATAACCTGTATTTATGTTTGAATTCTCACACAGTGGTATATTTACATTTCAAATTGTAATTTAGAATCTGGTAAATATTCTAAATGAAATTTTAAAAAAAGATCTCGGGGTACCTAGGTGGTTCAATCCATTAAGCGTCCAACTTTTGATTTTGGCCCAGGTCAAGATCTCACAATTTCAGTTCAAGCCCCCACGGAGCCTGCTTGGGATTCTCCCTCTCTTTGCCCCTCCCTCACTCACACACTTTCTGTCTCTCTCAAAATAAACTTTGAAAAATATACATTCTAGGGGCACGTGGGTGGCTCAGTTAAGCATCTGACTTGGGCTCAGGTCATGATCTCATGGTTTGTGGGTTCAAGCCCCACGTCAGGCTCTGTGCTGACAGCTCAGAGCCTGGAGCCTGCTTCAGATTCTGTGTCTCCCTTTCTCTCTGTCCCTCTCCTGCTCGTGCTCTCTTTCAAAAATAAACATTTAAAAAAAATTCTTTTAATATTCTAAAGGAAATAATGGTAATATATTAGCTGACCTCAAATCTCATGAAATTTTACTAACAATTAGCAAGTAAAGATAGCTTTAGAAAAAATATGCCTCTTATAAAACAGGTATGTCCTAAATGACACAAGATGAAAGAGAAGCAAATTAAAGTGGAAATTATATTCAAAATATTTTTCCTTTTGGGGCACCTGGGTGGCTCAGTCGGTTAAGCGTCCGACTTCACTCAGGTCACGATCTCGCGGTCCGTGAGTTCGAGCCCCACGTCACGCTCTGGGCTGATGGCTCAGAGCCTGGAGCCTGCTTCAGATTCTGTGTCTCCCTCTCTCTCTGCCCCTCCCTGTTCATGCTCTGTCTCTGTCTCAAAAATAAATAAAACCATTAAAAAAAATTAATAAAAAAAATATTTTTCCTTTTGATGCCACTGGGGTTACAAAAACAGTAATAATAAAAATCTAATGTTAAGGTCATGATAAATATCAACTTCAGAATATTACGAGGGTGGCTGGGAGGGGAGAGTTAGGAGGTGGATGTACAATCAGGGAGGTCACAAAATGGGCTTTAATTATACAGGTAATGTTTTATCAGGCTGGAGGACAGACTCAATGTTCTCTACATCTTTTTGTATTTGAGAGACTTCATAACCAAATACTTTTTAAATCTGATATTCCGCTTGACATTTCCATTCTTTTTAAAACATAAGCTTTAGGACAAATGGACTATAAATAAAAACTAATCATTAATGTAATGGTTATTCCTTAATCAATAATTAAATTATGCTCTCCCTAACTGCTACTTGACATTCCATTTTGAATATAACTTCTCTCATCTTTCACAATCACAAATAACCCTATATCAAAAACAAAATTTTTGTTTTCAGAATATATAATAGTTCTGATAGATATCTAGAATTCCTGCCATGCAAAGCTGGCATTTAACATTTCAAAAGGCCAATCATTTACATTGATGGCTGCTGAAACCACACTGGGCCCTCAACCCCTACAAGAGCTACAGCATTGAGGAGGAAGTGAGTTCTAATTTAAATCTGAATTATGCTCTCCAGTGAGTTAAACACTCAAGAGCAAAGAATGGTAGTTAAAAACAAAACATGACTTCTAAAGCATCTGTTTTCCATTCCATGCAATAAGCTTGCATCCCTTTATCTTCCATGACGGATACTGTCACTAAGAAGTCAATGCTGCAGTGAACTCAAAGATAAAAAGTTCAACTTTTATCTTGACCATTACAGCTTCAAACAGCAGAGTTAATTTTCAGTGCATGCTACCAAAGCATCAAAGACAATGTAGAGATTAAAAAAGTAGTAACACATTTCTAAGATATGGAAGGTCAGATGTCATATTTGAATGTACATTCTAAAATCAATGAAACTGAAAAGTTTCACAATCAGAAACCAATTCTACACATAGTTCTTGAGACAGCTTCTGATGAAAGAGCTAGTGCTAGGATTCCTCCCTGTAGTTCCCAAGCCTGGCAGTGCATGGCACATGGTAAAAGCTCAAATACAGATTTAAAGAGCCAAGCATAAATAATTTCAGAATTAAGACCAGATTTGTATTCACAAATAACAATTTCTGAAAATAACTTCGGAGTCCCAATTTTTTTTAAAAATGTCTATTCTGAAATATGTTTTAATGTAAATGATGCTTTATTTAGAAAGTATATCTAAATTTGTATCTGGGTATTTCTAACATAAAACATGAGATATTCACAAACAAATTATGTATATCAGCATTACAAAATCAAACTTTATGTTTTTAAACCGGGGTAGAATTTTCCTATCACAAGCCATTTACCTAAGGGTTTGAAAAAATCCACACTAAGAGTCATCTAAATGAAAATTTATATTGCAAAGATAACAGTGAGGGTTAGATGTTTCATTCAAAATTTAAAATAAATAACACCATATAAGATGCTCAATACGTTAAGCTAAAAAAGACAGGGTGGGGGGAAAGTGTCTATTCATATTATGGCCAGTTAAAATAAGGTTAAAAAAAAAAACAGGATAAAAAGGGAGAGAGGTAAAAAGAGAGACAGGGAGAGAGGAGTGGGAAAGAGACAGAGAAAGTATTAAAAAGTAAAGGGAGATTTAAAAAAAAGTCAAATGGGAGGAAAAAAATGTGTGGCTATGGGGTGTTGGTGCATAGAATGAAGGACCAATAAAAAGGAAACAATAAAGTGGACAGAAAACTCAGATGGAGGAAAAGAACGCCTGGAGTGAATGGACCAAAACTCTCAAGGAAACAGCAACTCAGACACAGAAAGAGAAACATGGGCAAAAGATGGTATGGAGAAGAGGACGGAGGAGAGAATCCCTAAAGAAATGTCAGAGGCACTGGCCCAGGAGGCAGAACTGGTCCTGGGCTCAGCTTTGGGCAGTGGAATCCACAGCACCTGTTATCACTGCCACCAGCTGTCATTACTGCCTACCCAATGAAATCACTCAGTCCCTGATATTTCCCCAGTCTTCCACATTCTGAGAAATTATTTTAGTTTTTAAATTTATTTTCTTAAAAGGGAAGAGGAGTCATCTTAAAATGACATTCTGAGTGTTTCAAGTGTGAATAAAGGGAATGCTTTTTTTTTTTTTTTAATTTAGAGATGTCAGTAAATGTACGGTTATACTCCAAGACTCTGAAAATTCCAAACTAGCTTTATTTATGTAGCAAGCCTATTAAGAAAGTATCGTTCCACTGCTGAATTTTCCTATTTCATTATTCTGGGCCTGTAGGCTTTTATTTCACTTTGTTTTTTTAACCAAATTCTGGTTGAGGTTTAGTGCAAATAATCAATACTACAAAATAAAACAAGCCCTGGGAAATAGGTTGTGTTTCAACTACCATAGATGTGTTCTCTCTCATCCTCACTTCTCTTGAATTCGTTTCCTAATTCACCCAACTTGAACTTGAAATACCAAATACCCAGTGCTTCAAATTTTCTGGCCGTGGATGTATTGTAATAAAACAGACATCAACTTACGTATGTACTTTCCTCAAACATATAGCCTCAGAACTTAAAGCACTTACTCCTGCTCAACACCAATGTTTTATCTATGCTACACCACATCATCAAAGAAAAGGAAAACGTCACATGATCTCTTAGGAACCTTTTATAACTGAAGTCACCACTAGTTAGCTATGAGTTAGACTTCTAAATTAGGTAATCTAATTCATGTAGTCACCAAAGGTTAAATCAAATTGAATCTAATGATTTTAACTCTACTTCCTCTCATCCCTTGAGGACAATTTAATTTCAATATATACAAGCTGGAGAAGTGTTTAAAACCACCTACTTTGCTCAAAATGAGAAAATGTGACTTCCGTTTGCAGCACTATCATTTGCCAAGGATTTAACTCATTTAATCATATTAGTTTTGCAGGGAATGGAGGTATAGACAGCAGCATATATGTTGGGGGGTGGTTTATAAGTGTATTTATTTATTTTACACACTGTTTATTACACACGTTTAGGCATTGTCAAGTCTCCCCTTTCTTCTACAACTGAAAGAATGAAATCCTGGGGCACCTGAGCGGCTCAGTCGCTTAAGCGTCCAACTCTTGATCTCGGATCAGGTCATGATCTCAGGATTTGTGAGTTCAAGCCCCGCATCGGGCTCTGTGCTGAAAGCAGAGTCTGCTTGGGATCCTCTGCTTGGAATTCTTTCTTTCTTTCTTTCTTTTCTTTCCTTTCTTTCCTTTTCCTTTCTTTCTCTCTTTCTTTCTCTCTCTCTCTCTCTCCCCCTCCTTCCCTCCCCCCTCCCCTGCTCACTCTAATAAACATTAAAAAAAAATTAAAAAAAGAAGGAAATCCTAATCTCTATACTCAAAAATGTCACCTTGATCTATTTCCAACAAGTACATCTTTCTTAAGACCTGTTCTAATATTTCCAGTTAAAATTTTAGGGTCTTATTGTGTTTAAACACAATATGCATAAATGTCATCTCTTGCTATCTGTCCCAGAGATTTGATGAATTTAAGTCTAGAACTACTACATGTGGACATGTCAGAGGTACAGCATTAATTTATCTAGATTAGCCTTTATCAAAGTTATTAAAAATGTAACCTATTCCATGCAAATCATGTGAAGCATTTACCATACATACAATCTCATACCTTGGGAAATACATGAAATTAGATGTCACAGGCCATGACCAGAATCTTTTTTAAGTTAAAAATGAAATTCTGGAATGCTAGTTATATTTAAAAAAAAAAAAAAAAAAAAAAAAGACACTATATAAAATTTCCAGCCAAGTGAATCAAATATTCTCACACATCAAAGAAGAATAGAGTTATCAGGCTGGGCCACATTACAGAGCCGAAAAGGAATGGCAATCACTTACAGTGGACAAAAGGAGTACAAGACAACTTCTTACACACACCAAGGCAAGGAGACAGCATCCATGTATCCTAAAATAAATAGCTTTGGATGTTTAGCAAACTGTACTGTGGCAGTATTAATGCTTCACGACCTTCCATAGCTTATTAATTTGAACTTTTAGAAGCATAAACTAAGTTTGACATATGGACAGAAACAGAATGAGAATAGAGATAAAGGGGGAATTCAGTAGTAAAAACCAACATCCATGTGTTCATTTACCTTCTTATTTAGCCAGTGCCAGAGCTTGAGGACAGGGGGTAAGGTAAGAAAGAAAAGATAAGAACAGTGGAATATCATTAGAGAATGCAATAATAGTATGAAAAGAAAAGAAAGTCACCGAGAATATGAGGAGGAAATAATCCCAGACCAAAAACAAACAAAAAAAAGAAAACAAAACACTAGAAAAATAACTGTAATGCATTAACAAAGCTTTAAAATCAAGTGAATAAAATATTCCTTTAAGATATACAATGACAGAAATAAACACAAGCTTTGTTGGCAATTCAACATTAAAAATACATAAAATAACCTGAATGCTTGTCAGCTTAAACAGTCACACCAAATTCCAAAGATCACAGGAATAATTAAGATTCTTTCACATATCATGCACCAAAAGGATTTTTAGTCTCTGTATAAATTAATTCACGTTCATATACTATGTGTTCACTGAACTTCTAGCTTTATAGTATTAATTATTTCATCTTTTTTAAACAGTAAAACATTCCAGGGCTCATCTGGAACAGTGAACACCTGGCCATCTAAGATTCTGTTAATATTGGGTATATTTCCTTCCATCTCAATTGCTTAAGCACACATCTTTCTACTTTGTGTAACATCCTTTCTTTCACCTAACAGTCACCTCATCTAAACCTCACAATATTTAGCACTGTAATAACTAATGCTAGTTGGTAAACACAGGATCTAAAAATCACTAAACATAAGATTTACGGCATTATTAGTGATCCAGAAAGTACAAAGGCTAAAAAGCAGAATTTCATCAGAGTAAATGTAAATGCTGTTTGCAGAGTTTTGACTAAAAGTACACTCGATGCATGTTTAAAAATACACTTCAAACAATCTCCTATAGAGGAATATTTTTAAAAACACTGTACAATCAATTAAAATTTAACAGAAATATGAAAGAGATGTATTCCCCAAAGCAGCAGCCCATGTATATTATTATACTAAATAAAACATAATTATGGTATCAGTTATAATTAAACAAATATTCAGTTTTGATAGCCATTTGGTAGGTTTTATTATACAAAACCACAAATCCTAGTTTGATTCATTTTACTGTCTCCCTTCCTTTGTAAGATCAACAAACTGACATACAAATTTGAATAAAAAATGACAAGTTTTCACAAGGCTGCTCCATAGAAAGTACTTTTGATGCCCCTGGAACTTCAGTTGACACAATTGTAGAGTTTTCTTGAGTAAAGGGTTCCAAATACAAGTACCTGGGGTTCTGAAAACAAGATTTAGTGTCTATCCCTTCTGACAGTGCTAAGGCTTTCAAAAATTAACTGAAATAGGAGTCATCCTCTTTAAACAGTTTGAAGGACTGTATCTGTGCTAGTAAGACAAAGCTTCACCCCGATACCAGGAAGATGTGATCAATATGTTAAAATCTGTGAGAAGTCTTTTGAGTCTTTCTTATTTAAAAAGTTGAAAAAAGAAACAAATAGGCAAATCACAAAAGTAAAATATTAATAGCCAATAAGCAACCTCATTTTTATTTTTTAAAATTTCAAATTAAAACACTGAAATCCTTCTTTTTCTGAAATAAAAAGGACTTTTTGTTACATTATAATATCTAGTATCGGCAAGAGCTCGGGAAATGGGCATTCTCATAGGTTACGCTGGTGGGAATTAGAACTGGCAAACTTTCTGGAAGACAGAAAGGCAATACAATACGTAAGGAAACATATTCCCCTGCATCTCTGTTGACCCAGGAGACTTTACTACGGGTTTAAAAGATTTATTTCCTTCCACATCACATGAACTCCAGTTACTATTCTCATCCTTATCTATGCTGGTTTCACCTAACAGTATTTCTCAACCCGAAGTTATGGATGGACCCGCTCAAAGATTTCCGAGCCTCTCTGAGGAAGTCCAACTCACATGGCACAGCACCCACGAAGGCCTCAATTCTGTCTCACCTGACTCTCCAGCCTCACCTCTTCGCATATTCCAGCCATGACTGTTTCCTTGGTGTTCCCTAAGAAGTCATGCTGTGGCCATCTCGACCTGTGCACTGCTCCATCCACCTGTTCTTCTTGCCCTGTCAACCTAATAAACCCCTACTTGCGCTTCAAAATCTGCTATGGCATCACCTCTTCTGCAAAACCTCCCTTCTCCCACTACCTCACCAACAGGGAGTCCTTTCTTGATCAGTATGACCACTGTATCCTGTACATGCGTTGCTCCCTCACACACACACACACACACACACACACACACACACACAAAAATTACAACCACAGCTATCACTTACACAAAGCTTACTGTATACCGGGCGCTGATCTAGGAACTCACTTAACCCTCACAGCCATTCCATGAGGTGCATTCTATTGTATTTATTGTATCAATAAGGAAACCAAGCCACAGAAAGGTTAAGAAACTCATTCAAGGTCACATAGCTAGTGAGTAGAATAACCGGGATCTGAAACCAGTGTGGAATCAGGGTCCATGCTCTCAACCACTGCCTCCGAATTTTAATGGATTGCTGTCTCTCCACTAAACAGGGCTGCTGCACCCAGTTTTCTGTGATTCACTAGATTTTCCTGAGGACTTATTAGCACATTATTTGACCTGTGGGAATTACCCCAGAAATACTCACTGCACTGAGGAGGCATTACCTGGCAATATAATTTTAGGCAAGTCACTTAGTCCCTCTAAATTTCAATTTGGTCCTTATAAAATGAAGGAGTTGAACAAGATGTTCTAGAACATCCTTTTCTGGGGCGCTTGGGTGGCGCAGTCGGTTGGGCGTCCGACTTCAGCCAGGTCACGATCTCGCGGTCTGTGAGTTCGAGCCCCGCGTCAGGCTCTGGGCTGATGGCTCGGAGCCTGGAGCCTGTTTCCGATTCTGTGTCTCCCTCTCTCTCTGCCCCTCCCCCGTTCATGTTCTGTCTCTCTCTGTCCCAAAAATAAATAAAAAACAAAAAAAAAAAAAAATTTAAAAAAAAAAAAAAAAAAGAACATCCTTTTCTCCCACTTTTAAGAGGGAAAACTACTTACATAATACTTAAACTAAATCTATCCTATACTTACATAAGGCGTAATTCTCAATTTTAAATCTCATCACAGATTTAGATGTTAAATGTGTTATCAACAATCCCAGTATGAACACCAAATACCAGGAAATGGAGTATGTGTATTATAAACTCCATCAAAACAGCCCAAGGTCTTAAAATACAATACCTTGCTATCAACTTTTAACAAGAATTTTCCAAGCCCAATAACCGGCCATGGTGCGAGAGCCTCCTGCCGCTCCTTGAGGAAGTGCTCAGCCACCTGCCACCACACGCGGCAGCGTTTCGCCAGGAAGTCCACGACTCCAAAGTGAATGACAAGCTTTTTGAGGATCCAGACTATAACGAAGAAAAGCATACAAAGCCAAAATCAGAACATGAGAAAGGTCCTTTCTCATACAAAGAACATACAAAGTCAGAACATGAGAAGGTCCTTTAATTTCACGTGACCTTTCAAAAAACAGTGAAGCTAATATTAAATAAAGACCAATTAAGGGGGAAAAAAGGCAAGGGGGAGAGATAAAAGTTCATGGTATTCCAAACAGACAGAATTAGGGACGATAACTTTTCATACAAGCCCCATCTGCCCATACATCACCTTCGTGGTGAAATCTGGATCCTTGAAGGAGCCATGGATTCTTTCATAGCCCGTATAAACATAAAACACTGATCACGAAGATTTAGGGGACTACAATCTTGGCCCCTTGCCCCTCACCCTTCTTGGGTAAAGAATACTAACCCCTGACATGTCCTAATTTCCTTAGCTATTATCACTGCTCTTGCCAAATGTGATTCTTTTCCTTGGATGTTTAATGTTTAGTGACCCGAAGGGTAGAAGGTATTCCATTCGCATCATGATTTTACACCAGTGTGCTGTACTCCGATTTCTCTACCTGATGCTGCTCTGTACATCTGCATCTCTTAGCAGAGTTCAGCGGAGAAGCAGAGTGGGCTTAAGCAGGGCTGTTACAAGTGGCCCCCAGGCTGTGCACTGCACAACTTCTGCACAGACCACTCACAGAGCACAGTATGAAGGTACCCCTCCACTCTGGGCAGCAAGGGGGCCCTGCAAGCAGACGTTAAGCTTCCTGTTAAAAGCCAACTAAGAAAGTGGTGAGGCCAGAAGGAAGAGCTACTCATCTGTGGGGGGCAGGGGCCTTGAAGTCTGGACTCTGGATAATTGATCTCAACTACTATAATTTCCCTAACTCCAGAGATTTCTGTCTCCTTAGCCCTGGCCTTGCAATCTAATGATTCACAGTTTACTCTTTTGAACCATGAGTTCAGTGTTACATACCAGTTCAACAACTTCATCATTAACATTTTTAAATCTCTAAAGAAGTCCTAGGAAAGCTCCTAGGGCTCTAGAATAAGCCCAGAGTAATTATAGGCTGTGGAAAATGTTCTGGGGGCCACCTGCTTACAGCCTGCTCTTTCAAGGACATGTCAAATTCCTATAATGGCCTGAAGGTTAAGAAATGACTAGGACAAATGGAACTCCTACTAACAAATTTTAAAGAAAAGGGGTTCCAACAGCACCTGATACCATTTGGCAGCATAAAATAAATCATCTGGCAAAACCAAAAAAGTATGGAGCAATCCAGAAGAGCAATTTACACTATTTCACTAAGCTTTTCTATGAATTCCTTAATAGAAACCATGGCTATAGTACATACCCTGTGGCTTGCTTAATGACAACTGTGTCTTACTCCAACTGCCAAACAGAAGTTCTGTTTGAGGATGCAAGAAGCAGAAACAAACTTCAACCTCTTATATTCTATGTTCCCTAAGGAAAGGCACTAAATAGTGTTCTGGTCATAACAAATCTTTAATAAAAGGGGTGGGGGGGGGGGCAGTGCCTGGGTGGCTCAGTCAGTTAAGCATCTGACTCTTGGTTTCGGCTCAGGTCATGATCTCTCACTTCATGGGTTCAAGCCCCACATCAGGCTCCCCATTGATAGCACACAGTCTGCTTGGGATTCTCTCTCTCCCTTTCTCTCTGCCCCTCCCCTGCTTGCAACTCTCTCTCAAAATAAATAAATAAACTTAAAAAATATATAAAATAAAATAAAAAATAAAATTTTAAAAACTGTCCAAGTTAATGAGAATAATAAGTTTTAAAAGTAATGATCTAGAAGGCAAATGGTCCAATGAGTTTAGATTTTTAAACTGCGGTGGAAAACAGGCTTCCAAAAATCAAATTTTGTTTAAATCAATAGTGAAAAACTTTGATAAAGGATAAAGAACTAATCAAATTTAGGAGGTATCTGGATGTCAGGTTCCTAAGCATCAATTCAGGACTTAATAAACTTGGCCAAGCTTCTGACTGCGGTAAGAGGTAAGCCCAAACAATCAAGAAGGTACGAAATAAACAAACTCTTCAATAATGCACCTGAGTCACTTACTTTTCCAGTCTTAGAAGATGCCTTTAAATATACAATTGTTTTAGTTTTAAAAGAGGGTAGCATTATCTCAAACACTAAAATCCAAAAGTTAGGGGCGCCTGGATGGCTCAGTCGGTTGAGCGTCCGACTTCAGCTCAGGTCATGATCTCACAGTCGGTGAGTTCCAGCCCCACACTGGGCTCGCTGCTGTCAGCACAGAGCCTGCTTGGGAGCCTCCGTCCCCTTCTCTCTGCCCCTCCCCCACTCACTCACTCTCTCAAAAATAAATAAACGTTTACAAAAATAAAAATAAGATAAATAAATCAAATAAAATCCCAAAGTTAAAGAAAAAAGGTCCTCGGAGACAAGACCCTAAGCGAGCAACTACCTGCGACAGGCACCGGCAGCAACTGTACAATCCACAGGTTCAACCAGAGCTGGACACCAACGATGGCCCACACGAGCGACACGAAGTAGATGTCACTGGTTTTCTTCTTCCTGAGAAATGTTCCCATTTCAGCCCTCTGTCTACCCAGAGTAGGGGAGGGGGAAGAAGGTGAAGGAGATGAGGACAGTGGTGCGGGGGGTTCTCCTGTGTCCATGGTTTCTGAGGAGGAGGAAGAAAGTTACCACCATATTAGTCCACATTAGTTGACAGTCCCACGGAGCAACTTGCTAAGCTACTCTGTTTCAAGCCTGCAAATGGCCTCTGATAGTGTGATCAAAGTGGGTTAAAGAAGAAAAAGAATCTGGACGTGCCTGCATGTGCACTGAAAAGTGTGTGGAGAGTTACACTACTGACCATATTTAAATCTAGGGAAATTAAGTTTGTTAGGGGGTGGGGCTGGGGAATTTTTTACTCTTTATACACTTCACGCTGTTCAAGGTTTAATGTCATCTGTTTCATGTATTCATCTATGAATCATTTAAATGCAAAACTAAGGAAAAACATGACAAAATAGCTAAAAATTATAATTAGCCCATGGAAACTACTTCAACTGTATAAAGCAACAAATATTAACATACCGAAGTCCTACATTTAAAAACTTCTCTTTTAACATAATTTTATTAGATCTATAATGTTTCTGACGCAACATGGCTTTTCAGTGTCATTCGACTAAAATGGAGCCAACTGCTCTTTTACAAGAAGAACCCAGGGCTTTGAAACATGTCTTTCTCTCAGAATGAGAAATAAAACAGTGACAGATTGCTGGGGGTGAGGATTCAAGTAATGGTGATCACACTGAATTATTTCACATAAGGCACTGTTTTCTAACAAAGCAACTACTAAGTTACATTTTACCATAGGGTTATATTTTTCTGTTTCCTAGTTTTACCAAAATATACCACATGCCTCAGAAATCATAGAACTCTTAAAGCAATATTACTCAGTATATGCCATGATGATGGAAATTATAAAGACCCTACAACTTGCATTTTGCCTTCCAGAAAAAAAAGTTAATGACAAAAGTAGACTGTTTGGAGCACCTAGATGGCTCAGTTCGTTAAGCGTTGGACTCCTGATTTGGTCATGATCTCATAGTTCATGAGTTTGAGCCCCACATCGGGCTCTATGCTGATGGCGCAGAGCCTACTTAGGATTCTCTCTCCCCTTCTCTCTCGGTGTCCCTCCCCCGCATGCTCATGTGCACTCTCATAAAATAATAAACATTACAAAAGTAGGTATTTCATAAAGTCTAGAAAATAGAGGAAAGAAACAAGAACACTCATAACCCCAACCCCCTATTTGTCCCAGTCTTTACATAGTTGTATGTAGTTATACCACATTCCACTTACCCTTTCACACTTTCTTCCTTCAGTTGAATGTCACTTCTAGGGGAGCTAAGACCTTGTCTGTCTTGTTCTCCCTCTGCTGAACAGCACACAGGATAGTACCTGATGCTCACTAAATAGTGGACACTCACTAAATAATGCTCAAAGACAGCCTTCCCTGTGATTTCATAAAGTTCA
Source organism: Panthera uncia (assembly GCF_023721935.1). Lineage (NCBI taxonomy): Eukaryota > Metazoa > Chordata > Mammalia > Carnivora > Felidae > Panthera > Panthera uncia. Next base: position 67,894,379 of record NC_064807.1, read on the forward strand.
TAAGAAACTACATAGTAGCACTCTGATGGTTATATCATAATCTCCTTAGTGTTTCTTATAATGTTCAATGTTTATCTGTGAGTAAACTGTTACTACTGATATACTAGCATCGTGATAAGTCAGCCCATCTTATCAGAGGTAACATTCTATCCTGAGGTTTGGGGCTAAAGCCCAAGCTAGTTATAATATGCTTCTGTTTGACTTTGCTCTTTGAGAATCTTTCTAATTTGGAAACTTCATGCTGGTAAGTGTGGTAGACACTCAGAGGAATAATAAGTCCCTAACCAAAACATTATCCCCTCTTCATTTTGGAAACATAACTCAATGTGCAATAAAAATATGTTTTCCTGCTACCCCAAATGCTTTTTTCTTAGCTGATCTCTCCTTTTAAGACTTTTCTAAAGTCCGCTCTTCAGGAAGAGCTCACCAAAAATATTTCTTAACTCCAAAGCCCCTGGCACTAATAAACTTCTTGGCACAGAGATGGCCTTTTACATTTCTGAACTCTGTGGGAGTACATTATGACTTTAAAGCTGATATAAATCTACCAGCTGATCTTGCAGGAGCATGGTATCCAGAATAAGCAGACAGGTTGGTTTCAGGGGAAACAGTCAATGTATTAGCAGCACAAGACACGCAAAGCAAACTTTGAGAAGCAAGAAATGCCAGAGAAATGGGAGAACTGTAAGACAGAAAATAAAAACCAAAAGAAAAAGTTGGATCAACAACGAAAGCAATGTAAAGAGTTAGAACAAAACCAGAACAATGGAGAACGGATGGCTACAGAAGAAATGGAAAATAAGGACAGGATTAAGTGCGGCAAATAATGGAAAACGTAGAAGAGGCACAGAGAAAAAGGAAATAATATGAAGGGAAAGTGAGAAGGAATAACAAAAGAAAAGTTAAAAGAAAAGCATTTTTCTTAAAAAAAAAAAAAAGGGAAAAGATGAAGATTCAAGAAAAGAAACAAAAAAGGTAAATAATTAAAAGCATGAAAAAAGTGATATGTGAGAACAAAGATGAAAGGAGGAAAAAGTATAAAAATAGAAATCAGAGGAAAATGAAGGACTAGTAAATAGCATTCTGTGATGCTCATGTCCTTAAGTTTATACTTTATGTGTATATGTCAATTTCCAGAATTGTATTTGAAAACATCCCTTCAGTCACCTGCAGGCTGGTCGGAGGGCTGGTCATCGGCACTTGATTCATACCCTGTGATGGAGATGGCCAAGGTTGCCAGAGTAGAAGCTGCCATGGAGATAACCTGCCCTGGTAACTCCGCTCCTGTAAAACAAGCACGTGTTTGCAAAACTTTCTAAAACCAAGTGGGAAACAACTGCTACAAACTGAAACATAGTACTAAATTTTCAAAAGCAATACAACAAAATGGTTATTATTGACCCACTGGACCAGGGGTTCTTCACCAAGGGAGAATGCTTTAGAATCAACAGGAAAGTCTGCTAAACATTTGGTTCCTGGACTCTGCTTATCAGTCACTGGTGCATGCAGCTGAGAGTGGATATATAAACGTGGAGTCCCGCTCTCTTACTTTTTAACTTCACAATCTGAATGCACATTGAAAAACACTGCCACACCAAGTCTGTGAGCTTCCTGAATGCAGACTGTGACTGTCTTACTCTCCTTTGTATCACTAGCTCCTAATACGGTATGAAACAGCCAACACTCAGTGCTCTTGATAATTGCATTCCATGAATGCATAGGCAAACGCCTGGGTACTATGCAAAATCATATAGCTCTATAAAGTACATAATTCAATACAGGCAAAATCCACCACTGAAAATCTAAAATAATCTTATTACTCTGTTTCATTTTATATGTTCCCATGTTAAATTCCTAATACATAGTACACCAAGCTTAATCATTTGCACTAAAGTCAAATAAAACATTTACTGGCCAATGAGGTCTGTCTGTCAACTGTCAGTCTTTAATCTACTATGGCACACAACAGATGAGCTCATACAATACCAGGTTCTAGCATGTTCTCCTCCTCCTAGAGACTAGAAAGCTTAAAGACTGTATTTCTTAGACTCCCTTGCAGCTAAGGTCCCATGTGAAATGCAGTTTCCACCAATAAGGCACACCTATCAAGACCCAGAAGACCAAAGTGAGACTCACTGGAATCTGGACGCTCTCAAGTCAAACAGTCATGCAGGCATATGGTTTTTCTGTCAAAACTTAGCAGAAGTTCTAAAAGCTACCTGATCTTAACTTTGCAGCAGGTAGCAGCAGCCATGGGACTTCTACTCAAATAGTTGTTTGGTGTCACTGAGCACTTCTCCTGTTTGCAATGCTTCTGCCTGTGACACATCTAAGTTTGTTTAACTGTCTGGTCTTCCCCGAAATTCTATATGTAAAAATGCTATATGCTAATCAACACCTCTTTCCATTTAGACTAGCTAGTGCAGATTCTGTGGTCTACAACTAAGAATACTAACACTCACCAAATCATACACCCACACTCACGGAGATGGGACCTTACTCTGGGTAGGTCAATACACAGTGTGACAGCACAGAATTCTGCCAAGCCAGTGAAAACAGCCATGGCCACTCAGAAAACTCCAAATGAGCTCCACCTACTTAGCAAATCCCAGGCTGGCCATCTCCCAGAGACAAGTAGGCCAGGCCCTAAGATGGCTCTTTGGTGGAGACTGAACCATGAGGATCAAGAGCATTCGCCTTACTCAACCATACCCTATCCTTCCTCTGATAAATGTCTCTGTGATCTGACAAGAGGTTTATCTTCAGACGATCAAAGAGCAAGTCAAACTCCTGATCTAGGAAGAGAACAAGATATCTGGATTGGGACTTATTCCCCTGGCCTAAGGATCTAAATTGTTTCTTAGATACCAAGAAGGGAACAAAGAGGGAAAGACAGCATCTTTCATGTCTTACACATTCTCACTATTCACTGAATTGGATGCTGAGGATAAAGACACGGACCCTGCTCCTGTGGAGCCTGGTGGAAGAGACACATAGGGATTGAAGATCCACATGGGAAAAAAAAAATTCTTACCACAGTTGGGGATAATTTGTTAATTCACCTTACAAAAAAAAAAAAAGCACACAAATGTAAATGTACACAAACTATAATGACTGCTGTAAAGGAAACACACTAGCTATTTTATGAACTCCTAGTGGAAGAAGTCTTAGTCTGGAGAATCAGGAACATCTTCTCTTTAAGAAATAAAAATAATGATATACAAAGGATGAGAAGGAATTGATCAAAGGAATGTAAATAATATTTGGGGAGAAGAAGTGAGTAGGAAGGCCACTGAGTGAAGACACTGGCATGTTAAAGACAGTGTAAGAAGGTCAGTGTGTCTGGAACACAGACAGCTAGTGGGAAAGTGGTATTGAGTAAACAAGGCTGGACGTGTTGAGCCAGATGATCCAAGTCATAGAAGACCATAGGAAGTACTTTAGTCTTTATTCTAAAAGGTGTAGGAAAGTACTGAGGAGTTTTAAACAGGAAATGATCATGTTTTTACTGAAATTTAATTGAGATACTTACAGCTTTACATGCAGTTATAAGAAATAATAGAGAGAGACCCTGTGTACCCTTTATCCAGTTTCCCCCAATGGCAACATCTTGCAAAACCGTAGTACAATATCACAGTAAAGATATCGGCATGGATACAAGATACAGAACAGTGTCATCAATGCAAGGATCTCTCATGTTGCCCTTTCATAGCCACACTCACCTTCCCAGTCCATAAATAAATGATCAGCTTTGAAATATAAAAAGAATCATTTTTGCTGTTTGGTCAAGAGCAAATTGGGAAGGACCAAGAGTGGGTACAGAGAGAGAAGTTACTGCAACACTGCAGGCAAGACATGATGACAGCATGCTCTGCAGCAGTTTAAAGGGGAGATGTTGCAAAAGTGGCTGCATTTAAGACATGGAGTGGTCAAAGTGGACCAGACTTGATGATGAACCCATAAAGGTAATGAAGGAGATGACGTGTCAAAGATAACAACCCCCAAGTTTCCAGATTATGGTTAGATAGATAACCATAGGGAAATACCATGTCAACAACCAGGGAGGGGAAATGGAGGAAAATTTTGGACATTTTAGGTATTTTTTTTAGAATTCTAGATAGAAGTTTCAAAAATAAACTGATTACACCAGAGACAAGTCAGGATTTAACTTCTTGTGCAGCTAGGAGAGATTTCTCAGGCTCCACTCAAGAGCAAAGGAAGGGAATACATGATTAATAGCCTGGGACAGCAGAGTAGAGAAAGAAAAGAAAAATGCTTCCAGTAAAATTTTAAAAAGCGAAGTTTTCTTTCTTACATAAGATTAAAGACTACTCTGGAAAACAGTATGGAGGTTCCTCAAACAATTAAAAACAGAACAACCCTATGACCCAGCAATTGCACTACGAGGTATTTATCCAAGGGATACAGGTATGCTGTTTCAAAGAGGCACATGCACCCCAGTGTTTATAGCAGCACTATCAACAATAGCCAAAGTATGGAAAGAGCCCAAATGTCCATCGACGGATGAATGGATAAAGATGTGGTACATATATATAATGGAGTATTACTCGGCAATCAAAAAGAATGAAATCTTGCCATTTGCAACTACGTGGATGGAACTAGAGGGTATTATGCTAAGTGAAATTAGTCAAAGAAAGACAAATATCATATGACCTCACTCATATGAGGACCTTAAGACACAGATGAACATAAGGGAAGGGAAGCAAAAGTAATATAAAAACAAGGAGGGGGACAAAACATAAGAGACTAAACATAGAGAACAGAGGGTTACTGGAGGGATTGTGGGAGGGGGGATGGGCTAAATGGGTAAGGGGTTTACTGTTGAAAAAAAAAAACTATAGTCAAGGGTCCTAAATTACTAAACCTACCTCTTCACAAATTATTTAATGAAGTAGTGACTCATCTTTGAGAGAGCCTGAAAAATAAGTCCTTTGTTTTAAGTAGCTCCAAAGTAACAATTTTATAGATCCTCAAATATGGATTCTCAGTTTGGCTGTAGTTTGACTTACATTTCTAAACCCCCGCTAAGTCCTCGTTCACTAAACAGTTGACTAGGCTACATGCTAAGAGACTGAGACCCAAGCCCCAACCTCAGTCTAATATTTAGTCTACCAGTTATGATTCAGTATAAAAGCTAACGTAAAGACAAGTGTAGCATATTTGGGGAGCACAGAAGATGGCAACCTAATCCATGCTTGGGAGGTCAGGGAAGGGTCTCCAAAGATGCTACTTAACAGGAATGGTAAAAGATGCCACCCTTTAAATCCATTTAAATATGTTAGCCACTGGGTGGTTCAGATGGTTAAGTGTCTGACTCTTAATTTCAGCTCAGGTCATAATCTTACAGTTCATGGGTTCAAGCCCCGCATCAGGCTCTGCACTGACAGTGAGGAGCCTGCTTGAGATTCTCTCTCTCCCCCTCCCTCTCTGCCCCGCTCGTGCTCTCTCTCGCACACGTGTGCTCTCTCTCTCTCAAAAATAAACAAACATTAAAAAAAATATGTTAGCCATATTAAAACAAAACAAAACAGAACCAGTCTATCTTGGAGGGGAAAAAGAGGCTTATGTCTTAGAGGACAGCAGGAGAAAAATTTTTCAGAAAGACGAAAAAGCAAGTGTAAAAGCACGAAGGCAAGAAAAAAACACCAAGTGCTGTTCAAAGAACTCTTAAGAAGTCTGATAAGGCCAGGACATAAGGTACAATGAGAAGAGCGGAGAGATACCAGGATGCAGAGGGAGAACGGAGGGTCTCATGTTTATTCTGCACAGAGGCAGCACGATCAGTACAACTCAGTGTTTGGGAGCACAGGTGAGGAAACAAGAGTGCTCACATTCAAATCCCAGATCTACTCCTTACTAGCTAGATGACCACTGGCGAGTTACTTAAAATCCAGGTGCCTTGGGGCGCCTGGGTGGCTCAGTCAGTTGAGCGTCCGACTTCAGCTCAGGTCATGATCTCACAGTCTGTGAGTTCGAGCCCCATATCGAGCTCTGTGCTGATGGCTCAGAGCCTGGAGCCTGCTTCCGATTCTGTGTCTCCCTCTCTCTCTGCCCCTTCCCTGCTCATGCTCTGTCTCTCTCTGTCTCAAAAATAAATAAAAACATTAAGAAAAAAAATTAAAAAAAAAAAAAATCCAGGTGCCTCAGTCCCCTCATGTATGAAATGGGGCTTCTCTAAATTCTGATTTCATATGAGAATTAAGTGAAACAGTACATATGAAATATTCAGAACAATACCTCGTATGCAAGACTCACTCAGTAAATGTTAGCTATCACCACCACCTATTTCAAAGCCTTTGGCTTTGGCAGAATAAACTATAAGCATAAGCCACTAACACTTGTGCAGTATTCGTCTGTGCCTCTCATCCCCTTTCTACTTCATATTATGGCCATTTCCCTAAATGTCTTATCCTCCTAGCACACATCTTGAGATATTTATGCAAAATATAGGCACTGAAAGACTTGAGGAAAAGTTAAGGCCAATAAATTAAACCCTCACACCTTAAAGACCCTGTCTCCAACTTGCTGATATCACTAAAACAATGCAGGAAATATTCAGTGAACCATAGCTAAACCAATGAAAACTATGCAGCATTATCCTAGTTAATACACAAACTAATTTGGCAAATTTTTAGAGGGCCTGAAACTTGACAAAGGAATGAAGGGAGTAGCAAGCAGGAAAAATCCAAAAAGCATATTTGAAAGTTATTGATGTAAGATTTGGCAACTGCTCTTACTTATCAAACAGGCACTTCAATGACTTCTGTCTTAGTGATATCCTCCTGAGCTTCAAAAACCCCAAGGGTTCTGGCAGAAATGATAAACCAAATGCAAGAACGCCAGGACTGAGAATCTAGGCAAAGTCATGGTATTGGAAAAAAACCCAGCTAAAAATAGGCATACAGACAAGGGAACATAATCTTGGGACCGAAGAACTGTAACCTAAAAAAGGAAAGAACATCCAAGGTTTCAAGTGTCCATCTACCCAGGGACAGGGCCAGCATCAAGGGAGGCCCAAATAACAGGGATCTACACAAGTCCAAACAAGCAGGCCGCCAACAGCCTAGCACTAGGGGACAGAAACTCACGGTCTGGCACAGTAGAAACAGATCACATGTTCTGACAGATTAACAGATCTGTTAATACGGCTAACTCAACAATAGGCAGAATAACGTTTTCAATAAACAGAGGATAATTTGTTTTGAAAACGCTCTAAATAAGGAGATACTCAATCTACTTAGTTCTCTCTCACAGTGACAGTGGCAGTTGCCAGAAATACATCCAGTGATGCCTACTGGAAAGAGGCTGTACATACCAAGTAAAATCTCCCCAGCACGTAAAGCTCCCTTTGAAGAAGGCTTCTGTTTCCGTTGCTAATGTGGGAAATACACCTCCCTCTCAGTGGCTTCTAGCATCACTTCATTACGCTACTGGTCAGTAGCAAGGGCTTGGATATGGACCAGTCGAAGTTTCCCTAGGCCTGTTTGACTGTGTCAGATAGGGCAGTAGCAGATGAGCAGTAAGAAGTTTACTTTGCTCCTTTTCTTTTTCCAATTTAGCCTCAACTGAACCAAACTTGTTCACTCACGTTGCATGTTATTGCAAAATGATGAAGGCAACCACCAAGACTTCCCTGCCAAGGCATTTCTGATTTTTTTTATAAACAATCACCAGTGTTGGGAGGAACAGATCCAGCTGTACTTGCTCATGCTTCTCAGACTGTGGGTCCAGCGTATTAAAGATACACCTGATGCTTGTTTGCCTAGCTTTGGAAAAAGCACTTCTTAGTGTAAATTTACTCAGAGTAAATGGCTGAGTCTATGTTTCTTCATCTGTAAAATAAGTAGAAGTACTAATCCCATTGATTACTAAGAAAATTAAGTAAGAGGGATGCCTGGGTGGCTCAGTTGGTTAAGCGTCCAACTCTTGATTTCTGCTCAGGTCACGATCTCACGGTTCGTGGGTTCAAGCCCCACATCAGGCTCCATGCTGACAGCGCAGAGCCTGCTTGGGATTTTCTCTCTTCCTCTCTCTCTACCCCTCCCCTGTTTGCACACGCACGTGCGCTCTCTCTCAAAATAAGTAAAAAGAAAACTTAGAAAAAGAAAACTAAATAAGAGCATGTTTAAAGAGCTCGGCAGGGCCTCGCCCATGTTGCTATTATTAACAATAAAGCAAGGCCAAGGGCACTCACACTGAAGCTGGATTCCAGGTTTCTACCAAGTGAGACATCTAGGATCCAGGAAGCAGAGTAGCTAGTCCCTGCACTTGTGGGAGGCAAACAAGGCCCATGCGTAAGACAGAGGAGCTCAGTCAGTTGAGCGTCAGACTTTGGCTCAGGTCATGATCTCAGTTTGAGTGCCACATAAGCTCACTGCTGTCAGCGCAGAGCCCACTTAAGATCCTCTGTCCCCCTCTCTCTCTACCCTCCCCACTCAGGCTCGCTCTCAAAAATAAATAAAATGTTACAAAAAAAAAAAAAAAAGACTAAGAACCATAAAACTACAACTGAGTACAAGAGGGATCAGCAGTCACTACACCTTTTCCAGATGACTGATGCTTGTTCAAAGAGCCTGGTGAAGGGAAAGAGCACCGGAGTCCTTGACCCTAAGCTTTCATTCTTAGCTCCACCGGTCACCTGTGTGACTGTGGCAAATCACTTAACCTCTAGAATTAAAGGTCTTCATCAGCAAAATGGACATATCTACTTTACAAGGATCTTTTTTTGGAGGGGTGGCAGGGACAGGAGGAGTGTTTGTGGATTAAAAAAGTACATTTTAAAACACAGTTGACACTTAATATTTTTTCCATACATTATCTTGATGTTCCAGAAAATACCAAGTAAGAGCTCCCAAGGCCTATGAGAAAATCACTGAGGAAGGCCCCTGGGCTCAGAAAGAACAGCTGAAACTCCACAATGATCCACAAGAAGACTCTACCAGATCTAGGAACTAAACAAACTTCATGCTTTGAAATCTGAGCAAATCCAAAGGATTAATTGTGTGAATCCAGTGAATCATAGGTCATAAAAGCTTCTACAACAGTGAGAGTCAAAGCTCAAAAGACACAGAGGAAGATGCCTACATAGGTGCCTAGGAACAAGTACAAGTTGTACAACAGGACGATGGAAGTGATCAGTGAGGAATAAATGCACGTACCACCCTGGTGGAGCACTAAAGCATTCCTGTACCTAACTATAGTACAGTGACATCTACAGGAGGGAACTGGCTGTAATAAAAGGGAAAGGCTGTCTTAATTTGGATTAGATGTTTTGAGTTCTGATGCCTAAAAGAAACAAGGTTCTAGGGGCAAGAGGAAAAACAAATACTCAAATTAAGAGAAAAAAAATGTTTAAAAGATTTATTTTATGATGGAAGATTACCTAGACTAGCAGTCTATAAAAAGGATTCTAGATCAAGAATAATCTATTCTGGGGGTGTCTGGGTGGCTCAGTGGTTAAGTATCCGACTTTTGGTTTCGGCTCAGGTCATGATCTCACAGCTGCCAGAGTTCGAGCCCCATGTCGGGCTCTGTACTGATAGCATGGAGGCTGCTTGGGATTCTCTTTCTCTCTGCCCCTCCCCTGCTTGCATGCATCTCTCTCAAAATAAATAAACTTTAAAAAATTAAAAAAGAAATGAATATTCTGAAATAGGCTAGAATGAAAGTAAACAAAACAAGAAAACCCAACATTTCTAAATCTGCTCTCAACATATGTTCTGTGTCCCTGTGATTTCCTTCCTTGTAATAGTCTAGAATACAAATACCAGAAATCTGCCGGGCATGCCAGCACATCCCCATGCTGGGTTTATGGCTGATAATAATAATCAAACATGGCCTTCTTTTTCCCACAGCTCAAAACTTGGTCTTAGAACCCTGTCTGCATGGCTCCCTGAGCTGCCTTCACCAGCTGATGAGAATTTACACCTAAGAGAAAACCTATTTGAAACCACCGCTTTAACCTAGATTATTCATAACTTACAACGAAGTACTTACTTGGCCCTGTACAAAAGCAGTCAAAAGGAGAAAACTGTCCTTAAGAAGTGAAAAATAGAGGGGCGCCTGGGTGGCGCAGTCGGTTAAGCGTCCGACTTCAGCCAGGTCACGATCTCGCGGTCCGTGAGTTCGAGCCCCGCGTCAGGCTCTGGGCTGATGGCTCGGAGCCTGGAGCCTGTTTCCGATTCTGTGTCTCCCTCTCTCTCTGCCCCTCCCCCGTTCATGCTCTGTCTCTCTCTCTGTCCCAAAAATAAATAAAAAACGTTGAAAAAAAAATTTTTTAATAAAAAAAAATAAAAAAAATAAAAAAAAAAGAAGTGAAAAATAGAACTACCATAAGATCCAGCAATTCCACTTGAGTGTATTTATCCAAAGAAAACAGAAACACTATAAAATGTTTAGTCTAATCTAAAGAAAACATCTAATCCAAATTAAGACACAGAAAAGATCTATACGACCCCATGTTCATTACAGCATTACTTAAAATCCTCAAGATACGGAAACAACCTAAGTGTCCATCAGTGCATGAATGGATAAAGAAAATGTGGTATTTGTACAGAATGGAATATTACTCAGCAAAAGAAAGAAAGAAAGAAAGAAAGAAAGAAAGAAAGAAAGAGAAAAGAAATCTTAGATGGACTTCAAGGGCATTATGCTAAGCTAAATAAGTCAGACAAAGAAAGACAAATACCATATGATCTCACTTATATGAGGAAATGTTACTTACACACACACACACACACACACACACACACACACACAGAAGCTTGGTGGCCAGAGTTGGGAGAAGGAAATAGGAAAAATGGGTGAAGGGAGTCAAAAGGTATATGCTTTGTTATAAGTCACAGAGATGTAATACACAGCATGGTGTCTAGAGCTAATAATGCTGTATTGCATATTTGAGAGTTGCTAAGAATAGATCTTAAAAGTTCTCATCACAAGAAAAAAAACCTTTTTTGTAACTACACAAGGTGATGGATGTTAACTAGATTAATATAATCACTTCACAATGTACTATTCAAACATTGAATCATTACATTGTACACCTGAAATTGATACAATGTTATATGTCAAATACACCTCAAGTAAAAAGGTAAATAAGGAGAGAAAGACAAGAAAAGAGAAGAACTGATTTCCAGAAAAACAAAAAAAGGAAACCATCCTGGGGTAAGCGGTGAGGGGTGAGGGATAAGCCATGCTCTATAAACCATTGTTATTAGCAGAAAGGGGAGGGAGGAAGGGAGACAAAGTTACCCAGAGGAACAAGTGGTGAACACCAAGCTTCATACAGTAGTTGTCAAAACAGAAGTTTACTTCTACTGGTCTGATATATAACCACAGAGACTAATAGATTGTGACCAGGAAGATTGGGCGAATAAAGAAAACTGGAAAAAAAACAAAAAAAATCTCTCCTATTTTCCACTCTCAGAGAGAGATGGTTTCCAGACAAAAAAACAAAAAACAAAAAAACAAAGAGCAATTTAATTAAACACACACACACACACACACACACACACACACACACACACACACACGGGGCCTGGGTGGCTCAGTTGGTTGAGCAGTCAACTATTGATTTTGGCCTACGTCATGATCCCAGGGTTGTGGAATCAAGCCCCACGTCAGGCTCTGCACACGGAGCATGGAGTCTGCTTGGGATCCTCTCTCTCTCTCCCTCCCTCTCTTTCTCTCTCCCTCTCTCTCTCTCTCCCGCCTTCCCTCCCTCCCTCTCTCCTGCTTGCACTATCTAAAAATTAAAATTAAAAAAATCTTAAAAAAAGGAAAAAACCACACACATACACACACACACACACAAACTATAACGTAGCTATACAAATACACAAGGATGCCACAAATAGCCTTGTGATTAGCATAAAATGAAGATGCTAAAAATGTTTTAGAAGTGTATTTGACATAGAAAGGTGCTCATGACATAAGATTTAAAATGTAGATTACAAAATAGAATGTTCAGTATAATCCAATT
>NC_064807.1:67908879-67912438 GCF_023721935.1 Panthera uncia
TGTGAATGTACTAAATGCCACCTTAAAAAAGTTAATGGTTAATTTTATATTATATGAATTATACCTTTAAAAATGCAAAAAAAACCTTTTTTTTAAAAGGCAGGGGAAGGGAAGTGGGGCACTATCTTAAAACCTAAAATATTTTAGGGGCGCCTGGGTGGCTCAGTCGGTTAAGTGTCTGACCCGATCTCAGCTCAGGTCTTGATCTTAGAATTCAAGCCACATGTGGGGCTCCACGCTATATGTGAAGCCTACTTTAAAAACAAAAACCTAAAATATTATAAACAAGTTTATTTTCTATTCAGAAAATACAGATTTTTAAGCAGATGTTAAGCAGTTTCATCTTTGCATGTTTTTAAAATAAAGCTACTTTCTCAAACACTTAAGAGTAATATTAATAGAATGTTCCATTTCTTACCAGAAGACTCTTTTCCATTCTGTTTTTCATAGAGGGTGCCCACAGACATCAGGAAAACAATAACCAGGAATACTGGAATTCTCCATGAACCTGCCAGGGATGCTGAAAATTATCAAGAGTTAACATTTTTAGTTGAAAACCTAGCACACATCTTTAAAAGAGTTAGTAAACTGACATAACAATTTGCCATAGAGGACATTAACAAAATTGTTTCACAGGGAAATTTTTTTTTTTTTAAAGGCCCTAAGAGAGATGAAGCCTCAATTCAGGGTTTGTCTCAGTTAAAACCAGCTCTGCTGAGGCCCCTCGTCTAAAATTGGGTATGTGCCAGGGGAGCTTGGGTGGCTCAGTTGGTTGAGCGTCCAACTTCGGCTCAGGTCATGATCTCATGGTTTGGGAGTTTGAGCCCCGCATTGGGCTCTGTGCTGACAGCTCACAGCCTGGACCCTGCTTCGGATTCTGTGTCTCCCTCTCTCTCTGCCTCTCCCCTGTTTGTACTCTCTCTCAAAAATAAACACTAAAAATATTTTAAAAAATAAATAAAATTGGGTATGTGCCAGCCTCCCCTTAACGGGCTCATATCACCTGAGGAATCAAGTCCATTCTAATGCACACCTAGGATTTAAGACCATCCTGAACTCAAACCTTCCATTTAACCTCAAAATTACCTGCATCAGTTATGGAACATAAAGTCATGGAGCCTGGTTTCATTTCCTGAAAATACCACTGGGTGTGAACTCCATCTCTCAAGAGAGGGTGAAATGGCCCAGAACAGCACTGCAAAAAGCTTCAATGTATCCTCAGTTTAAAAGGCAAAAATGCTAACAAGCGCCAAGGACCAGGTACCTACCCACAGGCATTTGCGTTTCCCTGAGTAAATCTAGAGCCTCCTGAACTGCTGCCTCCTCCTCTGCCTTCCCCAAATTCAAAATGAGTCACATCGGACATTAGGGGATCTTGCTAATATACTCCTCTAGGACTCCAAATCAGCAAAGCTAGAAAGCAATGCTTTGTTCCACATCAGTCTCTAAGCAAAGAAATACTTTCAATCAGCTCTGGTGTTTTATTTTTAACTGTAAGTAGCTCTAAAAACTACTTTAAGTAGGCTAACTACTGCTCTAGGTTACTGAATTTTGTTTTTAAATTAGAACCTAATGTTCCCTAAGTCTTAACTTGGAGATAAGAGTCCCTGAAAAAAATCACTCTATAACATCCTAGCAGCCATTCAGCTAACAGTAAAGAGTCCCAAATACCAGGAAACTCATTCTTTTGAGCAGCTGACACTAATCGTCTTTACGTTGAACAGATTTGTCTCCCTGAAGCTACTCCTTGCTCTGACATCTCTCCCCCATAGGTAGAGAGATCTGTTTAAACCATTCTTTCACAGGACAGTCCTTCAAATAGGGTTCCATATTTTATTTTCTCCTTCCCTCCTCTTCCTCCCCACTCGTGTAGCCCAGTCCCCTTCTCTTACCCGGCATAAATACCTCTGGTTCCTGTAACTGTTTCTCACACACTTAACTGCTTATCTATATCCTCCTGAAGTATGACACTCATAAATGGCCATGACACTGTAAGTGTGCTTTACTTTTTAAGATATATTTATTTTCAAAGGACCTTTTGAAAATGAACATTCAATATAATCAAAAGATAGACATGTTACAACATCTTTATTAAAGACTAAAGAAAGAATAAAGCAGAACATGTTCTAAAGATTATTTTAAAGAATGTTAAATGCAACACACAACACTACAAAAAAATTCACTTCAATTCAATCAGCCTCTGCTGATCTTAAGCTAGACTTTCTTAGAGAAAGGGACCCACCTAAATGAAAAAGCAGTATAATCCAGACAGGAATTGAAACTGCTCTCAAGTAGCGTTCAGTGCTTGCATTCCACTTGAATGAGACAGCCAACACATAGCCAACTACCAGTGTCCAGATCTTAAATAAATGAAATACAGACACAGTTGTTAATATACACACATGAAAATAAACATACATTCGTACAAAATCTGCAAACATCTATACAGCATGAGAGCTGTGGATATAACACAGATAGGATGGAGGTGGTGGTGCTAAATGACATGTGTGTAGATCTTCTTCTGTTTAAACGAATCAAGTTTTGAAATATACAAGCATTTGAAATCCAGCATATATGGTTATATTATTTCAATAGTCTTGGGGCACCTGGCTGGCTCAGTTGGTGCAGCATGTGATTCTTGATCCCGGGTTGCAAGTCCCAGCCCCATATTGGGTGTAGAGATTACTTAAAAATAAAATCTTAAGGGCACTGGGTGGCTCTGTCAGTTAAGCATCCAACTTCAGCTCAGGTCATGATCTCATGGTGAGTTCAAGCTCCACATCTGGCACTCTGCTGTCAGAACGGAGCCTGCTTCGGATCCTCTGCCCCACCCCCACCCCCCACTCCCCACCCCCGCTTGCCCCTCCCCTGCTCGCGCTCTGGCTTTCTCAAAAATAAACATTCAAAAAAATAAAAAATAAAAATAAAATCTTAAAAGGCAAAAAATCTTAACCAAAAAAAAAAAAAAAAACCACAAAGTTTTAAGATACTTTAAAGTTCAAAACTATTTGATGCATAAAGATACTTAAGATAAAATATTCCATTTTTAAGCCATGGACTTAAATCAAGAGCTTAAGTCATGGAATTCTTCGAGTTTGCTCTATAGACGTATATTTAGAAAAGTACAGCAACAAAAAAGAAAGCTTTCCCAAAACAATCGGGTTAAAAGATTCCATCACAGTCTATGAAATACGTTGTTAACTGTGAGAAGAATTTTTTTTAAAGCTAGCAAGAAGGCAGCCAGCTGAAGTGTGACCCCTGAAGTAATCTAGGTAAGAGATGGTTAAACCTAATCCAGAGTTATGTGGACAGCTGAAGAAGTGTAGCTGAAAAAAAATATTACCAGAGGAAGAGACAGAGAGAGTTGAGAACAGAGGAACCACCAGGGTCCCCCTCTCAGTTTTCCCTACACCAAAACTAAATGACTCTAGCACTTGGAAACACCTGCACAGCCCACACAGAAACTCTATTAATATTTACAAAAGATGGAAAACAATGTGAGCATCATAAACCTATTAAAATAACCTGAACCCTGGGGCGGGGGGGGGGGGGGGGGGGG
>NC_064807.1:67912538-68090758 GCF_023721935.1 Panthera uncia
TAAATTAATTCAGAGAATGAAGAAAAAGGAACTGATGTGATTACTACAAAAGACAGGGAAAAAAAAAAAAAAAAAACATCTCCTACTTTATTTGGGTTGTATCAATCAATAAAAACAGTCTTCTGGGGGAGCCTGGGTGGCTCAGTTGGTTAAGCGTCCCACTTGATTTCAGCTCAGGTCATGATCTCATTGTTCCTGGGATCGAGCCCCACGTCAGGCTCTGTGCTGACCACACTCTGTGCTTGGGATTCTCTCTCCCTCTCTGCCCCTCCCCTCTACTGTATAAATAAATAAAACAAAAAAATAATAGTCTTCTGGTCTTAAAAATGTTTTTAGCTTCTGACCTTAGACTTCAGCTTTGGAACCTTACTAAATAATAATAAATTCTGAAAAAGTCTCTATAATGTAAAGAAGCTCATCAGAGTAAAATTTAGGATAGTGAAAAGTGAATAACCCAAAAGTTCAACTGGGAAGTAACTACAGAGGATTCACTCAATAAAATGTTATTCAACCATTACAGTGTTAGTTTTTTTTAAACAAAAACTATAGAGTTAAAAACACTCTTAAGATATGCTTAAAGAAAAAGCAAAATATAAAAAACACATGTGACATGATTATAGCTACTGCATGGTAGGAGGAAAAGTAAATGTACTAAGAAGTTAGTAATTGTATTTGGGTGATAAGATTCTGGTTTTCCTTTTCCTTTTTCTGTATCTTCCAAAGTGCCTTTAATGAGCACAAATTCTTTTATAATGAAAAGGATATTTCTTCAAGCAACTCTATTAGATGAAACATTCAAGAGATCTTAAGCCCCAGCTATATGAGCACATGGGAAGTGGAACTACAGCTGCATCAAAACGGTTCAAGCTTGCAGAACCACACAAATTTAACCTGGGAATTCAGAGAATTTGAAGCAGGGCTGTAGAGCTCAGAATGAAATCAGAGTATAATAATAGCACACTTGCATACCAAATCGTTAAAAAATGATCCTCAGCAAACGGTCAGTCTTCGGTGCGCACAGGGGTAGTCAGCCCCACGCCATGAAACATTGAGTCAGTAATTCAGGTAAGAGACTAGAAAGCATATTAATTGAATTCACAGATTACACAAAATTGGCAACAGTCAATAAAAACGGAGATGACTATAATGATTCAAAAAGATATCCTGAAGCTAGAACAATGGCTAATTCAAAAAAGATTAAATTTAATAGAAAGATACAAAAATCTGCTCTTAGGTTCAAACTCACCTGCAAAGTACTGAATGGGAAGAGGATGGCTAGGCTACTTTTCAGTTCAGTGTGAGTCAGGAGTATAAATAGTGTGAGTGCCTATTAATAATGCTCATATCAGGAAAAATGATTGTTGCAATGACTTCTGCACTATCAAAACCACAGCCATAACATTCAGACTGGGAAAGGAAATAGAAATCACCACATAGGAGATACAAACTATAGTTGGGGGGCGGGGGTAAAAAACTGCTCCATTTAGGAAAAAAAAAGAAGAAAATACGAGGATTTGATAGCTATCTTCAAACAGCTGGGAAAAAGTCATCTGGGAGAGGCATTCGCCTTAACCCCTGTGGTCCTGAGAGCAGAAACAATAGGTGGGAATCAGGAAACACCACACTGCAGCTCAACATGAGGATACATTTTTCTAACAAACTATAGCTGTCTAAAAATGGAATATTTTGTGTGAGCAAAAGCTGACCATAAGTCAGGGATAACAAAGCACAAGAACCTGCTTTCAGAGATTAAGCCTCTGATGGTTTTTCAACTGACTTCTAGTAAGTTTCTGTTTCTTACCTGTACTCATAAGGAATCAGTATCACCTACGGGGAGAGAAAAGAGACTGCATACTTCAGAGGGAGACTCATGGTCTAAAGAGAAGCACATGTTTTCACCTAGTAAACCTGAAACCCACTGATAGCCTTATTTCAGTTTAAAACACCCACTTATTAAATACACTCCCCAATTCTACTTCTAGGAACTTGGTTTACGGAAGTTCCTAGTTTGGTTTATAGAAGTTCCATATACTGTGCACACAGATCTGAAAATGTTCACTGCGGCTGCAAAAAATATTTTAAAAAATAACCTAAATGTCATTTTGTAAAGGACTCTTTAAATAATGGTACCTCCAGAAACTGGAACAATTTTTCAGACTTTCAGAGGTATGATGAATATCTACATTCAATGACAGTATAAATGCACACGTGTGTAAATCTGTATTGGTGAAAATACACTCAGCCCAAATATTTAAAAATAGTATCTCTGGATAGTTGGATTTCAGGGGGCAATTTGCTTCTTTCTGCTTTCCTTCAAGTGTTGAATTTTCTAAAAGTATTTTCATCTTTATAAACAGCACATGTTTTTTGAGGTTTTTTTTTAAAGATTTTTTTTTAAGTTTATTTATCTATTTTGAGAGAGAGAGAGAGAGAGTATAAGCAGGGGAGAGCCAGAGAGGAGGAGAGAGAGAGAATCCCAAACAGGCTCTACACTGACAGCACAGGGCCCAATGCAGAGCTCAATCCCACAAACCATTCGTTGAGATCATGACCTGAGCTGAAATCAAGAGTCAGATGCTTAACTGACTGAGACACCCAGGCACTCTGCAAACGTTTTGAATTTAAAAAACCTCTTTTGGGGAGCCTGGGTGGCTCAATGGGTTAAGCATCCGACTTTGGCTCAGGTCATGATCTCGCGGTTTGTGGGTTCGAGCCCCACATCAGGCTATGTGCTGTCCATCCAGAGCCTGGAGCCTGCTTTGGATTCTGTTTCCCTCTCTCTCTGCCCCTCCCCCACTCACACTCTGTCTCTCAAAAAATGAATAAACATTAAAAAAAAATTAAAAAAAAAAAAAAACAAAACCTCTTTTGACCTATGGATATTTTTCCCCCAGTATTCTGAAGCGTCTCCTCAGAAAAGATTCACAGGATATTAGCTCAAAAAGTATGACCATTTATAAACACTTTATAGATTTCTTATTAAACCGTTATGATTACATAAATTACCAATGTTTGAAAAATGCTTATCAGATTATCCTAACACATATTCAGAGCTACAATATTTTCTAAAAGACATCTGGAAAAAAAAATTTTTTTATACTATAGTACTATTAAAAAGAAAGCTGTTCTAGAAGTGCTAACAAGGAAAGATATGTATAATACAAAGATAAATGAAAGAGCAAGGTGCAAAATTGTATATATATGTTACCCCATTTTTGTTTTGAAAAACAAATGCCCCATACTTTATATGTTCATATAAGCACACAAAGAAATTTTGGTTATTCATCAGTTAACAATAGTAACATGTTACCCTGTGGGAATGGTGGCAAAGAAACTATTCACTTTACCATACAGACTTCTATGTTGCTTAAGTTGTTTTTTATATAACATGTTTTACTTGAACCAATTTTTGAAACTGCTAAATATTCTTTAAAATAAATTCACCAAAAATAAGGATTTTGTACTTTCAAATTACAAATATAATTTCTAGTATGGATTTCTAAAAGTCTGCCTTTAAGAGTTTTATATTTGTCTCTCCGCTTAGCATCTGAACAATCCTGTTCAAGTATGAATTTGCTTCCAGCTATGGAGGAAATCAATGAACCACAGTTTATATATAAGAGGGCATACTTTCTCAAATGTGTGTTCTTTAAAACAATGTATCCTTTTCAAAATACACATTTAATACTCACTTTAAAGCACCAATGTGTGCTCAATACCACATAAAATGTCTCATAAAAACTGGCAACATTTATTTAGCACTACAAACAATCACATTTTCCTTTCATCAGGCTTATTAACCACATAGGCTTTTCTGATAAAATACTAAGTGCATAAAACATAAGTAGACTTTGCCTTTTAGACGGTTTTATTTATTGCCATGTGGGCACTAACCGGAAAAACAACTGGGCTTGCTTCTGTTGCATGTTTTTGCAAAAACAGTTTCCCAAGTCTTTCACAGCGAGAACAACTTCCCAGCAGCAGCCCCTGATGCATAATCCCAACTGCACAAATGTACAAATCTCAATCAGTGATTGCTTCAGCTATTTCTTTCTCCTTTAAAACAGCTTTATCCCAATTTGAAAACTATTCTCTTTTGTGGTGTGGCAACTTAGAGTCAAGTATCTTTTATAATCAGCGTCTTTGAGAAAGAACCTAAGCACTGGCAACTTTCCTCCTTACTGATGCCAGGCAAGCAAAAGCACACCTAGACAAGGGTTCAGAAGTGGAAGGGAGTGGGCCCGGCTGGCTAAGAGCCTCTTGGGCAGTACCGCCAAACACTTGGGAACCGTGCAAGGAAGCTGAGAAATCATGGAAGCCAACCCTACGCTTCACACAGCTGGAGTGGAGTAGCCCATAGAAGAGCCCTGGCCGGTCAAAGGTCACAGAACAAGCTATTGACAGAGCTCAGTTGAGAATTTACAGTCTCGGGGCACCTGGCTGGCTCAGTCAAAAGGGCATGGGACTCTTGATCTCAGGGTCATGAGTCTGAGCCCCACACTGGGGAGATTACTTATGAAAAAAAAATTAAATAAGTAGAATTTACGGTCTTCTCACCTTCTGCCACTATTCTTTCTACCTCATACTTCTTTATAAAGTAAAATGGAAACAATGGGATCAGAAACCGTGGAAGAAATCAAATCTATTACTATCACACAAAAACTATAGAGGGTCTCCAAATCTTCTAACATGTATGGACTAAGTAAGAGGGACAGGAAGATCAAAACACTCCCAGCAAAGAAGAAGGGGTAGGGGAGGAGAGGGAATTTGCTTTTCAGTTTTATCTTGATAACTCTACATCATGGGAAGATGCCAAGGGCCCCAAGGACTGTGTCACAGGTGAGCTTGGTGCAACAGGTGATTTTTTTTTTTTTTAAGTGCTTAGAAATCACTTCTGAAGTCCCTACAAAATTCTAATATATTTCAAACTGTTTAAAAGAATTATTCACACCATAAATGCTTCGTCTTTCACTTGCAAGCAGAATAGGGTGTTAAGAGACTGAAGAAACCCAAAAATGAGGTGAAGAGGAACAGAACTAGAAGGATAAATTGGCAACAAAGGAGAACACAGGTATGGAAGCCACTAGAGAGGAAAACTGTACAGGACTTGGAAATCGCTGAACAGATACAAAGATAAAAGAAGAAAGTGATGACCAAGGTTTCTAGAAGACTAGAGTCCAAGGGTCTTTGGGGGAACATGTGTGGTTAGTCCAGTCCTGATATTCTTCTATATTTTTCCCCAAATAACTAAAATCAGTTTCTATTCTAAAAAGTTAAACTAAAACATTTAAACACAACAAAGTAGGGGCGCCTGGGTGGCTCAGTCGGTTGTGTCCGACTTCAGCTCAGGTCATGATCTCGCGGTGAGTTTGAGCCCCATGTCGGGCTCTGTGCTGACAGCTCAGAGCCTGGAGCCTGCTTCAGATTCTGTGTCTCCCTCTCTCTCTGCCCCTCCCCTGCTCATGCTCTCTCTGTCAAAAATAAATAAAACATTATAAAAATTTTTTAAATAAAATAAAAATAAACACAACAAAGTAGGGGGAAACTTTTAAAAATTCTTATCAAAGGTTACTAAGAGTTTTGCTGACAAAAGAATTTTGCTGATTGGGCTGCTGAACCATTTACTGTCGGAATGAACAGATCAATCTCTAAACCAGTCTTTACACCAATGAAATCCCTCATTCTTCACAGGATAATTGTAAGTAGAAAACAACACCCATGAAAGCACCTGATACAGTGCCTGGCATGTGATAGATGCTCAAAAGTTGGATCTTAAAGGTATGAAATGTTGGCTCCCCAAAACGTAGATTTGCTTAAATGTAACTTTTCTCCCTCCCTTTCCTATCTATGTCTCTCTTCAGCAGCAGGTTCAAATTTACAAGTTGTCTAGAAAATATGGACTCTTTCTCTATACCAAGACAGCTCTGTGTGGGCTCACAGAACCACACCGACTGTGAACTCTGAGACAGGAAAGTTACAGAGTGGGCTCCTTGCCCAGTCACACGACGTTCCTTCGCTTCAGGTCAGGCCTTAATCTGCCCTTTTGGCGGAGAGCTGAGGACTCCCTCTCTCTGCTTCCCAAGTACACCTCTCCCCCATCTACCCGCCCACCCCTAAGAGTTGCTGCAAGAAACCACAACTTCAAGCCTTGTTTCTCTCAAATTCAGATCAACCTAGGGGACCCACTGGTTCAATTTAAGCCCCTCTACCACTCCTATGCACTTCTAGTTAAGTCATACTCTCTTTTACAATAGTTTTGTTTTCCTCCACTCTTTTCCTGTGCCCCCATCACTGTAGCCAAACAGCTCTTGCAAGCCTTTTAAAAATCACTAATCGGGGGCGCCTGGGTGGCTCAGTGGGTTAAACATCAACTCTTGATGTCGGCTCAGGTCTTGCTCTCATGGCTCATGAGACAGAGCTCCAGGGCCGGGCTCTGTGCTGACAACAAGGAGCCTCTTAGGATTCTCTCTCCTTTTCTATCTGCCCCTCCCCCTGAGCGCTCTCTCTCTCCCTCTCTCTCAAAATAAATCAACAACAAAAATCATTAATTGGCTAGATCTTCCTCCCGCCTTCTAGCCAAATTAATATTGGCCCTTACCCCTCTTCCATTCATTCACAACTCATACAAGGGTATTCGAGTAAAGTACAAAAATGAGGGTTTCTCCACTGTAAAAAAGATATTCAGAACTACATACATTCAGCTACAGGCACTTCTTCACTGGTACTCAATTCCACATCTCATTTTTCACTGAGAGTAACTGGCAGAAATGCCCCACTTTCCACTAATCTTGTCAATTTATCCATATATTCAACTTCTTAGTATAGTATGACATTACGTTATTTATACGTTAGATCTTTCACTTTCCAATTTCCTATAGTTTCGTGGATATGCTATTTGGTCTTGCCCACAGTAATGTACACTAAATTGCAGTATCAACAGTCAAAATGTCAGCAGAAACTGTACATGCGTCTGCCTTTGACAAGACTGAATTTCTTGAGGGTAGGAATCAGGTCACAGTATTTATATTTCTTAACAGCATATAGTATTCGGTCTTATATGAGGCAGTCAACTGAACTGTGAAACAAGAAAGAGCGCGGAAGGTATAAATAACAGGGTAAAGGAGATGAAGCATACTCTGGATTTCTTCACAAGTTATGTGACTTTGGGACGATCACATTCTCTGTGCCTCAGAAGCCTCTCCTGAGAAGTGGCAGGCATCTGGCAGTAAAAAAACTCCAGGATCACTCCCACCTGACAATCCAGCAAGCCCCAGGAGTTCAAAGGTCATTCCACATCTCTCTTTTCTACAACTGAAATAGCCCAGGCCACTTGGAGGCCAAAGCTGGTCTGATCACTTAGCAGTTGCACACACAGACAGCATCCCAAATATGGATGAGGTGCTCCCCAGTATCTTGCTGGCCCATAATGGGTTGGTAATGACATGTTTGTCTGCCATCTCCATGAGAACATGTTCACGTATGATTCCATGACCTTGAAGACAAAGCCTGCATCTTACTCGTTTTAAACCCCTACAAACCCTAGCATCCATCAACACGTTCAATCCCCTTTTAATGGAAACTGAGAGGTGGTAGTGACAGAACAAGAGAATACAGGAGTTCTGGAATCAATTATCACTCCACCAGTAACCTCAAAACTTTGTTTCACACATAAGGGGTATCATTTTGCAACTTGATGTCAAGGTGCACTGAACACTGACAAAAGCAAAGAAAATTATTTTTAAATGGTAGTTTATTGAAATATTCACCTGTTTTTAATAGCCCTCAGTTAAATAGTTGAGGATTAACTGGTCTAGAATCTAGTCTGAGTTAGGAAATGTGCCACTAGATTATCTTTGAAATCCTTTCCAATTCTAAAGCTCCCAAATTTTCTATGAATAAGCGCAGGGCGATCCAAGAAGCAAATCTACCTCTTCTTTACTCAGTCTGCTTAAGTAATCCAGGCGGGAGACAAGGTACTCTGGTACAGCAGTCCCTCCACAAGTGGTTCCCAAGAAGTCGAGTGTGGCGTGGGAGCAGGCCCAGGTGCCTCACACCAAGTATACTCGAAAGCTCCTGAACTCAGAAGCAGCAACGGCCTTTGAAGCAAACTTCGTCTTATGACTTGAGAAACTTGAGTCAATCCGTCCCTTCTTTGTCCCTAACTAGCCCTAGCCTGGTAAGTAGTCACTTCTCCCATCTGCAGGATGACAAGCTGGACTAGGATCTCTAAGGTCCCTTCCAGCTGATATCCAGAAAAGTCTCCCGTGAGAACTAAAGATGGTCGGACCCCACCCCCACCGCCCCGCACTCTGCCCAGGGGTAAATTCAAGTCCACCCGCCCATGCTCAAGTCAACCTGAAAAGCGGAACTGCGATTCCCAAACTAGGGACACAACCACCTTAGAGTATCAAAATGGGGGCGGGGACAGGACAGCTGTTTCAAACCACACCCGCCCTCTCTTTGGAAGAAAGTGGGCCAAGTTCCTTAGGTGCACGGGAAGGAGGGCGGAGACTTCTGACGGTCCCTGCATAGTGAGGAGGAGCTGCAGGATGGCACCCTCGGGAGCAGGGGTGCCCTGGGCCCACGGACCGTGTCCGAGTGGCCGCTCACTCACCCACAGGCTGCTGAAGTAGTCCAGCCCGCGGCAGATGAGCGCGCCGGCGTGCGCCAGCAGCACCTGCACGCCCAGGTAGCTGCCGAGGCAGTAGAGGCCGTAGAGGAGCGGGCCGCCGGCGCCCAGCAGCAGCAGCAGGCGGCGGCGGCGCAGCGCCTGCTCGCCCAGGGCCTCAACGCCGTAGTCGGCGAAGCAGAGCGGCAGCAGCAGCGCGGCCAGCACGATGGGCGTGTGCGCGCGGTGCAGGCGCTGCAGCCAGTGGCGGCCCAGGCGCGTCAGCGAGCTCTTGAAGGGGTGCAGGAAGGTGCCGCACAGCACGGCCCACAGCAGTGGCCGCAGGAAGGCCTCCAGGATGAAGTAGACGAGCACGGCGGCGCCGCAGCACAGGCACACGAACAGCACGGCCCCCGTGTTGTAGAAGGCCTGCTTGATGGGCTTGTCGAAGCGCAGCGCCAGCGCCGGCGTCCTAGGGGTCTCCCCGCAGCTGGCCCCGCTTCCCGGCCCGACCGCGCGCGGGACCCGCGGCGCCCGACCCGGGGAGCCCCGTGGGCTGGGCGCCTCGGCAGGGCGGCCGTCGTCGGCCATGGTGCCTCTGCTGCCGCCGCCAAGAGGCGGTACTGGAAAGCCGAGCGAGAGTCGCGGGAAAGAGGTAAAGGCGCTCTGCGCGCAGCATTATGGACGTTGTAGTTCCTAGCTGGCCACTGAGCGCCTACAGGCCCCATGGGGAACTACAATTCCCAGAGGGTGTGGAGAGTGTTCTTTCTCCCCCAATTTCCTCCGCCCATTGGTCCCTGCAGATGCAGGTAACAGGTTTCTGAGCTCATCATCTGCAGAGAGAGAAAAAAAAAAGTTCCTCACCCATTGGTTAAAGTTAACTTTTCAAGGGGCGGAATTCCAAGAGGCACTACGTTCACAGTTTGAAAATCCAGGCTGTACATTAGAATCCCAGGGTGGAGGAGCACTTGTGCAAGACGATCCCCACATTCAATTTTATTGGTTTATTTAAGAAGCAAAGTGCTTGCTCTGGTGTAGGACTTTAAATAGCAGGGGCACCTGGCTGGCTCAGTTCATTAAGCATCTGACTCCATTTCGGCTCAGGTCATGATCTCAATGGGGTGGTGGAGGCTGCATCAGGTTCTGGGTCAGGTTTTGCGCTGACGGCTCAGGTCCTACCTGGGATTCTCTCTCTCTGTTCCTCTCGTTCTCTCTCTCTCCCTCTCTCTCTCTCTCTCTCTCTCTCTCTCTCTCTCTCTCTCTCTCTCTCTCCTTCAAAATAAATAAACATTTTTTTTTTTTCCTAGCGACTACCGGGATGCACCTGGGTGGCTCAGTCAGTTAAGCGTCCAACTTCAGCTCAGGTCATGATCTCACAGTTTGTGGGTTCGAGCCCTGCGTGGGGCTCTGTGCTGACAGCTCAGAGCCTTGAGCCTGCTTTGGATTCTGTGTCTCCCTCTTTCTCTGCCCCTGCCCTGCTCATGCTCTGTCTCTGTCTCAAAAATAAATAAAACATTAAAATTTTTTTTTAATAAATAGCGATTACTGTATGTCAGACCCTGTTCTAAGTGCCTCATTCACTGAATCCTTAGAACAATCCTACAGAGAACATGGTGTTATTATCCCCACTTTACAAAAAGGAAAACTGAGGCACAGAGAAGTTAAGTACCTAGCCAAGGTCACACAGCTACTAAGTAGTAAAGGCATAATTCAAACTCAGAATCTGGCTCCTAAGTCAATTGTTTTACCTACTATGCTAACTGGTGTGACAAGTGATCTTTGGCATGTTTTTTAAAGCTCCTCAGTGGACTGTAATGTACAGCTACTGTTGCCATTGGGGTAGGTATCAGTGAGCGAGCTATCTGAATTCGTAAAAGAGCCCTAGACCAGAGTCCCAAACTGCCACTATTTCTTTTTGAGACCTAGGGTCAGGTCGCTTGAGGCCCCAACCCCAATTTCCCCTCTGTCACATGGAAATGATAATAACAGAAGCTCTTGTCTCAGAAAAGAAAAAGAGGAAGCTCCAGGGGAGTGCAAAGTGCTTCTGTTATTATGTTGGAAAGGTCCTGGGATCCAAGCCTACTAACACCTCAAACAACACCTAAAAACAACATTTTTGTTAAAAGGAGATGAAAGAGGGGAGGGCAGAAGGAAGGAAAAAAGAAAAAAGAAAAAAAGAGCAAGCAGGCAGGCTTTACTGAGTACCCAATCTGTGATTGCTTTGAAACCCTGCAGGTTACCCTTTTTCAGTTTTCAATAAGTTTTCATATTAATTTAAACATAATTTAAAAAAAATTTTTAATGTTTATTTATTTTGGAGAGAGAGAGAGAAAGACAGAACACAAGCGGGTGAGGGGCAGAGAGAGAGGGAGACACAGAATCTGAAGCAGGCTCCAGGCTCTGAGCTGTCAGCACAGAGCCCGACGTGGGGCTTGAACCCACAAACCGTGAGATCGTGACCTGAGCCGAAGCCAGACACCCAACCGACTGAGCCACCCAGGTGCCCCAATTTAAACAGAATTTTTGTTTCTCTTCTAAAGTACACAGGACAAATGTCATTATCCACAGGTTTCAGATGAAGAAACTGTTGCTTACTAAGGGTTGGAGGCAAGGGGATTCAGAGCATAAAGTAAAAGAAAAAATAATTCCTTTCCATCCCATTTTTTTTTTAGGTTTCAGGTCACAGCTCTTGTTTTTCAAGTGGTCTTTGGACTTTGACTCTGTAAATATATTGCTTCAGTGGTCTTATATTTGCTTTACTTCTTTACTTTGTCTAGAGCTGCTGAGACTATGGTTGCAATCATGGCCACATTTGCTTTCGGTGCCTGTTTTACACTGACCCCAAGCTCTTATTTATATTGCAATAAAGCCTTAGCCTCCCTCCCAAAAAGTCCTCGGTAATGAGTAGGGAATCCCAAAGAGGGTACCTTACAAATGACCAGAGCCATGAGTCCACCACCAACCACCCTATATCCACCCTGCTGCCCACACCGCTGCCTGACTCCAGTTCCTATCATAGAATTGCCAGTGCCTATGTCACTATTCCCAGATCCTTTTTACTACTACTTTTTACTTTAGTAAAAAGTACTTTTTACTTTACTTTACTACTACTTTTTATTCCCAGATCCTTTTTACTACTCCCAAACTTCTAATCCTCAGAGTGCCAAAGAGCTGGGTTCCACTCAGAGATGGGGAGGAAGTCCCTCTCCCTGACTTGCCCACCCTGTGCCCTTTTGTGACCCAAACCCTAAACCGGGCAACTTGTACTCAGTGTATTGTATCTCTTTCCATGAAGAGTTCCTTCCATGTCTGGCCTTCTGTCCTCTAGCCACAGGGGCTCAGAACCTACCCAAAAAAGTAGGTGAGGTAACAAAGACCAAGCATCCTCTGTCCTCCTCCAACCGAAGACTCAGCTCTCTTCCTCTGGTTAGGAAAAAAAAAAAAAAAAAGTTCCATTTTACCAAAGTAAGGTTGCCTAAACTGTTTGGGGCCCCAGCTCAGCAAATCAAAAATCAAAAATCCCCTGTCATGGTGTTCTGCTTCCAAGTCGCAGCAAAAGGCAAAATGCTGACTATTTCAAAACTGTTCTAATAGCCAAAGCAATAGAACTGACAAGTGTCCAATAGAATTTCTAGTCAAGAATGGAATTCTGACAGAAATGATGGCCGCAGCACTGGAAACGAACTAGACTAACATTTATATGGTCTAATGTAAGGCTGGGTTCCCACAGAATTTTGCTCACCACGCTATGGCTGTACTTAGCACTCTATGGTCAAAGTTAAGCGGTTTACATGGGTTTGCTTCATCTCTGTGTCCCCGGCACCAGACACAGCGTATGACATTCATAGTACAAAGCAGAAGCTCAGGGTTTGCTGAGCAAGTGCATGAGCAGTAGCCTTTCAAAAAGCCTGTTTGTGCTTCCTTCAGGAAATGCTACTGAAACGCTGAGAATGTTTCTGCTAGGCATTCTTGTGGTTGAGAGCAGAGACAAATTAAAATACTGAGGTGTAGGACCCACAAACTAAATTTGAGAAGGGTACGCACAGTCCGCCCTATCCTCTAGCTCATAGGATGTATGCTTTTAGGCCTCTCCTCCAAATCACAAGGCTACTTGAGTTTTCTTTGTTGGCCCCGCTCCAACCGCCTCAGGCAAGAACAGCCTCCACGGACATCTAGGATACAGTGGAAGTAAAATGGACTCGGGAGTGGATCGAGCTGCCTTTGGCCTTCCTGTTGCAGAACCCATCAATTCCCTGATCATTTAAACCAGTTTTAGTCGGGTTTCACATTTCTTGCAACAGAAAGCTTTCTGGCAGAGAAAATAATACCTATATCATTGGCTGCTGTGGGGATTTGCGAAATAAGAGTGTGTCTAAAGCAGCAGCATAGTGCTTGGGATATGGTGAGAATCTGACAGTGGTCCTCAGGGTGACAAAGCAGCTCTCTTGCAGCCAAAGAGGTAGCTCTTAAACAACAATTAATGTCCACAGACTCCCTGCCCCTTCCCCAAGGTATCGAGATAAAAGCCCCAGAGATAAAGCAAACACAGGTGGGAGAGGATTCTCCAGGGCATTGCATCTTGGAGTTCTCCAAGTGTCTCTACAAACATTTGCTGAATTGTGCTGAGCACTTGCTGTGCACAAAATCCAGTGCCTACAATGGAGTGTGTATGAACGAACAAAGGAAACAAAAGAGACAAACCAATAGACTCTTTAACTGTAGAGAACAGATGGTTACCAAAGGGGGGGGAGGGAGAGGGGAACTAGGTGAAGGGGATTAAGAGTACACTTATCTTAATGAGCACCCAGTAATATAGAGAATTGAATCACTATATGGTACACCTGAAAGTAATTTAACACTGTGTTAACTCTACTGGAATTAAAAAATAAGCAAAACAAAAAACCATGCAGTGTGTAAGTCACGTATCAAGTGGTATGTATGCACGGTGGAGGAGGAGAGATCATGTGAAAAAGTAATCAAACAGACATGCATTCAAATTCCAAATAGGAATTACCACTTTTCTTTGCTAAGTCCAAGGCAGACATTGCTAATCAGCCACTGATCTCTTTCTCCCTGAGCCTAACATAGCCTCAAGATCCTTGGGGCACCCAGGCGACTCAGTCGGTTGAGTGTCTGACTTCGGCTCAGGTCGTGATCTCGCAGTTTGCAAGTTCGAGCCCCACACCGGGTTCTGTTGTCAGCACACAGCCCACCTTGGATCCTCTGTCCCCCTCTCTCTGTCTTGTGCTCTCTCTCAAAAAATAAGTAAACTTTACAAATAAATATATTTGAAAACTCCTCAGCAGAACATTGTAGAGAACCACTATCAACTAAACAAAGTAGGCACAAAAGATGAAATTTACTTGCCTTCCCTATCATGGATGTCTGATACTAGATAAAACTGGCAGGCTAAAAAGGTAGATAACTGTTTTAGGAAGCTTAGGAAGGGGGTGCCTGAGTGGTTCGGTTGGTTAAGTGTCCGACTCCGGCTCAGGTCATGATCTCACCAGTTTGTGAGTTTGAGCCCCACACAGGGCTCTTGGCTGTCAGCACGGAGTCTGCTTCAGATCCTCTGTCCCCCTCTCTCTCTACCCCTCCCCTGTTTGCCTGTGCACTCTCAAACATAAAATAAACATTGTTTAGAAAGTAAATTAGTGCATATGTGAGAAATTACTAAGAGATTAAAAAAAATCTCAGTGGCTGAAGAACAAATATTGCAAACCATCCCTAACTACACCCCCCCCCCCTTCCCAATCTGGGACACATGACCCCACTTACTGCATGGGTCTTGCCAGTTCCCTGAGTAAAGTGTAGCCTTTCCTGCCTCTAGGCTCCCGTCCTTCAGGTCTGTGCCTTCCAGCTTCAGCCAATCTTCCATGCCACGTC
Organism: Panthera uncia; assembly: GCF_023721935.1. Lineage (NCBI taxonomy): Eukaryota > Metazoa > Chordata > Mammalia > Carnivora > Felidae > Panthera > Panthera uncia. The sequence goes on from NC_064807.1 coordinate 67,927,033, forward strand.
AACAAAGATAATCTTACTAGTTAATGAAAGGATTAGTGAAGAGATTATCAAATTGATTCAGCAAACTCAACTGAGGCCCATGTACCCAGGAGAGAACCAGGTGAGTAAGAAGCTTGGGCAGTTCTTTTGGGAAACACCCCCCCACCCCAACACACACACCCCCTCTAAAAAAATTTTTAAGTCTGCAACCAAGATAGCATACTCTTCTAGGGTGGGAGGAAGGTGGGTTGGGAAGATGGGTGAATTTTGTGATTAACAATTCTGTGCTGAAAGCCAGAGTGCCTATCCTGAAAGTGGTTGGTCTTAGGTGTCCTCAGTTGGGACTCTGCGTCTTTACGGATCAGACTTATATTTTTTCTGGAATGGTTGAGTTTGAGAATTATGGATCAGGATTTGGAATGCTTAGCCTGCCCCTTCCTTGGCTCTACTCCTAACAATACACTCAAACGAAGGCTGAGGCCACCCAGGGTATAAACACCCACCCTTCTGGGTAAATCAGAGTAAGAATGAAAACCAGAAGATGCTTGATGCATTTCAAATTGGCCAAACTAATCCTTCTTTATTTATAAGTAAACTATTGGCATTTGAGAATCAAAGTGTCACTTGTTTGTATGTTCTTGGCAACACATGGTGATGTCACTGAAGCCTCTGGGCGGTCTCTCTCTGCCCTCCTGCTCCACTCAATTCTCTACATTGAAGCCAGAGTGACCTTTCTCAAATACAATCTGATCCCATCAAGGCCTCCTTAACCCTGGGAAGAGTCCAAGCTCTTTACTATGCCTCCCAAGGTCCTCTGTGATGGGGCCACACTCACCTTTACTCCCCACTCCCTGCCTCGTCCTTTATCCCTCAGCACTGTGGTGGAATGCATAATGGCCACGTCCTAACCCCTACAACCTGTTAGGTGTGCTGCCTTCCATGGTAAGAGGAACTTTGCAGATGTGATTAAAGATTTTGAGAAGGGAGTTTATCCTGGGTTATACAGGTAGAGTCTAAGTGTAATCTTAAATATCTTTATCAGACTGAGGGAGAGAGATGAGGCTACGTAAGGAGAAGCAATCTGACCTAGGATGCAGAGAAATTGGAGTGGTGAGGCCACAGGCCAAGGAATGCCCACAGCTACCAGAAGCTGGAAGAGGCAAGGAAGGATCCTCTCCCCTGGACTTCCCAGAAGAAATCAGCCCTGCCATCATCTTGATTTTAGCTCCATAAGATTCAGTTCAGACTTCTGGCCTCCGGACTTGCAAGAGAACACATTTCAGTCATTTTAAGACTAAATATATGGTAATCTGTTACAGAAGCAATGGGAAACTCATACAAACCTTGTCCAATGGCAGTGGTTCCCGAACACATCCTGCTGGCCTTTCTTCTGGAGTTGCTCTCCTTTTTCCTGGGGATGTCTCTCCCATACCTTTTGCCTGCTTTACTCCTACCCCTTCCTTAAGATTCAGCTTTAGGCCCAGTGCCTACTCTCCTGGTTGCCCCAGGCTGGGTGAGGGTCTCTACTCCAGGTTTGCACCACACCTGAGTACATCCTTCCCACCGCAGTCACCAATAGGTATTATCATGGTATTTATGTGTCTGTCTCCCCACTAAGCTGTGCACCTCTTAGGGGCAGAAGTCAAAAGCTGTTCTTCCTGCAGTCCCCTCTGTTTCATGTCTAGCACAGGAACTGGCACATAAGAATCCCCAAGAAGTGTTGAAGGAACGAATGAACAAGTGGTCAAAGCTTCTTGACCTCCCAGATTCAGGTGACTTTGACATCCACTCCACTTCTGCTATCTGTTCTTGCAGCTTATCCCCTGGCCCTTGCCCCTGGCACTGAGCCCTAAGGAAATCCCAAGTCAAACATCAGCCAGGAGCAGGTCTGACAGATGAACTATCCACTGAGTATCCTGCAAAATAAATACCACAGGGAACACCTAGAATACCAAGAAATAACGAAATACTGTACCGTATTTGTTTTCTTGGGGGGTGAAGATCAGCCTGTAGTGCAGAATGTGGTAATGCCTAATTCTTTCTTAAAGTGACATTCCTTGAGCTTCTCAATCGAGCCCCCATAGCACTGACCACTCAGCTACTACTTTCTGCAATTCCCATACCTCCATAATGATTCAGGAGACTCTACTACTAAACTCTAACTATTCCTAACATATAATACGATTTAGCTCCCAGTAAGACCCATAACTGAAATTCTGAGAGCTAGTTTTGTGCTACAACGGATTAATACTGTCTACCTGAAATGGGGTCATAGGCCTCCATTTACTATTTTTTTTTTTTAATTTTTTTTCAACGTTTTTTATTTGGGACAGAGAGAGACAGAGCATGAACGGGGGAGGGGCAGAGAGAGAGGGAGATGCAGAATCGGAAACAGGCTCCAGGCTCCGAGCCATCAGCCCAGACAGAGCCTGACGCGGGGCTCGAACTCACAGACCGCGAGATCGTGACCTGGCTGAAGTCGGACGCTTAACCGACTGCGCCACCCAGGCGCCCCTCCATTTACTATTTGATAAAGGTATTAAGCTGAAGCTATGAACACAATTTTGTTCTGCAAACTGTTTCTCTAGAAGGACTTTTACCTGACTACTGCCACATGACTTTACTCTTTGTCAGACAAGACAGGCTGCCAATCTTCTCCAAGGTCTACGAATTCAGGAAGACTTTACTAATGGAAAGCATGTAAAACAAACCACAGAAAACCAAAAACAGACCACAGCAAAGCAATACGGAATTACAAACTAACTTTAATTACATCAACAGGAAGAATTTCAAACCATGTTGAGAATTTATAGTTTAAAGTTTAAATCTGGCTAATGGATCCTAACTGTGACATCATTCTCAAAGGTGAAAGTATTTGAGATGGCAAATGGACAGAATAATCATTTCGGTAGCATCTAGGAATATTGCTACAATTACTTTACATAAATAGAAATCCATGTCTTTAGTAGTAAGGTGTCACGTCTTGGAGTAAAAATTCACATAGGACAGGCTTATAAATATACATAAATCTCAAAATCAATAACAATTGAACATTGGGTACACAATTATTACAAAACGAATATAACCCATCGGTGTCTATTTAAAGGCATAGGTTTTTACAAAATAGTATTTGTAGACAGTCTCAAAAAAGCATATGAAGACTCCTGGAGCCAGACCATTCCAGCTTGTCAGCATGTCTGTGGGAATAAGGCAAGTGAGGAAGCTGCACTCACTCTTCCAGGTGGCAGGACATCGTATGTGATGAAACGGTAACTGCTCCAGTGACCCGGTGAATGCCACAACACCCGCTGCACCCCATGACCCTCGGGAATCGCTTACCCTCCAGAAGAAGGACCTTAACAGCTATGTGCCTGATGGCAAATATCCTGGGGGGGGGGGGGGGGGGGAGGGAGAACTGAAAACAATCCAGCATCAGTGTATTTTACAAGAAAAATCTCAAAGGGCCTGAGGAATCACGTCAATTTTCAGTCTCCAGACATACTTAAAACCACATTAGCATAGCCTCTACTTTGTGACAAGGAACTTCTACTCAAGTCGTTTGTTAAGTATAAAAACAAAGAAGTCCAACTTGAAACCAAATACCTGAATAGGGACTCTAAATACAAATCAGGTACAGGCTGTATCAACATGCCATTTACTCCGTTAACGTTAGCTTTGGTTTCTTAACTAAACATATAGAAAAGTCAAACTCAACAATGATACGTTATATATTTTTAACAATTCATAGAATGTTGAGTGGCGGAGGCAAGGCTTAAAAAAAGGAATTCTTTCTACAAACTAAATTCCTATAAACTAAAGGGTAGTTTTGCCTGCAATCTGCACAATGTTTTTTATCTCTTGGGTTTTACAGTGTTCAAGAGATCAGAAACAGGAACAATCCTGACAAAGACCTTCACACGGGTATGGCATGTAAATATAGAGATTTATGTATATCTTATCATGTATGTACAAATATATATACAAACACACTGAGATTAATCCAACTGTTCACTAAACATAACCAATTCTGCTTAGAGAACAAGGATATACACTTATATACAATTATATACAACAAAGTATACACATCTCAGCATCTGGCCTAGTACAGGGGCTCCCGAACATTTTTCCATTAGGATACACAAAGGAGAGGCTATAGTCATGTGTGTAAAACTCTCCCCTGGGTGTAACAGATTTAGATAACCCTTGAAAAGAAATCTACAGGGAAATAAATTATTCTTAAACACTGTAATCCCCACCATGAAGAGCAATGCAACAGTAAAAGTCATTCATGATTTCCACAGCTCAGAGTATTTAAAACTGCTGCTCACTCAGTTCTGAATTTACTGCAACAGAGCTGAGGAGTGGAAACGGAGACTGCAAAGCCTAAAATCTTTACCATCTGGCCCTTTACAGAAAAAGTGTGCAGACCCCAGGCTAGAGCCAAGAAGGACACACAACCTCAGGGGTAACATCTTGGAAACACAAAATCCAGAATATAGGTGGTAAACTTAATTACAGAAGTTGTAGGAAAAACTATCTGGGATGAAAAACCTATCCTGAGTGGTCCCGACTTTCCGATTTCCTTAACAACAAAAGCCAGCTTAAGATCATTAAATATGGCTCCTGCATTTCGTTTTTGAAATCATGGTTATAAATTCAGCTTTGAGACTACAGTGGCACAATAAAAGGGCACTGGGTTCCAAACAAGAAGACCTGAGGTTTTAGGTAAGTCACTTCTAAAAATTAACTAAGACAAATACATTCTTCCAGTATTGTCCAATCTGTACATTAAAAAAAAAAAAAAAAAAAAAAAAACTATTAAAAGCGCTAAAATGACTGATAAAACAAAGACTAAATGTTTTTAAGAAGGAAGTTGAAATAAACCGTACCCCTTTCCCCAAATAGAACTATAAAAGTCCTTTATTGTGAATCAGTAAAGAGAGGAAAAAGCACCTACCTAATTTGAGTGTGGAGAGTGGGTTCCATTTAACAAATGTGTAGGATAATGTGGGTTAATCCACATTAAGTGCTTAGAACAGCACTAAATACATTTAGCTGTTATTATTCTCTTCAGGAATTTTATAAAAAAAACTGGTTAGGCATCTCCCCTGTGACAAGTAGTATGCTGGAAAATGGGAATATAGAGATAAAATAGAAATTTATTTTTTGTAATAGGTAAGAATAAATGAAATTGAAGTCTACAGAATTTTAATTTCAGTGTGCCTATAATGATTCTGTGAAATGACAGTGCAATGCCGTTCCGCATCCCTGGTCTGTGAATTCTTATTTGTGAACAACCATTATTGTTAAAAATATCCACTAAGTTTCGCTGTAGGATAAAATAGCATGGCTAGTAACCATCTTCCTATTTGTGTTTCAGAAGTTCAGTGTTCACTAAAGAAATGGTTTATGGTTTGATCACAAGTGGGAGCATACAAAAATGTTGGCTGGCCAGTTTGGCACCGTATACGAAATATAAGCCTCTGAACCAACCAAACTTGGCACAGAAGTACAGTCATTTACTTATTTTGTTGAACAATGTTTGCTGAGCGCCTACTGTGTAGCAGTGCCTGTTACAATGATGAGGAACAAGAAATGGTCCCTGCACCAGGGAGCTAGCAAGGGTGAGCAAGAGTTTGAAGTGCAATGAGTAATACGATGGGGAAGCCCAGTGTGCTGTGGGAGCACACAGCGGGGACCAAAACCTATCTAGTCCAGGGGAGTGGAGGAAGAACAATTGAAGCCATGACGTGAAACATAAGTAGGAGTTCAGCAAGCACAGAAGTGTAAGATGTCTGGGCACAGGCAACACCATGAGAGGTGAGTGAGAGCAAAAGATGATTTTGGAGGTAATCAAAATGGTTTGCAAAAAAAAAAAAAAAAAATTAAAAAAATATGGTTTGCATTGTACCCTCATGGCAGTAAGAAGTCAGAGAACGTTCTAAGCACAAATATGCAAAACTGGTCATCAAAGTAAAATAATTTGTGGAAAAATTAGCTTGACTTGAAATTAAGCAGAAGGAAAATCCATTAATTTATTCATTCCCTGCCTGCTACAGAGGCTAGCCTGTCTCTCTTTAGTCTCAATCTATTTATAGCCGAAATACTATATACATGAGCATGAAGTATAAAAATATTTGCCTTCTTATATACAAGGTCGGTGCCTGTCTACTCCGTATCCTTACTACTAAACAACAGCTACAACTTAAAAGGTGTGCACAGGCCATCCTCAGCTGGAAGCAAGCAGAGGGCTTAGTTCTGTCCGAGGCAATCACAGTGAGGTGGAGCCACAGACTTGAACGAGATGACCTGAGTTTGAAGCCTACACCCAACTCTTTCGCTCACTAAATATCATTTAATCTCTCTACATCTGCAAGAGGATTATTTCTCTTACATTCCTCGGATGCACCTGGTAAACCATGTCACAGAATCTCGATGTTTTCCTTATTTTTTGTACAGTTCCAGAATTCAAAAGCTCTCTCCCCAGGTGGACTTTCACCTTGATGTGAATTCCAAGGATGGCATTAGAAATCACAGTCTCCAGTCTTGTTTAATCACAAAATCCACAAAGTTGGAGCCAGCTCTAAAGCAACAAGGGGCGGGGACGCAAACCAGAGGACTCCAAAATTCTACAATGCAAATCCATCAGCAATTAACTATATCCATAGACTCTTTTCCTCTGAATGGGCTGTTAGCAGAGACATTTGGAACAAAGGAACATATGGGTTCCTTTGAAAAAACAGAATGCATTAAGTCTAGGAATTATAAATTATGCTGACTGCTGGTCCAATTTACAAGTCTGAATACTTTGAATGGATAACTCCAGATGAATTCACTTTAGGGGTCATTTCCCATTTTCTAATTAAAGAAAAATGTCATCTTAAAAAGTTTCTACTCCAAATCTCCACAATCTTCAAAAATGTTGATTTATTTTCAAAATGCCTTTCATTTTTATTAAGATGCTTTGCCTATTATAATACATATTTAATCATACAACCAGTGGATGTCAACTCTTGACAATACAATTAGCTGTAACCACGGATGAATACCTTAATTTATAAAATACAGTGATAGAAGAGTCCAAATTCTAATCACTAAGAATGCCCATATTTTTTTTTATCATTAATATAGTTGTACATCTTCAGGTACACTCACAGTTCCTTTTCTAACCTTTCCAAACAGCAATAAAAATATTTTCTTGTAACTATTCACTGATTGAGAAGAAATTGCAAGTAAATACGAACCATTTTCTTATCATGGTAACCTTTCCCTTTCTCCCCATCAGCTGTATAAATATCCAAACACATTTATGGAAATTTGAAACTTCTTCTGCCCAAAAGGCTGGTCGTGAACCAGGACCATCCAGTGAAGTTCTCTTTAGTAATGCTTCAGGTAACTCTATTGAGCTGTAGTCGGAAGAGTAAAGGTTGTTTAGAGACCCTGTGCCTAGCTCTTTCTCTACCTTGTTATGTGTTATCTGACCAAGTAGCCACATGGCATGGGTGTCACCAAAAAGGCAGCTTTCTTCAACTTCAAATCTCATTCAATACGCTGGCACTAATAAGTTTCATCAAGCCAACTCAGAGATGGTATGAAAGCTGAAAGAAGAAAACACATTTGAAAGTGCTTAGAAAAATTTTAAGTAACTACTTTCCAAAAGTATGGGATCAATATTAAACAATCTTCTTTGATTAGAAAAGAAGCTTGCTCTTTCCTCCAAAAAGCTGAAATCATAGAAGTCTTTTTTTAAATAATAAAAACTAAAATTATACTGCATACTCTTTAGAAATATATTATACTAAAGACTTAATAATCCATTTAATATGTTGGCTTTGCAGCTGTGGTTAAGGAGTTCCCATCAACAGGTAGAAGGTCAGGGCAACAATGAGAAGCAAACAAAATGGAGAAGAGAAGGTTTGATAGGCAGCCGATGGCATAAAAATGTCTTCATACTTGTAAATACTGACAACACGCTCTGAAGTCGGTGGTGAGTCTATATCATGTCGGGTGATAGAGCCTTTAGGAAAGAAAGCAAAAGGAAGGGGGTAGTCAAAAAAAGCACACAGATTTAAAATGATGTATGCAAACAACAGAAAAACTAGACAAGTCTTTCACATTGAATACATAAGCGGGGATTATAAAGATCTGGAATCACGTATTAGAATCATCAGAATTCTCCATAATGTTTGTACATACACAGAAATAGAAAGAACATAAAAAGTAGCTAAATTTACCCCAAAAGGCTGGCTTTCATGAATCCACACCCCCCTACCAGAACAATACTATTGATCTATTGCACCCCACTTTGTTGCTTCTTAGCACTGTATGAATGCCTACTTACAAGGTGTCTGATGAGTTTTATCTTACTAATACCAAATGAAAAACCGTATTTTGATTTTAAGCAGCAAGAGCTACTATTTTTTCCCTCAAACAGATCTTTTATATAATGGATCATCAACAACTCCTGATCATGTCATACTTGCTTACAGATGGAAGTCTCTTTCATTGTCTGTGGTACAGGAAGTGGTGGCCTGCCCGGGCCAGACCAGAGAGTGTGCGGTGTGCTATGTGTGCATCTGTATGTCTGACAGGCAGAGTGAGGTGGAATAGTAGAGAAAGTAGGAGGATTCAGATACCAAACAAGTGTTTGGACTGGAGACTTTTTTTTTTTTTTAATCTGGTGAGACGTGTAAAGAGAGGAAGGCTGTGTGTATGGGATGCTTAATAAGCTGAAATTGATTCAAAGTGCCTGACCTCCTGAATAAGTCACATGGACCTCGGGTTAAGGAGACTACAGGCATGTGAGTTCAATACAAAGGCCTCCTTAGAAATAGGGCTCAGAGGGGTGCCTGGGTGGCTCAGTCGGTTAAGCAGCCGACTTTAGTCAGGTCACGATCTCATGGTCCGTGAGTTCGAGCCCCGCGTCAGGCTGTGGGCTGATGGCTCAGATCCTGGAGCCTGCTTCCGATTCTGTGCCTCCCTCTCTCTCTGCCCCTCCCCCATTCATGCTCTGTCTCTCTCTCTGTCTCAAAAATAAATAAAAAAATTAAAAAAAAAATAGGGCTCAGAGTGTTTTTAATTTTTTTTAACGTTTATTTATTTTTGAGACAGAGAGAGACAGAGCATGAATGGGGGAGGGTCAGACAGAGAGGGAGACACAGAATCCAAAACAGGCTCCAGGCTCTGAGCGGTCAGCACAGAGCCCGACACGGGGCTCAAACTCACAGACCGCGAGATCGTGACCTGAGCTGAAGTCGGAGGCTTAACCGACTGAGCCACCCAGGCGCCCCAGAGTGAGTGTTTTTTAAAGTCCCATCTGGCAGGGAAGCCCAACAAATTTGACACATTAATTGCCTGCTCCAGGGTCCGTGCTGGCTCCTGTCAACACAAATTCAAACTCCTCAGATTGGCATGGAGATTTTTCATTTTTTCTTAATAAAAAAAATTTTTTAATGTTTATTTTTGAGAGAGTGTGGGTGGGGGAGGGGACAGGGAGAGAGGTAGACAGAGAGCCCAAAGTTGGCTCCTTGCTGTCAGCACAAAGCCCGATGTGGGGCTCGAACCCACTCACCATAAGATCACGACCTGAGCTGGAATTGGACACTTAACTGACAGAGCCACCCAGGCGCCCTGGGAAATTTTTCTTTCAGCAGATCCCATCACCTCTCCCACCTAACCTACCTCCCTCATTGGTCACATATGATGGGCTCCAAGGTTTAACCATGCACCTCCACATCAGGCTTCCCTTGAGGGAAACCTAATCCTATATCCCCTTCAAGCCTTAGCTTAAAGTGTATCCCCTCTGAGAGACTTTAAGAGTGTATAAGATATGATCAATAGAGAGTAATTTAATCCACAGAAGGTGCTCCAGAAACAGGAAAAGCACAAGCCCATATATGGGGTAGGAATATGTCTGTTCTGTTTGAGGACAGAGACAAGAACAATTGTCCTGAGAGGGCTAATCAGGCAACGTGGGATCAGACTTGAGGAGGGCTTAGAATGTTAGGCTATTATTCCATTTACGCTAGATGATGACTTTCCAAAGTACAGCACTTTCCAACTTGTAAAGGAGTTTCAAATACTTGTTTTCTCTTAATGCTTACAATGATCCTAGGAGGTTGGTATTATCATCATCCCCATTTTAGATACAAAGAAATTGGAGTTCAGAATTTAGATAAAGGCTGGGCACAGCTACCAAGAGGGAGAACCCACACTCAAATCTAAAGTTTTAGTTTTCAAATGCTATCATTTTAAATGAGTTCATTTCTCCAGGCTAAGATATAATTTATTTCCATGAGTACTGAAAGTTCTCAAAGATATAACTGCAGACCCATTGTTGGTATCATGGGAAATAAGCAAACGGGGAAGGTATCACAAATCTGCAGGCATCCAAATGATTTCCCAATTAGAAACAGGCAAAAAAAAAGGTATAAACTCTCCAGACTAATCAATGGAAACAACTCGAAGAAGAAGATTAGGCAACAGAGAGTTGACAAGCACACAGTACAGAAAGATGCAATTAATTGCTAGGAGCCAGAATGAGTTCTCCTACAAGCACCATGAACAACTAACTCACTTTCGTTTTTAGGCCGTTAGGCTTGATCAGCCAGGAGGAAGGCTGAAGACACCATGCAACGTGATTTTGGCAGCCTCCAAAAGGTCTCATGATATCCTTGGGTCTTTGTGGGGGATCTGTTGAAGAGCCTTGCCACCCAGAGTGAGGTCATCAATGGACCAGCATCCACTGAGAAGTTTGTAAGAAACACAGAATCTTGGGTCCCACTCTAGACCTACTGAAACTGCATTTTAATGACAGAGCCAGGCAATTCCTGTACATATTAAAATCTGAGGAGCAATGGGCTAAATTATAGGATAATCTGGTGGGTTTGTGACCACCAGAACAGTCATAAAGTGAACACTAATGAGACGCTTGGTGTCAATCTCTAGAGAAGTCTCAAGATGTCCTTTCCTGTTCAGTATTTTTTACATTTAGAACATAGGAGCTAAGAGTACTCACTGACTTTGGAGTCAGACAGACCTAGGACGGAATTTTAGTTCCTCCATTAATTGTTGTATAGCCTTGAGCAAGTTCCTTAATCTCTCCAAAATGAGGATGATAATATCTATACCTTTCAAGGATGTGGTGAGGAGTAAATGAGAATGTTGTGAGAATTTAATACAGCACATACCCCCACATATAGCAGATATATGATCTGTTCCATTAAGCACACAGCTCATCATAAATTACCTTGTACTGTGCTAGCTACGTATGTGTATTAGTTGTCCATTTGTATGTCTGTGTATTTAAGTCCATTACAACTTCCTGAAGGCAGGATCATATCTCCTTTTTCTGTTGTATCATCCAAAGGGCTTATCACTCTCTTGCCCAAAAAATAATGAACACAAGCAAAGCAGTGTCTGGTGTTTAAACGGGATGCCGAAGTGTGAGCTTACCCTGAATGGCTGGACCCCAAGCAAACAGATAATACCAACTCAAATGCAGATCGACAATTGTTTCATCTCTGGGAACGTTCACAGGGCGTTTAAATCTGCAGGTGACCCGATTGTTTTCAAAGACTCCTTCTTCATCTCTGGCAGGGTTTCTCTGAATCTCTTTTGCCCACTGGCCTACATTATAGAAGTGCTGTATGCGGACCCTGCCATTGTCATCATGGACACAGGCCATGACGTCATCACCACCCTAACATGAAAAACAATGGGGGAAGAAGTCAAAGGTGTGTCTTTCACAAACTTTTCTGCTAGAAGGAAATTTCACTCAGATATATCCATTTCATTACCTCTGTAATTTGAAATCCCGCCCAGAGAAACCTATTTTTTTATTAAAAAAGCTTTAACCAAGTGAGTGAAGTTAGCATTACAATAACTGACATCAAATGCCTCCTTATGTGATGTTCAAAGAATACATCTCCAGCTATTTAGTATTCCTGCTGACAACACAAAAGTAACCTAATCATGAGGAAACAATCAAACAAACCCAAACTGAGACTTCTACAAAAAATGATTACAAAAACTATTACAAAAATACTTATAATCTTCACAAGGACTGATGTCATGAAAGACCAAAAAAAGAAAAAAAAGGCTACGAATTGATTTCAAAATAAAGAAGTGCATGACAACTAATAGTGTTCGTAGACAGAATCCTAAGTCATAAAATAAAACTTTCTATAAAGGATAGTATTGCGACAATGGACAACACTGGAAAATGGGCTGTATATTTGATAATACTATCTTATTAGTGTTTAACTTCCTGAATTTAATAAATAGATTTAATCTCCAAAGTTTCCAGAAAATAATAAAAATAATATAGCAAGTACCAGCAGCAACAGCAGGGTAGTGAGATAAAGCACGTGTGGAAAAGTGACATCATTTGTTAAAAAAAAAAAAAAAGAAAAAAGTTTGGAAGTAGACAGTGGTGATGGTTGTATACTGTGAATATAATTGATGCCACTGAAATGTACATTTTACAATGGCTAAAAATGGCAGACTTTATGTTATGTACATTTCACCACAATAAACAAGTTATTTGGTGAATCTGGGTGAAGCAAATGTGTTGCACTATCCTTACAGATTGTCTGTACCTTTAAAGTTTTAAAAAACAGGTCCAAAAAATGGGTGGCTCAGTCAGTAGAGCATGAGACTATTGATCTCAGTGTTGTGAGTTTGAGCCCCATACAGGATGTAGAAATTACTTAAAAATAAAATCTTTAGCGGCACCTGGGTGGCTCAGTTGGTTGAGCGTCCGACTCTTAATTTTGGCTCAGGTCGTGATCCCAGGGTTGTGGGACTGAGCCCCATGTTGGGCTCTGCATTGACCATGCAGCCTGCTTAGGATTCTCTCTTTCTCTCGTTCTGTCCCTCCCCCGTTCTCTCCCTCTCTCCCTCTCTTAAATAAACATTAAAACATACACACATACACACACACACACACACACACACACACCCCAAATCTGAGCACTTCTCACCACTCCCACTGTTCTAACCCTGTCTGAGCTGGCCTTCTCTCATTGTAGAAGCCTCACAACAGGTCAGCTGAAGAGAATAAGGTGGCTCCTATTGACAGAACAGCAGCATGTGCAGAGGTACAGAGGCCCAAGAAAGTCTGGCTGTTGGAAAGCACCCTGGCATAGTGAAATGGCAAATGATAGTGTTACAGAGGAAGGAGGGGAAGAACACAGCAGAGGCACAGAGAGAAGCACAGGTAAGAGACAGACAGCTGCCTGGGATCCTGATGCCCTGCCTGTTCCTGGTCCTGGCTTCTGGTCTTTCTCAGGTCCAGATGTGTTCTTGCCCATGTGTACTATGGAGGAATGAATTGTTGGACTCAATTATTCAATCCCCAGTACTAGTATTACAAACCCACACTTTCAAGGGGCCTCTTGGTAAGAGAAGTGAACTTCCCTGTCCCTTCATTCTGGGCTTCACAGTGTGACTTACTCTGGGCATTGAAATGTTAGCAGATGTGATGTAAGCAGAGGTTGGAAATAAGTTTGGATGGATCATGCCTTTCTGCCTCTGCCAAGAAAACAACATGCCTTGGTAGCTGCTGGTTCCAGAATGATTAGAGAAAACCTGAATCCAACCCACGGACAGGAGCCAAGCCCAGCTGAGCCCTAGCCAAATCACACACATGTGAACGAGAAATAATGCTTATAAACGGTGTAGTTTTGGAGACGCTTCTTGCAATATTATTGCCGTAACAACTAATAAATGCGGGTACCACAAGATACCCTGTATTCTCATAACCAACCCTTTCTTTTGTTTGAGCCAGCTTGAAATTTTTTTTTAACTTTCAATCAGAGAGCCATAACTAATATAGTCATTATTATGCTTTGATCAATTTATTTGCTTTGCTTTGAAAAAGGAAATCAAATGCTAGAAATTCACTTCTCACATTTAACAGTGGCATGGGAACCTAGAGAAACAAAACCATGCCCATTCTCTAAAATCTAAAGTAGCACAGCAAACTGAAGGGAAAAAAAATCACCTTTTATCATGATTCGCGTCTTACCATTTTCTTGTCTGAAGAGAATCCAACTGCTACCCAACCATCTGTGTCGGCGCTCAGTTCAAATTCCACATCAGCCCCTATCATCCGGTAGCTAAGGAAGTAGTCACAAGTCTCTGCATTACAGCCCGGTTTGCCATATCTATAGGACATATCAAAACATATCACTACTTCTTCAGCTACTTATTCATAAATACATTAAGAAGTCATCAATGTATCAGGCACACCTCAGCAAGATTATCAGATAAATTAGATCTTTGCTACCAGGGATCTCAAAACCAGTTTCACTCAGGAGAGAACACAGAGAGGATCTAACTGCTCCTTTTTATCCACATACATCCTGAGGGACCAGAGATGGGAAGGGGCTTCCACAGTGAGTCAGTAGGGCCTCCACTCCCAGCCAGTATTCTCGACATTATATTAGAGCTTCTCAGAGACTAGTTATTACTGAATTATTTCTGAATCCCTTCCAGAGGAAAAAAAAAATCTGAGTTAATAAACTGTCTTTGTTAATTAAATGTATACCAGTTCTTCTTTACTTACAAATTCCCATACAACTAAACTAACAAAAATTTACAAATGAAATATAAGTTAAGCTACAGAACCAGGAACATTCAAATTCCCAGCATTCATGCAATACATAATGCAGTGTTACTGAAGGTGGATTTTGCTTACCTGCATAGGGGTATATTTGACTATACTGTGCAGGGTCTCTTGGTTGAACATGCTCTTACCACCACCACTAAACACAATTCCACTAAACACAATTCCACATTCCTCCACTTTTATCTATTTGAACCGCTGCAAAACCCTTATACGTACAATACACCAAATGGATACCTCATCTGGTATTCACTGAGCACGAATGCATCAATATTTATAAAATCTGCGCTCTGTCAGGCTACCTGATGCTAACACAATTACAAATTTAGACACCAGAGTATAGGGCAGTATAAACTGGTTATCCAGATAGTCAGATTATGCAGACATTAATCTTTTTAAGGAGCACTATTGAAATGGAAATGCAAATTTAAACTTTCTTACAGAAGACGTGTGGACCCTTTAAGAATCTGAAAGCCCTAGTTGAGGAACATCATTTTTACACCATTTTCACAATAGCAGAAAACTAGCAACGGGTGAGACCACAGAAGCTCAGGTGGGAGGCATGTGAAGAAACAGGGCACAAGGCTGTCAAGTGCTGACTGAGGAGGCAGGGAACACGCCACAAGGCTGGCAGGTACCCTGAGTAGGTGGGAAGAGATGTAAATTTCAAGACAACATGGAATGGGCTGAAAATGCTGAACGGGGGTAAGGAAAGCTAAAGGAGAAATGAATGTGCCAGAAAACAAGTCACCCTGAAGCCAGCAGGTACTGAAATTCCTTCCCTCCTCAAAAATGTCACCCATTGGGGCGCCTGGTGGCTCAGTCGGTTAAGCGGCCGACTTCGGCTCAGGTCATGATCTCGCAGTCCGTGAGTTCGAGCCCCGCGTCGGGCTCTGTGCTGACAGCTCAGAGCCTGGAGCCTGTTTCAGATTCTGTGTCTCCCTCTCTCTCTGACCCTCCCCCATTCATGCTCTGTCTCCCTCTGTATCAAAAATAAATAAACATTAAAAAAAAAAATGTCACCCATCACTAGGCTTAATATTGCTGGCCATGTTCCTCAATAATAGTATTATTTGGATTCTTAAAAATTCCTTAGAAATACCTTTGTAATCCAAAGAAAACTCAAAACCCCTTTATTCAATTTTTTCTCCTTGAGCACTGAAGAAAAGAAAAGAAAAAAAAAATCCAGAACTTCCAGTGCAGTGGCCATCACAACCTTTACTCAAGGACAATTTATCCTAGGAAATAACAAATTCAAAGAGGAGGAGGCTTTTCCAACAATGTGGAGCTGTCTGGATGGGAGGTTCACTGTCTGTATTGGTGTTTGCTAGCTCCCATCATGTCTTGATAGAACACTACTAATAATCACAGAGGAACTCACTAAACCTAAGATAACCAGCTATAATAATCAGTGTTTAATGACTATTTAGTATCACCCAGATATTCCTAAGTCATGAGTCTTTACTTGAAAAGGAACTGGAGGTCTTAGATGTCTATCATTGTCTGTCCCGCTCACAGCCTAATAAGACATAGCCTGTGCCACGATTCTTTTTCATATAGCCAACTGGTTAGGAGTCGATACCTGGGCCAATGGCAGTATGGTCATAAGTGAAAAGCCAGGTCAGAGCATTCCAGTGCCAAGTAGCATTCTAGAGTTTACGGCGTCTAAGACCGAAAACTGGGGTGCCCACCAGAAACAGGCCACATCCCTGCTGAAGCTGTGAGGGGGTGCAGGCCCTGATTAGAATAACCTGTATGCAATTTAAATACTACCTTGAGAAGTAAATCAGTGTCTTAGCCTTAAAGATATCCAACTCGCAGATCTACCAACCTAAAGCATCCCTTAGTCTTTCCACAGTCATCCACTTTGATTTTGGCAAATGGATCCACGGGAGGAGCAGTAGGGAAAGGGTAACCTAGACGGTGAGAATAAACAATGGTTAGAAAATCCAGTGACAGCTTTTCCAAGGAGACGTTTTTCTTTTTAATATATTGACTATTTTCTATCACACGTGTCTAGAAAGGCTTCAGGTCTCAGAAAAGGGCTTTGTTTAAGCCTAATCACCCTCTTCATGATGGTAGGGTGCACAGTACACATCTTTGAGACAGTCTTGCATGTTAACTGAGAATATGTGGCCTTTCCCTCATTTTACAGGCAAGGAACCTGAGTCAGGGGGTGGCATAATTCCATATAACCACTGGCTCACCACAGTCTCTGGGAGTGTGAAAAATCAGTTTTCACGCAGCACATGTGCTCGAAGAGAAAAAAAAAAATCAACAATGAAATATATATTTGATGGTACAGGTTTTCCTTTCCATTTATATCTATACACAATAGTAGGATTTTCCCCTTTCTCTGAACTTCCATTTCTCATTAAGCTGTATAGGACATTTTCATATCTCACTAAATTCTTCGAACAACACCATTTCTAATAGCTGAGTATCTTTCTTGCAAGATGACTTAACATCATAATGCATTCAACCACACACTGAAGGGCAGCCCTACATTACGCTTCCAGTCTGTGACAGCAAGATTGTTTTCCTCGGCTGTTAACTCCAGGCACACAGGAACCATGTGTGATTCATCTTGTGTTCTCTGTCCAGCATAGTGCTTGGCATTGGATGGTGACCACATGATTGTCAAATAAATAAATAAAATCACCCACAGACATTAAGAAATGTAAATAAATATAAACTTGAGGCTTTGTTTACTTTGTTCCATCAGGTTATGCCTTATTAAAAAAGCCACCAGGGCGCCTGGGTGGCTCAGTCGGTTAAGCATCCGACTTTGGCACAGGTCATGATCTCATGGTTTGCGAGTTCAAGCCCCCTGTCGGGCTCTGTGCTGACAGCTCAGAGCCCGGATCCTGCTTCAGATTCTGTGTCTCCCTCTCTCTCTGCCCCTTGCCTGCTCACACTGTCTCTCTCTCTCTCTCTCTCTCTCTCAAAAATAAACATTAAAAAATAAATAAAAATAAAATTAAAAAGCCACCAGGCCACACTTTCTTGGCACACATCTGTACACCATGGACAGTTCATTTCTACTACCCTAGATCTTGACCACATGCTAAAATACAGCCCTAGCTTTTTGCCATCTTTAAGCAATTGAGCCAAATGCATCAGTTTTTCCACTTTTATGCTTATTTTATGCTCAGTCCTAAATCTATTTTGGTACTATAGACTGAGACCTGCCTTAGATGAGGTGGTTTTTTTTTTCTCTTAACATTTTATTGAGCAACCGCTTAATGCTACAAACTATGTTAAGCATCTGCATATATGTTCTTATTTCTCACTACAATGCTGAGGTTATTTTTTTTCTCAGAATACAATACAATGACTACTTAAATTTTAAAAATTCTATAGGTAACCAGGACGCCTGGGTGCTCAGTCAGTTAAGCAACTGATTCTTGATTTTGGTTCAGGTCACGATCTCACGTTTGTGAGACAGAACTCTGTGCTGGGCATGGAAGCTGCTTAGGATTCTCTTTCTCCCTCTCTGTCTGCCCCTTCCCTGCTTGCACACACGCTCTCCTTCTCTCTCAAAAAAAGTTACTAATAAAAAATAAAAATTCTATAAGTAACTGAAAAAGACAATCTCTTATAATGGTGCTTCTCAGTTTCTCCATATTTTTTTCCTACTTCCTAGCATCTAGAATAATACACTGGCATTACTTCCAGCTCAATAAATGCCAATTATTATTACTATTGGATTATTATTAAGTTTTGTAAAATACACAGAACCAATACTATTGGGTAAGATCATCTCTAGAAGAATGGGTTTCTTAGTTCTAAATAAGAGCAAGTTTTGAAACAAAACTCACTTATAAATGTACCAAACTACTTTATTACTGTTGGCAAAATGGCTTCTCAGGGCTTTTCTAGCACTAATTTCCTATTATCTTATATGCTTCTAAAACTTGAAATGAGAACTTCTTTTGTCAAATGCATTTGGGCACATTTTTCTCTTGTTTTGTAAGATGTTGTATAATAATTTGGTTTTTGTCCCTGGTCCCTGGGAAGAGAGGGCTCTAAATCTTTGGGATTCCCTAGCAGGACTGTCTTTGCTATTCATGAGCCCCTTGGGATCACGTGATTGGGGTTGGTTACCAGAGGGACCAATCAGGTGATTCGAGGTTTGGGGCTGTAAGACAGCCCCATCCCCAGAGGGGTAGGAGGTTGGAGACTGTGTTCAATTATGTAGCCAGTGACTAAATAAATCATGCCTATGTAATAAGACCCCAGTAGAAACCCTGGACACTGAAACTCAGTGCCACTTCCTGGTGGGTGAACAAACTAATATTCAGGAGAGTGACAAGGCCTGATTTCGAAAGAGGGCACAGAAACTGCATTTGGGAGACTCCCAGACTTCACCCTGTGTGTCTTCACCAGCTGTTCCTGAACTGTACCCTTCAGTGTAAGTATAGCACTTTCCTGAACTCTGTGAAACATTCCAGTGAGTTACAGAACCTGAGGGGGTTTGTGTGTAGCCAGCTGGTCTAACGTGAGAGCAGTCTTGTTATGGAGCACCCCATTTAAACTGTGTACTCACGCTGGGTTATCTGCACCAGAAATTAATTTCACTAGATTAGTTGGGGTTGGCAGAGCAATATTAAGCACAGCAATATTACAATTTTTTCCTTGAATTTAAATTATCTATTTGGCATAAAATAAGTTTGGACTGTGTGCCAGTATTTAAGCTTTGGTCTCTGAGCTACAACCCAGCCTTCTATAGCCAACTCTATGATGGGCTGAGTACTCTGCAAACCACATTTCTCCTTTGCCAGCTGGCTAGACTGTCAAAAGGAAACACTGGAGGGAGGCTGGGAGGTAGGAGGAAGGAAAGAAGACCACTCCTTCCAGTTGACTTGTTGTCCACTAGACAAGTCCTCAGTGATTCTACTTCGTCATTGTGGTGACACATAGTTTCACCTTTTCCAGCTTCTTTCTAGACTCCCATAACCAGCCTCATCATGCCTTCAAAGGAACCATCAGCAGCTGTGCAGAAAGCCCCGTTCTCAGAGGCTGGGCTGCATTTCTGGGGATGGTCTCTTGTCTGAGCTTCTAGGTTCTTACAGTCTCAAGCCTTTCTCTTTGCCCCCACCCCTCCCACCACCCCAGGCCCAGGGCTGGTGGCTGCTTCCTGCAGTTACTGTCTCTGTGCTCCTTTTTGCTTCTCCAGTCCCCCAATACCTACTTAGATAATTCCCAGGCTGGGCATCCTGTTAAAAAAAAAAAAGGCTTAAATATGGTTTCTGTCTTTCTTTCTGATTGGATCCTGATAGAGACTAAATGGATTAATCCTTGAATACCAACGCAATGTATCTGTAAAGACTGTACCTTATTAGCTGTTATCATCTTGATAACTAGCTAGATAATAGTGTTGTTCAATAGGACATTTTACATGCACTGTACAATTTTACTGGAAAATCATTTTGATTGTAGAATTTTAAGCACATAGGTACACCAAATTAAACTGATGGTATTTCTTTGTTTATGGAACATTCTTATCAGTCTATGCGAAGCCCATCTTAATATTTTCCCTAATCCATTCCTAACACCATTTTCCTCCCCACCTTAGACACTTGGTGTAGTGTATTTCATGTATACCCTTCAGCAAAGGCTGGAGGTTTTCACAAAATGAGAACTCTGACATACATATCTTAAAAAAGCAATATTTTACTTGATAAATTGAAAGCACACATTAGTAATAATGGGTACCCGCCAACATAGAGTTGGGGGGTAAGCTTCTCATCTCTTCATAGGGGATGGGCATGCCTGCCCAGGGTAAGGTCCTGCCTTGTTGCAAAAATTCTTTCATATTCCCAACAACACCATCCTGAAAGTCTTGCATGATTACATTATAAATTAATCTCTAAAGTGCCTTCAGCTGAACCTGGATCTAAAGTTGAGGTTCCAGGGCCAATTTTTCACTATGCCAACAGCGCTGTCCTGCCATGCTATCCACAGCTGCATGGCCATGCACAAGGTCTGGAAGCTCCCAAGCAGAGCAGACTGTCAAGGGCCCACCCAACCTACCAACCACTGTCCACATGTTTATTTTTACATATGTGTGCTCTGGAAAAATAGATAGCTTGTGTATGCTTTTAACCCGCATAAATGACACTGTGTGTTAAATCTCATTCTGTTTATTATTTCCCTTTGGAAGCCCATCCCTATATGTCAATGTGAGACCTGTTATCACTCCTGACTGAGTAGCATTCCATGATGTACATAAAATGGCATTTTCTGAAATAACCTCCGAAGCTTAGACACTGAAATTGCCTTCAGTGTTTGCTTTGTCAAATAATGAAGGAGACGAACTTTCTTACGTGTGTTTCTTGTAGACATACGCAAGAGGTTTTTGTTTTGTTTTAATAAACCATGGAGAGCAATGATTGGGTCCCACCTGTAATTCCACAAAGTTCAATGAGATGAGTATTCGGACTGGGAGCACCAGTTTACAATCTCATCCATAATGCACAAGGTTCCTGTTTCCTCACACCTTTGCCTGTACCTGATGCCATCCAACATTCTCAGGATTTTAATCTGTATTTTCCTAAGTACTAATGGGGTTAAATGTTTCCTCATATCTGTATCAGCTACTTGGGTTTCCTCCTCTATGATGTGTATATGTGCAAATATCTTTGCCTTTTTTTTTTAACCTTGGTTTTCAGTCTTTCTTGTGGACTTTGTGTGTATTCCAGATTATCAGTTTGCTGTTTTCACACGCATTTCTTTCCTTCTCGTCTGTCACCAATCTTACTTTTTTTCTCTGACAGTCTTCCTTGGGCCAAAATCTTTAAATTTGATGTAGTTGAGGAAATATTTTTTCTTCTTTTGATTTGTGCTTTTAGAGTCTTGTCTAAGACATTAGCTTCCATTCTAAGGATAGGAAGAGATTTATTTCCCCACACGATTATTTATTGACTTTGTGGTACTGCCTTTCACATTTAGACCTGACCCATTTGGAATTTATTTTTTTATACGATGTGAGGTAAGAAAACAGTTTTATTTTTCTCCCTACATTGAATCAATTTTTCTCAACACCATTTATTAAATAATTCATCTTTCCCCTAGCAACTTATGATGACACCTTTAATAATTTACTGGTTCTCATACGAACATAGGTCTATTTCTGGACTTTCTGCTTTGTTTTTAGATTATCTGACTGTTCCTGAGCCAGGACCACACTATATGAATTACTAGGCTTTGTAACGTATCTCAGCAATTCACAGAACTTGATTCTTCCATGTAAAGGATATATCCTAATTTGTCAATTTCTCTCCCCAAATACTGCTGGGCTCTTGTCTGGAATTGCATTAAATGGATAGGTGAATAGGGGGAGAACTGACATTTTTATAATACCAAGTTACTCCTTACAAGATCATGGTATATTTCCCATTTATTCCTATCCTTTATAGATCTTAATAGGTCAAAAGTTTTGTCTACACAGGACCAGGGCATTCTGTGTTAGGCAAAATTTAACATTATACAGATTTTTGTTGCTATTTTAAATAATATCTTGTTTTCTTTGACATTTTCTAGCTTATTGTTGCTAAAGAAGAGAGCCTTTGGTTTACATAGGCTGATCTTGTTTATGGTGACCTCATTGCATTCTCTTGATTTATAGATGTTTGTTCTTTCTGATTTTCTATGTAAATACTCATATCAAGAGAGAGAAAACATATATTCACACAAAAACCTGTACACAGATGTTTACGGCAGCATGATTCATAATAGCCAAAAATGGGAAATAACCCAGATATGTATCAATTGATGAATATTTGTGGTTTCCATTCTTGTCTAATTCACAGACACTGTCTGTTTCTTTTCTGCAATCCCTTGAGCCTGTTTTGCCATACTCCACTGGGTGGTTAATGGCTTCTGGTTTGCTATTTATTGCTTCTAATTGACTGCTTGGCTCACAGCCTCAGGTATTAATTTAGTACTTGATTCCTTGAAGTTTTAACCAGAAGCTGTCTGTTCAAGTCTGAGAACTACTGCACCAGCCTCTTTCTCTTTCTGAACTGCCTGAATCATCATTTCTGCTTATCAGAGTCATAATGAAGTAAAAATGTCAAGGGACTTTCTATAACGTAAAATATGTAAAGCTCCACACACATGAGAACACCCATTTAGCAAAGCCTTCATCGTGGCACTCCACCATGCAGGAACCTTCAGTTGCCAACTATTCCATCGATCCCGAGCCCCTTTCCTCAGGTTTGCCCACAAAAATACCTCATTCAGCCTGTCCCACTCTATTTCCTAGTGCAGGTCAACAGGGACCCTCTGCTTCACCAACAGGCTGTGGACACCCTGCACCACCTTATCCATAAAGTCAATCAAGAAACCTACATAGTTCTCTGCTACTTTCTAGCTGTGAGTTAAATTTTCTGTGGGTCACTTTCCTTAACTCTGAAGTGGGGCTAAGAGTAGCGTCTCAGTCAGAGGGTTGCTGTAAGATTTAAAGTTAACATGGAGGGGCACCTGGGTGGCTCAGTCGGTTCAGCGTCCGACTTCAGCTCAGGTCATGATCTCACGGTTCATGAGTTCAAGCCCTGCATCGGGCTCTGTGCTGACAGCTCAGAGCCTGGAGCCTGTTTCCGATTCTGTGTCTCCCTCTCTCTGTCCCTCTCTCTGTCCCTCTCCCCCCCACGCTCTGTCTCTTTCTCTCAAAAATAAATAAA
This sequence comes from Panthera uncia, assembly GCF_023721935.1. Lineage (NCBI taxonomy): Eukaryota > Metazoa > Chordata > Mammalia > Carnivora > Felidae > Panthera > Panthera uncia. Next base: position 67,950,328 of record NC_064807.1, read on the forward strand.
CGTTAAAAAAATTTTTTTAAGTTAATATGGATAAGGGACTTAAGGCAATACCTGGCACACAGTAAGCACTTATTAAAAGTTAGCTCCAATTAGTGTTATTACCAGACTACATTAATGGAGGATATGTAGTTAGATCAGATGTAGATTATTTACCTTTAAAGAACTTCCAGATTGGTAGGGTGATGAGCAAAGGATCCACATACAATACATGGTACAGGTAGGAAGAATATAGGCAGATGAAGGAATTTGTGCCCTTTTCCCTGAGCTCTGTCCTCTCTACTGTCTTACTAGTTCTTACCAAGTAGGAAAAACTGTGGTCAGAATTCAATGGTCAGAAACTCATTGATTGGGCCACATTTTACAAGTGGTCACATCACCATGCCTTAAAGATAAGCAACCATGCATATGTTTCCTCTTTTCCTTCCAAGGCAGGGCAAGCCAGCTACCACTATTCATATGGCTGGCAGTAAGACTTTAGGACCTGCAGATCTTTCTGGCAATGAGACGAGAACAGGAGGCTTTACTTGGGACTTAACGCTAAGCTAACAACACCCAACTAAGTTTTTTCAGAGAACCCTCAGAATAGGATTTTTGTCCATAATCATGAGGTGATCTGTTTTACATTCTGTTGTTCTGCACATATAGATTCTACCTTAAGAACCTCAAGAGGAAAGGGTATGAGTGGTAGAATTCAAGCACCAAGGCCCTATCGAAACTCCTGATCACAGAGAATATAAAGGGTCAATGGTAGGGTTAGATTGTATGATACGAAAGACTATCCTCACTCGGTGGCAGAGGGTGGGAGAAGGAGAAAATCATGGAAGGCTCCCTGAAAGAGGTGGCAGTGGAGGAGTTAGGAATGTAAGGATTAGTTGTATAGGCTAAGGCCATGGGAATCCCTACGAATTCTGAGAACTAGCATAATAAAACCAAAACAAATTAAATTTAAAAAATGAACAGTTAGGCAATTAAAGATCCCAAATCAGCCAGTTTTCAGCCTCTGGCTTTGGGGGTCTTGGACTATCTGGACACTGGAGAAATGGTTTCTAGACAAGGTTTCAGTGACTCCTCCATCCCCATTATTCTCATTGCCTTTTTCTGATTTCACACTACCAGGTCATGTTTTCATTGAAAACTCAGTTAGTTGGCTACTTTGAACCAGAGAAGAGAGTACCCTGCAGAGAGGAAACAGGAAGCCCTATCACTAGATTTGTACTGATAGGAAGAGTAGTTTACAGGCACTATTTCTAGCTCTTCACTTGTCACTTCCTTCAAAATCAATCAGCAACCCCCCCCCCCCCCCCCCCCCTCTCCACTGAATTCATCCCAGGAAAATTCACCTCTCATTTCCTGAATGCATCAACTATCTTGCACCTTCATGCTATGGGGCCCCACGACAGCATGGGACACTGCTTCCTGACATCTTCTTTCCCTTCGCTTTCGGGCTTAGGACATCCACCTGGGACATTTCCTGCTTCTGCTTCTCCCTCTCAGGCAGTCCCCAAAGGCAAGGTCACTGGTTATTTCGAGGGATCTTGCGAAAGCCTGTATTCAGGACCCATAGGGCTAAAACCGAGGCCCAGAGATTTCCGGTGGAGGTGCTGCCCCTGAGAGGCTCAGCCCACAAATGTCCCCACTAGCACCCGCCAGATGGCTGTAGGACTGCATCTGAAGATGCGCGAGACTACTGGAGAGAAAAGAAGACAGTGAAAGCCCAGGGTGAGCAAAGGGGAGGAGTAAGAGATGGCTGTAAAATGAAACTGGGCCAAACAGAAAACTCCACATAAAGGAGTTGAAGCTTCATCTAATGAGCAGGTTGGAACCATCACGGATTTCTGGGGGTTAGAGCCAAGCTTCAGGCTGTATGTGCAGAATGGGTGACAAAGGGAAGCAGACAAAGTAGGGATGTCTACACACATCGCATGCCCTGCTGCCCCTGTGGGGTCACCTCACCTAAAAGCCCTTCCTTTTCTGTCTCACCAAAGTCTTTCGTGCTTCCTAGCTCAACTCTAGAAAATCTTCCTTGTGGCCTTAGCTGCCTGATTGATGTCCATGTTCATAAACCGTCTGGACTCTACAATTTCATTCCCTCTGTGTATACAAACTGACACACAGCATCTGCCCCTGCTCTCCTCCATTTGTGCCCAGTGAGAATATGAGCTCTCGTGTGCCATGTGTGAGTCACCTGGCAGTGTGCTGGGCTGACTACCAACAGAATAAATATGTATTAGATGCTTTCAGAAACAGATGGGCTTTGAAATGTTTATTCTTTTCCAGAGTGATAGATGCTGCTTCCGCTTGCCATCCTCCCACTGCCCCTCTCTCTCCTTCCCCGCCCCCCCCCCGCCCCGGCCATATGGCTGCCCAGGTAGAAGACTACATTTCCCAGCCTCTCTTGCAGCTAGGTCATGCAATTACGTTCTTGCCAAAGGAACGTGAGCAGCAGTCATCTGTGCAAGCAGCCTGAAAGGTAACTGCTTGTCCCGAACCTCCTCTCTTTCGCCTTTCCTCAAGCTTGAACGAGCACATGCAAGAAACCCAACTTCTACCACACTGATGAGGACAAAGCTTTGCTGGAAGGTGGAACAAGATGGAAGGGGCGTAGGTTGCTGAATGTCCTTATGGAACAGAGCTGTCCCACCTGCCCAGACCAGTCAGACTCATGTGAGGAAAAAAACAAAGTATCTTACTTAAGCCACTATATGTAGGTGTCTCTGTTTTAGCACCTGAACCTCTACCCAACTATTTCCCCAAATCCATTCTTTCCATTTTGATACAATAATTCCATTTTTTTAACTGGGCATCTTACTTCTCAGCTAAAAGGCCACCTTTCCCAGCCTCCTTTGAATTTGCATGTGACCACATGACTACACCGTGGCCAATGAAGGTAATCAGTGACCTTCTGCCCACTTCTTCCTTCCCACTGCCTAGAAAGTGAATGTAATGGCTGGAGATCAAGCAGCCATTTGGGACCATGAAGTTACATGCTAAGAATCGTGAAGAAACAGAAGACCAGGATCCAGTGTCTCTGATGAGCACAGAGCTTCCGATACCAGCCCAGACTGCCTACTTCTAGATTTCTTCACATGACAGAGAAACTTCTATCTTATTGAAGCTATTAGTGAGTGCTTGTTGTGTGCAGCTGAATCGAATCCTACATAGCAAACATACCCAGCATCATATCAGTTGCAGGGACATTTCAACCCCAATTTTATTCTTGCATATCCCTCTTAGCAGAAGGAAAGGAAAATCACTACTTTCTAAATTGCAGCAGTTAAGAGGCCAGTTTCTATTTCTTCTGCACAGAATCAGCTTGGCTTTTGTGTTCACTGAAGCAACACCACAGGGAGGTCTCTGGCTGACAAACCCCCTAGTCTCTGGGCCCAGCAGCCCCCAACAATGGTGGCTCACACTAGGGGACCCTAACGTGTGTGGTAACAGAAAAGAACTGGGACGAAAGTGGGGAAGGAGCTATGCCCCAGCTCTGATGGCAGGGCAGTGAGCAGGAACAGAACGCCGGTAGGTTGGGGCCCTAGTCACCGCAAATTTAGGTCAATACAAATAGGGAGAAAATAAGGCATCACTTTAAACTGTGATTTCTGCTCCCCACCAGCTTCCCTGCTCTCACACACCCCAGGCCAGATGGCGGCCTCCTCCCCTACCACCCGTTACCCCAACCTCGGACAGAGAAAGTGGAGGCCACCCGCTGAGAACTGGGGAGCCTAGGCTCAGCCCCACCGGTCCGCAGCCTCGCCTCGCAGACCTCTGCTGACCACCTCCCTCTCCTGGCCTGTAAAGCAGGAGGCGGGTGAAAGGGGCTGACGGCTCTTCGTGTGCCTCCTGCAGGCCGGCGGGGGTCTGAGTAGTGCACTCCCCACCCCGGTCCCCGCGGTCCCAGAGCTGCCTCCATTCGCATCCTTACCAAATTGCCCCTCCGGTCCCGCTCCCGCCGCCCCCTCGGTCCCCCACCCCCACCCCGCGTCTCCCAGCCGCAGCCCCTCACCCTCCTCGGACAGGTAGCGCAGGTCGTAGAACTCCCCGGCGAAGGTGCCGTAGGAGGAGTCGTGGCGCGGCACCGCCTCGTCTGCACCGGCGTCCCCCCGCGCTCGGCCCCGGGGTCCCCGGCCCCCAGGGCCCGCGCCGTCGTCCGCGGGGCTGGCGGCGCAGGTGGCGGGCCCGGCCAGCAGCAGCAAGACCAGCGGCACCCAGGCCCCCGGGCGCTGCCGGGGCGGCTGTGCCATCGCTGCGCACGGATCCCGAAGCCAGGCCGCTCCGGCCGCAGCGGGGGCGCCGCGGGCGCCGGACCGGGACTGCGCAGCCGCTGCCGCCGCCAGCACGCGCCCGCCCCCGCCCGCATCCCGCGCAGCAGCGCGGCCGCGCTCCCCGCCAGCCTCCTCGCGCCCCGCTCCTCGCTCTGCGCATCCTCCAGCGGGCGCGAAGCCTTGGTCCTGCCTCCTAGCATCTCCTCCCGGCTCGGACCCTCTCCTCGCAGCTTGTCTTCCTCCGCCCTTTATTCCAGTCTCCCCATCTCCCCTTCCTCCCTCCACGAATCCCCAACCCCCACCACACACACAGATTTGGCCCTTCTAGACCCTTGCTCCTGTGCGGTCCGCGGGTGTGCAGCATGGGCATCCCAGAAAGCTCGCTAGCATCACCAATCCCAAGCCTCACCGCAGAATCATGAGTCAGGATGTGCGTTTTACCAAGATCCCCAGAGAGCTCAGTGCACATCCAAATTTTAGAAGTGCTCCCCGGAGAGTGTACCTTGGACACACCTTGCCAGAATTCCTGCCTTCCCCCATCATCTTGTTCCAGACTTTTTGTTTTACATGAAGCACTTACTATGCCCATTATTTCTTGGGGTCATATCAGAAGGAAGTTAAAATAGCAGGATCCCCACTATCTAGATAGGTAAACTAAGATACTTAGAGCCAGAGCTGAAACTGGAACCCAGCTTTCGGGCCGAATTCAGGGCTTATTTTCCAGAATTTTGAAATGTGTCAACAGTGGAGACGACTGGTGCCCTTGCATAACCTAACCCCTTCAAAAGGAGGCAACTGTCAGAGTGGCTAAAATTAACAACTCAGGTAACAACAGATGTTGGTGAGGATGTGGAGAAATGGGAACCCTCTTGCACTGTTGGTGGGAATGCAAGCTGGTGCAGCTGCTCAGGAAAACAGTGTGGAGGTCTTTCAGAAAATTAAAAATAGAATTACCCTATGACCCAGGAATAGCACAACTAGGAATTTATCCAAAGGATATAGGAGTGCTGATACATAGGGGCGCATGTACCCCAATTTTATAGCAGTGCTATTAGCAATAGCCACATTATGGGAAAAGCCCAAATGTCCATCAACTGACGAATAGATAAAGAAGATGTGGTTTATATACACAATGGAATACTATTCGGCAATGAAAAAGAGCGAAATCTTGCCATTTGCAACAACATGGATGGAACTGGAGGGTATTATGCTAAGTGAAATAAGTCAGTCAGAGAAAGACAGATATCATATGTTTTCACTCATATGTGGAATTTGAGAAGCTTAACAGAAGACCATGGAGGAAGGGAAGGAAAATAAAATAGTTACAAACTGAGAGGGAGTTAAACCATTAGAGACTCTTAAATACAGAGAACAAACTGAGAGTTGATGGGCGGGGGAAGTGAGTGACGGGCATTGAGGAGGGCACTTGTTGGGATGAGCAATGGGTGTTGTATGCGAGTGATGAATCATGGGAATCTACTCCCAAAGCCAAGAGCACACTGTAACTCTGTATGTTAGCTAACTTGACAATAAATTATATTTCAAAAACAAAACAGGCAACTGGTTTAGCCTCAGCAGGCAGCGCAGATCCTGGCAGGACTCCACCATGTGTGACGACCACACTAAATTCTCTACTTTCTCAAATCCATTCCTGCAGCTTGCAATTCCCTTTGCTTGTTTACTTAGCCATTTGCCCACAACTCGCACTTACAACATGCCAGATCCTAGAATTTTGTGTGTGTGTGTGTTTTATTTTAAGTAATCGCTATGCCCCACATGAAGCTGAAACGCACTACACTCAGGTCAAGAGTCATGCTCCACCCAACTGAGCCAGCCAGATACAACTAGGTCCTGGAGATCTTTTCATGGTTTTGAAGTGATAACTGCTCAACTGTTTTTGGTTAGAAAACATGGATACAATTCCTTTCATGCTGGTATTGCAGAGCCAGCATTTTTAGCCTGCTTTTTCTATTTCTTTTTATTTCATTGCATACACAAAGAAAATAATTATGGTGGCAGAAAAGCACAGAGGTTCCAAATGCAGGCCCAGAAGTCAGACTGTTGTGCAACAGTATATCAGTAACCTCCGTGAAGGCAAGGAAGCTTAGGTAAGATGACAGAGGTAATGCTCAGTAGGGTTTGGTGCTAGAGATACCATGAATGTATATGCAGAAGATTATGAAATACAAATATTCAAAAGAAACTAGTGATCTCAACCTTTTTTGGCCCAGGGTAGATGGGAGATGGGGCTCACAAAAGTACTATGTGAACCAGAGGGCAGGTGTTTGCTATTGTGTAGCAGCTGGCACGGATGGTGAGTTGTCCAACTGAAATTTAACACATTTAGCCTGACAAGTGAATCAGGTGTAATTCATGAAAAGCTTGGGCTTTGTTAGGTCTCCCAATACACCAGTTGTTACAAGAAATAGATCAGATTTATTGCTCTGAAAAAAGATGAGGGGTGCCTGAGTGGCTCAGTTAAGTTGGTTAAGCGTCTGACTCTTGGTTTCCGCTCAGGTCATGATCTCACGGTTCGTGGGTTCGAGCCCCACTAATAGCACAGAGCCTGCTTGGGATTCTGTCTCTCCCTGTCTGTCTACACCTCCCCTGCTAGGCCCCCCGCCTCAAAATAAACAAACATTAAATAAATAAATAAATAAATAAATAAATAAATAAATAAAATTTAAAAGATAAGACGGGAGCATCTGGGTGGCTCAGTCCGTCAAGCATCCGACTTGGGCTCAGGTCATGATCTCACAGCTCATGAGTTCGAGTCCCGTGTTGGGCCCTGTGCTGACCACTCAGCCTGGAGCCTGCTTGGGATTCTGTGTCTCCCTCACTCTCTGCCCCTCCCCCACCAAAAAATAAACAAACATTTCTGGTTTTGGAATCCAAGCTGTTATCTTTCACTTTCTTTTTTATTCCCTTCATTTTAATAACTACAATTAACAGTGATGGTGCCAGATAGAAAGCAAATGAAAACCAGGTCATTCTTCCAGTAAATTGGTCTGATAAAACAATGTGGGCTTTTTGTTGTTGCTGTTGATGGGGGGGGGGGGGGGGGTTGGAGGGGGGTTTGCAACCATAGCTTAAAATGAGGCTTGCAGGTAATCTGGATCAAGGGACCTGGAGTCCACAGACTCAACGGGGGCCACAGATAGGTTCCAGGGGTGGTGTAAGGGCCTTATGATATTGCTGGAACATGTGATGCATGGATTTGTTTTTTTCCTAGGGAGAATACTCCTAGGTATCACTGGTCACTCAAAGTCTGCATGCGTCACCAGCACCTTGGAACCTACTCCAGCCCTCAATTCCCTACTGACTTGGCTGCTTCTTTTCATGGAGTTCTCCCCCAATCACTTAAATTACCTTTGGGATTTTCTTTTTATAAGATTTGAGCCCTGGTGGGAGACCTGTTCCCTTCTTTGTTACATCCCAGGTTTTTCAGAGACCTTCTGCTCCCCGGTGATGTGAATTCGCTGAGCAGCCAAGAAATACTGTGATTTTTCAATAGTGTACATTTTCTGGGGGAGGCACGTTTCCTGAACATTTTGAGACTACTGGCTAACCAAGAGCCAGAAATTCAAATAAGAACTTACAGATGCACCTGAGTTTAATTTCATTTTCATTTTTAAAAGACAGCACTTTTATTTTCTCTTCTCATCAAAACCATTTCTCTAAAACAACTTTTTTCTTTATAAAAAGTCCCTCTCAGTGCTGCATTACAGTGTCTGACCAGTAACAGATATGCCCATTCTTCTGACCGCCTAGTATATGTGATTTTTTTTCCCCCACTTTTGGTTGTTTATGAAATACAAGTTATGATCTTGGTAGTTCCTCCAAAAGTGAAACACAGAATTGTCATATGACCCAGCTGTATTCCAATCTCAGTTATATACCCAGGAGAACTGAAAACATATGTTCATACAGAACTCGTATATGAATATTAACATTATTCATAATAGCCAAAAAGGAAAAGCAACTCAAATGTCTATCAACTGATGAATAGATAAATAAAATGTGGTACAGCCATACAATGGTATATTATTCACCCATAAAAAGGAATGAAGATTGATACATGCTACAACACGGATGAACCTTGAGAACATTGTGTTAAGTGAAAGAAGCCAGGCACGAAGGACCACATATTGTAGGATTGTATTTATATGAGATGTTCAGAATAGGCAAATCCATAGGCAGAAATCCAGAGACAGAGAGTAAATTAGTGGTTGCTAAGGAGATAGGGAGGTGGGGGGAATTGGTGGTCACTGTAGATAGGCAGTTTCTTTTTGTAACGATGGAGATGTTCTGGAATTAGTGGTGATGTTTGCACAACATTGGGAACATACAAAAAAAAAAATTTCAAGTTTTAAAAAAACTGAAAAAAATTTGGGGTGCATTCAGATGGAATCTTCTGAATGCTTTAGGACCTAGTTTCCAAATATTCTATGCCGTCTGCAATCCACAAACTCTGTGAACTGCAGGATTCCCAGGCCTCTTGTATTGCCCCCACCCATGCCCACCAGGAGTCTGTGGCCCACAGTTTGGAGCCCTTATTCTGACCTGATTATGTCAGTAAGCTGAGCCCCACCCCCGGACATAAGGTATGTGTTGTGTGACCGTATGGTGCTGTCGTTTGTTTTAAGTATATAAAAAAGGTGAAGCAATTATAGCAATTCATTTTTGTCCCTAGGAATTCACCCAACACGATGTCATCTCCTCAGGTCACCATGCCAGGCACCTGTCATTACATTTAAGTAGGCAAATAACCAGGACAACTGCTGAAACAGTGGAATCTTCTTGATTTTACTGGTTAGAGCTGAGCTGCCAAAGGTACCGGGTTTTCATATACAGTAACAGCCAACTTGTTGCGATCAGACTTCCAGTGACATCGACTTCTGAAGCATCTGTGAACCCAGGGGGATGTGGGGAGAAAAGCAGGAGACTCAGAGCCTCCTGAAAACAGCGTCCAAAAAAGCCCATGCATCCCTCCTCAGTAGCAAAGCACACCTGACACATAGGTCATACTTGGTCTCCTGGCTTCCCCAAGAACACTTCCATTCTGCCCTGGAGGTTTCCATCAGAGAGCAGGAAGTGAAGAGCAGAAGACTCAGAAAGCAGGTTAGAAGAGGAGGAGGAGGGTGCTGGATTGGCAAGAGGTTATAACCCTAGAAACAGATAGCTTCCCAGTCTTGTACAGGAACACATTTGTATCATGTGCACAAGATAAAGAACAGGTAAAGCTGTTTCAAAGTATAGCCAGGGGTCATGCAGTATGGGAGTAAAAAGTCCCAAACACCACAAATGCCCCCAGATGGCTTCACCAATAGAGCAGAAAGCAGTAAAATTCATCAGTGAAAACAGCACAATAATCCGTGAAAGGCAAAGCCAAGCCCTAGGTATTTGGATAGCTCCTGATGACATCACTGCACCACACCAAGGTACAAAAGGGGCTGATTTTTACAACGATGGCCATGACTCACCAAGAAAAGGTTCAATACTCTCCAGTATACTCTGTTTACTAAGGCAGGGAAGTACGTAATGCATTTTAGAAAGAGTTCCCTCAAAAAAAAAATATTAAAATTTTAAAGTTCAGCACTTAAAGGGTTAATCCTCTGTTATCTGAATATTTGCTTACATACCTCATTTTACAACAATGCTAGTAAATGAGGCATTACTTTTTTTTATAATCATTAGTATCAAATTATTGGCACCATTCAGTTTTAAGGATAGGGACAGGAGAGCAAACTATACAACATAAAAATACAGTTCTGATACAAATATATGAGATCAACTCCACTTAACAAGTGGTCATAAGAAATGGATGGACATTCTACACACAAGGAAATACAGCTAGTAAATCATCACGTGGAAAAGTGCTCAGCCTTGCTAGCAATTAATGAAATAAAACAACCTTTCAAGAACAACTATACACATCTATTAAACAAGCAAAAATAAATTAAAATGGCAAAACCCAATACTGGCAGAACTACTGGTAAGTAGAAATGCTTATACATTGCTGGTGGCATTATAAATCGTAGACGGATTCAAGCATTCAGAGGGAATAGGAGAGTTGAACTAATGACCTTTAAGGTCCTTCCAACCCAGAGATTGGATCTTTCTAGAAAGCAATCTGGCAATATGAAACAAGAGCTATAAAGTATTTCATGCTCTTTGACCTTGTAAGCCCTCTTTGGAGATATTCCCCAGGGAAGAATCCAAAGTAAGGAGCATCTTTTACAAAGGCATTCATAGCAGCACTATTTATAAGAGTGAAAAAGTGGATAGAACTCAAATATCTGATAATGGGGATAAGTGAGGTTAACCATGTTATGTAGATATAGAGACATTTAAATTGGTGAGAGCAGGATCTGTGTTAAAAAGGGAAGATATGTGTTAGGTGGGGAAATACAACCAAAGAGTATGTACACACTGATCACAACTATGAAAAAACGTGTGCATATTCATTGGGAGCTTGGGCAACAATTTAGAGGGCTAGTTTGTGGTTAGGGGGTGCCTTTATTCCTGCAAAGTTGTTCAAGTGCATAATAAAAATTTAAAAACACATTTCTTGAAACTATATAAAAAGACAGCAAAGTGTCATCTGGTCAAGGTTCTATCAACAGGACAAGAATTGATCAACTTTAGAAATAATTTTCCTTTATGGAACACCCAAATGAATCTTGGTATTGAACCACCTTATCTTTGTAAAGGATTTTTAGACAATTTAAGCTATAATTTCCTACTTTGGGCTTAGTGAAAAGTTCTGTTTATCCCAAATAATATCGTACCCAACAAACCCACAATTTAAATTATATTTCAGATTTCGCTGACAGTACTTCAGTCCTGGTGGTCACAACTTTTTTTTTTTTTTAGTTCATCGATTCATGTCTGAATAAAAATGAGTGTTAAGGACTTCATAATATCTGTATAATTACCAGTGTGAATGAAAAACCAGCAGTAAAGAATTATTCTCTCATTAAAAATGACTCTTTAACAAACAGTCAAAGCTTGGTCCAAGTTTCAATCATACAAAATCATGGTTGGGACTGATAGCAAAGGATTCCGTGCCATATTAACCCCCTGTGGTTATCAATATATACACACAGGTAGTACTAAAAAGGAATCCCATTTCCCCATCTTTCTTCTCCTAGGCTTACCAAATCCCGCCCCAGCTATACTGAGTAGCAGAAAAACTCTAATACTCAGAAGACAGAAAAGAACTTCTCCAATAAAGTCAAGCCGGAAGTTGGCTTCAACCAGCCATGGAGACCTGGTGAACAGAGCACACATCTGTGTGTTGTGCTGGAGTGAGCACACAAAGCCCGAAGAAAGAAAACGGACAGAAGGCACCATGCCATCCTCCAGGCAACAAGGGGAGAATTTCACAGTTCGGTCATCAATAGTCTTTTCATCATTTTCTCTCTTTCCAGTTCCTGCCGGAGCGTCTCTGCACTGAAGAAGAGCAGGTGACAAAATCATGAGATTACGCTAAAAAATGACAAAAACAGATTCAGCTGAAATGCATCTCCCCCATCTTCTTTCCTGACCTCGGTTCTCAACTCTCAGGCCCCTTAAGGACCCCTGACAGCTGCTAGGGTTACAATGACCTGAAATTGTCCGGCTGCCTCCTGGTTTCCCCCACCAGACTGAGAGTTCTTCAGGACACTGCTCACCAGCAGACTGACCATACATGTCATTTATCTCTGAATCCCCAGAGCCTAGCCCCAAAGCCCAGCTCGAGGACTTCGTACATAGCAGTCTCTCAGAAAAGGTCTTCTGAATGAATGGGAAGATGTCCAGGGTCCTGTCATTCATTCTTCTCTGGCTGCACTACCCCCTCACTCTTCCTTAACCATTCTGGGCATATTCCATTTTAGAAGCCTTAGCATTGGCTGCTCCCTGTGATGATTATTACTCTTTCCCCAAATAGCTGAAGACTTCTCCCTTCCCACCTTCAGGTCTCTGCTTAAAAACCACCTCAATGAGGCCATCCCAGAATGCCCCATTGCACTTGTTGGTTTCATTTTCCTCCCTAGCTTGTCATCTCTCTCTCTCTCTCTCACGTGAGCGCGTGCACACACACACACACACACACACACACACACACACACACACATTTATTTAACCTCTGTCTCACCTCCCCCAACACTAATGAACTCCATAAAGGTAGAACTTTTATCTGTTTTGCTCATTATACATCCCTAGGGTCTAGAATACTATCTAGCCTTTGTAGACGGTTCAATAAATACTCACAGAATAAATGAATGAAAGAATAAATAAGAGGCTTGTTGATGTCAAAAACACAATGAAACTGGAGCCTGTGCCTGCTCTCCCTGCCACCAGAGTTACTTGCCGGTGACTCACCTGGCTGCCAGAGAAACAGGCTTCCGCGTGGTGTAGATGGTCTGCACGGTGGAGACGGTCTCTGTCAAAGGCCTCAGGGTCACTGATGGAATCAGTGGGGAAGACTGGCCAGGACAGCACTGTAACTTACTGTCTCTAAAGTCTGCCTGTCAAGGAAACAGAAAAGAGGAAATCAATCTCAACGTGGGTTCCATTTTTATACTGTCAGCTACTCCCTAAGTCTTACCACACAGTTGCTGATATATTTTTTAATAATAGCTAAAATCAATTACCACTTATTTAATGATTTTATTTTGGACCAGTCATTTTACATATATGACCTCTTGGCAACTCTTAAAGCAGAGGTCAATTTCATCACACTAGACACCATCAATTGTAAGAACCCCCATTTTTGCATGTGCCACAGAGGACGAAAAATATGGCCAAACTTACCACGCCCACTAACGTAATGAATTTTCTGACTTCAGAGATTTAAAAGGTGAAAAAACGCATACCTTAAAACTGATTTTATGGACAAGAAAAGTAAGTCTCAGAGAGGTTAGGTAATTTTCCCAAGGTCACACAGTAAGCGTTAAGAACCAGGATTAGCTGACTGCATAATTGGTGTTTTTCACCACTGTAGCAGTGCTTCCCGAAGTATGGTTCCCCAGACTAGCTGCACCAGTATTATCTTGAATCTTGGTAAAATTGCTGCCCTCGAGCCACTCTTAAAAGCCCCGGTGTGATTTCTGGCATTGGCTTCCTGCTGCATCTTGGCCCCTGGCTTTTCAGGAAGGGCTTCCCTGGGTGTCTCACAGCACTGCCAAGGCTGGGCAGGAGGCCAGAGGGCCCCGCACGCACGGGCCAGCTGAGGGGAGTGGAGGCGGAGCTTCCGGCTGGGGAGCGGTGCCCAGTGAAACTGCAGGGGCCGGATGAACGTAGGGGTGGTAGCATTTAACAGCCTGGCCCAGCCCCTGTGTCTCAGGCCCTCTGGTTCCTACAAGGCAGGTGCTGGAAGCTGTTCGTGACTTTAGAAATGCATTATTCTAGGAACCTGTTTTTGCCTCTGCCTGGACTGCTGGACGCCTTCTTACCTCTGTTCAACTTCTGAAAGCTACACCAGCCACTTCCTCCCTCTCCATGTGGCTAAAGCCACCTCTGGTTGTGACCGTCACCTAGCTCACGAGACTGCACTTTTGGCTACCCCTAGGCCACCCCGCAGATCCTCCGGGCTGGCCAGAAAGCCTCTGGAAGGAGCCTCAGGGATCACTCAGTTCTAGGAATTACACACGCTGATCCCTGGAAGGAGGAGACGGTGAGGGGAAACAGGAGGTGATCTTAGACTCCCCACTTCTGCTCCATGCAGCCACTTGTTACAGAGTGAGTTCTGCAGAAGCTTTCATTTAAAGAAAAGACTTGCAGCTGAAAAGAACCCTGAAACTCATCAAACTCAATCACTTTGCCAGTGAGGAAACTACAACGTTTAAATGGTTCAGAGTATTTCGACAACTTTCAGAGCTTAAATAAGCTGATGATGCAAAGGGCGGTGGGGGGCCTGAAGCCAGTTGTCAAGGACGACCTGCTCTCATTAACGATACCCCTGCCTCTCCACCCTTGGGAAACAACCTGTGGGACATTCTGTGGCTGGGAATGTTCTGCCAGGTTCTTGATCGCTTTTGATCCTTCCTGAAGCAGACACAAGGAGGATGTTCGTATTACTATTTCTGCTCAGAATAAGAGGAGATTGGTGCTGAGAGTGGCGAAGTGACTTACCTAAGATCACACCATTATCAAGATGTAGATCCAACCCGAAAGAATGGGAAACAGGAACTCAAACAAATCCATGTACACACATGTTCACAGCGGCACTGTTCACAACAGCCACACACCCATCAGTGAATGAAGGAAGCAACACACTGGGGTATATACACAGAATGGAACATTACTCTGCCATAAAAAGAAATGAAGTGCTGACACACCCTACAATGTGCATGAGCCTCAAAAACACAATGCTCAGTGAAAGAAGCACAAAAGGTCACATATTACATGATTCCATTTATGTGAAATATCTGCACTAGGGAAATGCATAGAGACAGAAGGCAGATTGGTGATTGCCAGGGGCTGGGGGGGTGGGGGGAAACGGGAGTGATTGCATCACGGGAATGAGGTTTCCTCCAGGGGTGATAAAAATGTTTTGGAACTAGAAGTCGTAGTTGCGTGACCCTAAATGTACTCGATGTACTACATGTCACTTTGGAATGGTCAGTTTTACTTATGTGATGCTCATAAGTAAGCATCGAATAACTTAAGACAACGAAAAGATGTAGACCCCAAACCCCACTCCTTCCCAGCCTGACAGAGTTCATAGGATTAGAAGAAGCTGTCGACGTCATTGTCTGGCATTCCTCAGAAAAGCATGCCACGCGGGAACACATTTTAAAACACAGACCTGTTTTCTGAATCTACTTACGGCGAACTGTGGCCCTGTAATGAAAGCATCAGGAAACGGGGTCACTGGATCAGCCGGGAACGTTTTTATCTTCAAAAAAGAGAAAGACAAGAGGGTTACTTACCGATTAGAAAAGAGTTCTGAAGTCTTTGGGGGTGCACTTTTAACACCAAACTGAAGGGTTCAGGGGAACATACGCAGAGCCCGCACGGCTTGTCTAAGGAAACACACAGAAGGTCCCGGAGGCCTTTTGGCCAGTGGTTGTATCTGTACTGGGCCATTGCACTGTTGGGGCCGGGACCCAGGAGGGATGCAGTCTCATGTTTGTAGGGCTCCCCACGCTTACCTTGCCCTGGAACTCCTTTCCCTGGAGGCTGTGTGGGCCTCCCAGGCATGCTGAGCCCTATGTATGGCCTGATCCATAAAAGGCCATGACCAGGGTGTGTAATGAGGCAGGCAGAGCTGCCTGGTTGCTGATGCCCCCCCACCTCGCCCCCCAGCTGTGGGCCATGGACTAGGAGCTGCTACAGGCCACATCCTGGGACACAGTCTATGAGAGCAGACAGGGCACCAGGAGGCTCGCACTAATTAGGCCAGAAGGTATTCCCTGTAGTTGTTGGACTCCCTATAAGTTGTGGCCACAGAGGAAAACTGTGGAGAAACCCCTGGAAGAACGTGCGAATCCTGCCACCGTGGCCTTTGGGGATTAAAAGGCACTGTGCTCAGAAGTGCCCAGTGGGGGGGGGAAGGCTGCAGCACAGAGCTGGTCTGAGACAGAGTGGAGGCACCAGCCTGAACAGGCGGCAGTGCGTGGCCAAAAAGAGCCTTTGCTCCCATTCCTTCCCCTTTGGTCATTTTGTCTTTGGCCTCCTGGGGGCCCTGGGGGATGTGGAGTGTGCTTATTTCTTTCTACTCGCCTAGAGGACTGCCAGCAGGCCCAGGGGCCTGACGACTCTGGTATTGGCTCTGCCTGCAGCCCCCAGGGCACAGAAACTGCCTGCCTCCCTGCCGGTGAATGCTCGCTGTGCCACCTGCCACCAGAGAGCTGCAGTCAGGACACTGAGGCCACCACTGCCCCTGGGCAGGTGCTTTTATGTCTCTCCCAGGAGCTGGTCTGTGGGCCCTGGGGTAGCTACCTGATGGCCTTGAGTCACTCTGACGGGGGTTAAAGTAGGGCTGAGCAAGAGCACATCAGAACACGCTCAGATCTGCAGAGGGGTTCTGAATGAGTAGAGTACTTCTCAACCAATCTGCGAATGACCATGTCTCTGCTGTGTACACAGAGATGTCCAGTCCACGCCGGCTCCCCTTCCCTAAACCCTCTCTGGCCTCTTTGAACATCTCAAAATTCCCAGGATGGGTCCCAAACTGCCTTAAGATTCAGGAGTCAGAGAGTCTGAGTGGCTCAGTTGGTTAATCAGGAGTCAGAGAGCCTGAGCGGCTCAGTTGGTTAAGCGTCTGACTAGACTTCAGCTCAGGTCATGATCTCGCGGTTTGTGAGTTCGAGCCCCCACATTGGGTTCTGCGCTGACAGCACGGAGCCTGCTTGGGATTCTCTCTCTCTCCCTCTCTCTCTGCCCCTCCCCTGCTCGTGTTCTCTCTCAAGAATAAATACATAAACATTAAAAAAAAAAAAAAAAGAAAATACTTAGGTGTCAACTCAAATTGTCAGTAGCGGCTGCCAGTGGCACGGCGAGAGGACCCAGGGGAAGCCCCGTGGTGCATTCTCCTCCCAGGCCTAGTGGTGCAGCATGTGTTCTGAGACCACTAGCAAAGTGAAAAGCTGCATACAGATAAGACTCTCAGACCATCATGAAGTAAAACGGAAAAGAGGCATATTACTGCTATTAAAGAAACATGAACATTGGCAGCTTTAAAGAATTATCTTACATCTTCTCTAAGAGAAAAAAATCTATCCCAACAGTTACACTCTGTGTTGCTCAGCTGTGGCAAAGTATATTCCCTCTTCTGGTGGTGCTGTCTCTTGGTAGAATCACTTTAGAAAGGGAGCAAAGCCAAGGTCACAGTATTGAACCCAGCAGGGTCCAGCCTGATGCAACAGCTTTTTGTGTTCCCTCGAACAGCAACAAACTGGAAACAAAGCACAGTCCTGCAGTAAGAATGTGTTAGGTGAATGGTAGGCCAGTCCCTGGATGGAATATACACAGTCATATACAATGTGGCAACAAGAACAAGGAGAAACAATCCAACATTAATAGAAAAGGGAAAAACAGGAGATGATATGGATACTATGACTTAACATTCTAAAATTGTGAATGGACATGAATAAATACTAGAAGGAAACATGTAAGAATGAAAAAAAATGTGCTAGGTTGGGGATATGGGTGTTTCCTTTCAGGTTGGTATGTGACATCCTGTTATCTTGAAAAATAGCAGGAAAAGACAAGTTTAAAAAAAAAGTTTTTATTTTCAATAGAAATGCAACTAAGGTTTTTCTCATCTAGGCTTATCAAAGCTTTATGAAAATGAACTCCTGGTTCTTGAGACCTAGAGACACAGGGCAGGCCAGCAGCCATGTGTCCTAATTTGGTCAAACTATGTATCCATCCTGGAGTCAGAGCACCTGTCAGCCGGGCCCTTCCGGAAGGTCTAGTGCTCATGCACTCCCGTGGGGTGGCCGCCTGGTGGCTCCTGCCCGCCTCACCTCTCCTGGCCAGGCCCCTCTCCCTGCCAGGGTACCTACCAGCCTCGTTTTGATTGGAGGGTGCATGCAAACTCCAGTGGTCTCTTCCTTCATGGGGGGAGAGAGTGGAGGAGAACAGCGAGAGTGGGCACAGTGGGGGGCGCTGGCGGGCTCTGCCTGCTCGCGAGGAGGGGAAAGAAGGGGAAGAGGAGGTGGTGAGAGAAGGGGAGGAGGCAGAGAAGATAAGGGAGGGGAAGGAGAGAAAGACAGTACAGTGCAAGAAGGATCTGTCAACTCCAGACTGCTCTGGAGCCAGCCTCGCCCGAGCCTGCTTCTAGCCCCTGGCCAGCTGGCTTTTAGGCCCCCCTCCTCCCTCGTCTCCCCACCTTCTCTCCTCCTCCCTGGCTCTCATCTGTTTTCTCCACTATCCAAGCAGAACAACCCATCAAAACCCCATTCCCGGGGTTGGCAGGCAGGGGCCATCTCCTGTGCCAACTGCGCGGGTCTGGCAGTGGCTCCCTGCAGCACTGGCCAGGCCAAGCCAGAAAGAGAGCCGCGATGAATTAGTGATGCTGGCCGTGCAAGCAGTATGAGGAATGGCCACACACTTGAGCGTGTTGGCCTTCCATGCCTGGTGGCCTCCTGCACCCTGCTAAGTAAGGGCCCACCTTATGGTATGATTAGCAGGTGTCCAACAGAGTGTTTCTGGGAAAGACATACATCAGCAAGGAGGAACACGGACTTTGGGATTTACTCTGTCATGGCTTTTTGTTATCTATGTTCAGAAAACATAATGGCCCTGGCCACCCCCGCTCCCACACCCATGGCCCAGGCCATGACACCTTGTATCACCACCGAGGCACCTTGTTGCTGTAGCCAGAAGATACCAAGCATTGTGAGAAAATGCCACATCGCTTGGGGTACTGGGTTCCCCACCCCAGCCCTAAGTAGTGCCATGCACCAGCAGAGGTCCAACAGTTTGTACCGGTGAAGATGAGGAGGGTGAAGAGACGATGCTCTGATGCTAGGAGAGGGGGCCGCTGACTGGGTTAGTGTGTGTTGCAGGGAGGGACCATTTAATCCAGAGCATAAATACACACGCCTTTTAGTTCAAGAGAGCTTCCTTAAATAGTTGTAAATCCTGCCGTTATCAACGAAGTACAGTCTCTGGGTAAGTTTCACTCAAACACGGTCAAGAAAATTGCAGGCACCTTTTTCTGTCTCCAAATCGATCTGATTCCGACCTCTTTACATTTGTGCGGTCCTGGGCAATTTCCAAAGGGGCCTTTACAACCATTACCTCGCAACAGCCTTGTTTACTATTCAAATTTGGAGATGCAGAAAAATTGCACCTGCAAAGTCTGAAGCCGTGGTTCTAGACCCTCTTGTTGATTGTTTCCGTATCCATTCTTCAGAAACAAGTGAGTCCATAGTAGCCATTTATGGTCAAGTTTCAGCAGCCTGCTGAGAATCCCTCCACTGCTCTCTCCTGTCCTCAGCATGAACCCTCCCCTCCACAAGATGGGATTTGAGACTTGAATGGGGTGGGCTCCATTCCCGTCCCCCAGCCTCAGTACTCAACACTGTCCCAAGCAGAACCAACTTCCAGGGACCCCAGGCCACAGGGCTTTTGCCTCTGCAGATAAGCAGGCACTCAGGTGTGCTTTTTGAAGAAAATAAAAGCTGGCATAAATGATCAACAAACATGGATATGCTGCCAAATGCCAAAATGTGTACCAGCCACTAGTGTCTCAGCTGAAGGTGGTGATGAATGATAAGGCTTTGCCTGACATTGGACTTTTATAGTAAAGGAATGTTGAGCCATCCCACAAACATTTCTGACCTTTCTACGTAAGCATCTGTTAGTAAATGAGCAGGAAATAAGAGAACATGTGTAATAGGATACTATTTTGAAATAACATTTTATTTTTTTTTTCCTCCCGGCATTTCCTCTCCTCCTTGGGTTTTTTCCACATTCAAGCAGCTAGGTTCTTCTAAGCTACTTGGCTTTTGAGTCTTAAAATCTGACTCTTTGGGGAACAGAAAGATTTTTGGCATAGACAAATGAAGATGAAAATGTGGAAGGCTTCTTCATCATCCAGATAAGAAAAGAGGTTGCCAGTTTGAGGACTGGAGAGAAAAGTCGGAGGCAAAGTGACGAGCGGTAGACATTAGGAAGTCTGACCAGAGGGGCCTGAGCTCCACAGGTGGAGGCTAGGGAACAGAGATTAAAGAGCAGAGGGGGACAAGTGTCCCTCTGCCCAGGTAGAGCTGGGGCAGAATGGCTTGTGTGGTATGTCCAACAGGTAGAGATTCTCATGCCAGCAGGACCACGACTCCCACCCACCAAAAGGGGCATGAGGGAAGCAGGGAGTGCCCCAGATGTATCAGCAAACAGATGACATCACAACCTAAATAGACTTCCCTCCGTCTCCCTGTGCCCTGGAGAAGACAGATGAATCCCCAGGAACATGGAACAGGCACCCTGATTTGACTTCGGATCAAGCTTCAGCCCTCCTGATAGAACGAGGTTCAAAATACAAACGAGGCTGTTCAGACTGATGGAAAGCCAGTTCTTCTGACACCCAACACAGGCCTTTTTTTTTTTTTTTTCTTTTTTTTTTTGGTCCTACAGAACGTTCCTTTGACCAGGCCAGTCTCCTCCCTGGCACATGAACTCTTGACTAATATTCTCTGGCCCAGAACAGACCTGGGTTGTGACTGTCGCTGCTTTGCAGCTGGGTGAGTGGTTCATGAAGTACAGGGATCGGGGAGGGACAAGCCCCAAAGAGAAAGCATCGGGAACACAGAAGGCATAGGTGCTCATGGTGTGTGTCACCAGAGGAAAGAAGCTCGCATGCTAGACCTGGGGTGGGGGACACGATTGATATGTAAATGCCCCGTCCTTCCACTCTGCTGACACCCGTACCCTGTGGATGTGCCCACACTCACCTCCCAAAGGAGGGTACCAAATGAACAGTGGGTGTTGCCTTCACTTGCTTGCCTTCGTCCCTCCCCCACCCCTCTTGCCCCACCCACATCTTCTGCCCCAGGCAGAAACCCCAACCTGACTGCCAGATCTGGGATGCAGATTCCGGGCAATGGGCAGGCCACAGCTGCACAGGTTGTAGGTTTAGCAACAGGCTGATGTTGCTAAACTGAACTAGATAATAAAAGAGTGGGCACTGGAGCAGAAAAGATATGGGAAAAGAGTGTTGCAGGAGTGATGCTGGAAAGAATGTGGTTTTTTTTTTTTTTTTTTTTTTTTTTTGGAGAGTATGGGGATGAAAATCCTTGGAGTCGCACAGGGTGCAAGAGAATTAAGAAGGAAGCAAGTTGTGATTTGAGAAGTGTTACCAGGGAGGTGATAATTTAATCTTGGATCTTGAGAGATGCCAGTTAAAGACTGAAACTTGTTATTATTCTCAGCTGTTTGGACTCTGCTTCTTTGGAAATCACCCCACACAGAGACTGGATCATCAGGGTTGGAGCCATAAGGGTTAAACTAGCGCGGATAACGTCTAGGTGGGACCACGCTGGATGAAGGCAAGAGACTCTGGTCCCGGCTCTCTCTCTCTCTCTTGTTCCTCTAGCTCTGACCCACGGAACCAGGGTAGTAATGTAGCTTTAGGAGTCTCATCTGGCCCCAGACCCTAAATCCAGGCTCTCCTCCACTATCCTCTGGGGCAGAGACACCTCCACAAGGACAGAAGGGACTACTGCTTCTATTTCTATGATCCTGGGAGGAGCAGAGGGAGGAGGTGGAGGGGAAAGGTCCACACAGGAGGAGCAGGCTGCCAGAGTCCCCCTTCCTCTCTAGGACCCTTCGGCACTGGTGGAGACAGGACTCTGAAGTGAAGTAAAATCAAAGCCAGTAATGCCAAGGAAAGCCCCAAATGAAGCAGGCTCTTGACATCAAAATACCAGCCCTCCGCACCCCTTCTGTGGGAATGTGCCCTGTGGACATGCACGCACACCTCAAGTCCACACAAGCTACACAGAGGACACTTCATCCTGAGAACGCATATCCACTGCAAACTTTAGCTGTGACGCGGGCAGCCGTGTCTCGGTGCAGCGAAAGGACGTCAGCTGCCCCGTGCCAGGGCAGTGCGGCACCCCACACTCCGTTTCGGAGCTCAGAGCAACCCAGAGATGGAAGCAAGGTGTGCTTGGAGAAGGACTGAGCTCCCTTTTGCCAGACGGGTACAAGCAGAGGTTGGACACTCACTTGGTAGGCATTAGCGCCTCAGATCAGAGGAACTCTGGGTCCCTGGCAGATGCTGGTTCCTTTCTAATCTCAGACCATTATGGTCAAAGAAAGGATACAGATGAGGCAAGTAGATCTACCAGTTGGATCTGCAACACAATGGTTTTTAAGGGAATCTCATCACTCCTGTCCGAGCCACAATATGTTTTTTTGTAACATACCTCAACTTCTTAGATATGCCAGAATGTTTAATAAATACTCAGTATTTGCTTATGCTGTACCCTCCGCATAGATTGTTTTGCTCCATTACTTCCATCTGGCAAACTCCTACTCATACTTCAAAACCCTAGCACTATGAAGCCTTCTTTTTCTCAGTGGCCCCAGACAGGGTTAGGCACTGGGTTTCACAGCAGTAGCCATTTCTATAGACTCTCTTATGGCATTAATTGCAGCATGCTCCAGCAGTCTGGAAGTTGCTCAAGAGGCTAACTCAGAGAGAGATCTTCCCCCACTGTCCTCTACTCCTGCCTGGCATGTTTTCTTCAATGTGAGTCTAGGAACTTAGCTTTCTCCCCATTCTGCCTTCATAACCCTCAGGTCGTGCCCCAGGGGTTGTCGGGTCCTTCCGGGGTTTGCTGCCCTCCAGCTGAGGGTTTGCAGTCTCAGTCTGAGGAGCGCTTTAGACACAGCCCTTCTTCCAGGCATTGTTCTTTTCCCAAGTGGCAAGTCCCTGAAATCCAGATGCCAGACTTAGCCCAATCTAATGATGCACAGGGCACCAGAGAAGGAGCTGGAACAGCCGGGCTCAAGCTCGGTCCCTGTGTGATTACCCTACTCTGGGACTCAATTTCCCCATCTGTGCAAAGGGAGGACGAGGTGAGGGAAGGCCCTGCTTCTGGGTTACCCTATCGTGACAATCTGTCTAACAAGAAGGCCATCAGTAAGTCAGCTGCATTTTCTCCAACATGGGAAGGAAGGAACTCCAAAGGTTCCCAGACCCCAGGGTGTCTCGCCCACTGTCGGTTCTCAGCTGTTTATCCAAACGTGCTGACTCGAAGCTCTCAGACTGTACCAACTCTCCAGATGACAAGGACAACTGTTTAAATCACAAATGATTTCCTTGTGCCAGCTGAGGCAGACACGGCGATCATTCCTAAGGCCTAGGCAGCGCTTTGCCTCATTTGCCTCCTCTTGAAAGCCTTCTGGAAAGCCTTCCTCTCCACCATATTCTCCTCCAGTGAGCCAGTCCTGAGTGACTCTCACTTCTGGCTTCTCCCCCTGGCATGTCCTACGTGGCTCTCCTGTCGATCCTGGCCCTTTATCAACCCGACTCCCCTCCAGCCTCTAGCTGTCCTGTCCACTCCCAGAGCCCCACACAAGCCAGGTGTGCGGTGAGCTTTCAGGAGGTATTTTGACTCACGTTCCACACGTGTGGACCACAATTTATGCTCAAGTACACTTGAGTATCAGGCTGAGCCCAGCCGAGGGTACCTCCACATTTGCCTGTGTCATCTAACACTACTAACAACAAGTCACACACATTTATAGTGCTGTTACAGTCATCAAGGGCTCTCTCTCATGTGATCATTAGAACATTCTTAGGCAGACACAAGAAGCAATGGCATCCTCTATCCCATGACGAGGCTCCTAAGGAAGGGAACAGAGACCGGAGCCAGATCTGGCCTGCATGACTCCCAGTCCAGTGCTCTCTCCCCCGATAGGGTTTCTCACCCGCAGGAGTTCCATGAGGACCATCCCTAAGGGGAGACATGTATGCAGGGGATAGAGGACGGCAGGGAGGCACGAGGGGCTTGGAATGCTGGGGGGGAGGCCTGGAGCCCGTGCTTCAGACCAGAGCATGTTGTTAGAAGCGGCAGCGAAAGATACCCCATGGTGGGCATGCAGGGAGCAGCCCCGGAAAAGCCAAGAAGCCAAGACCCAAGCACCGAGGAGCCCTACATGCTATGGGAGCAGCAGACAGGCCGGGCGGGACCCCTGTGGCCTCCCTCAGGAGAAAGGGAGCGCCACCTCCCTGGAGGGCTCTGGGAGGTAGAGGGAACCATGCGCCCGAACCCTGAACCCCTGAACGAAGGCTGATCCCCGAGGCTCCGGGCTGTGAGCAGGACAAGAGGAAGAGTCTTTCCAGTGGCAATGCCCACCTCCGTGCATCCGCCCCACTATCAAGATGTTTCTAAAGCCTGGGGCTTTTCTGGTTTTAGCACACTGGGAGGTTTACCAGAGGAGTAGCTTCCGTGAAGTCCATCAGGAGATCGCCTGGCTCCAACGTAAAGGCACCTCCTCGGTCAGAGGGACTCTAGGAAGGCGCACAAAACATCGCTGGGTTAGTGCCGGCTCCAGACGGACAAGGGAATTTCACCAGAAAACACAGTTTCCTCTCCCTCCTCTCCCTCCCTCCCATCACGGAACCCATGACTCTGCCAGTCCTCTGTACCATTCCCTTGCCCAGCAGCATGCAAGTAGGAGAGACCAAACCCCACACGTTTTCTGAAACCTTAATGGGCAGAAACAGTATGTAGGCTAGAGAACTGCCTTCTTTTAAAAGGTGCCAACAACTTCTCTTTAAGTGCTTTCGGTGCTCTTTGGTCTTTTGGAGGGGGAGATGCTTCAAACAGTCCTTTGAATATAGAGAGAGCAAAGACCCCATCCTGGATCAAGAGGGTCAAGGCCTCAAGGAACTAAACTCATGGGCGCAGGGGGTACATGGTTGGCTCAGTCAGTAGAGCATGGGACTCCTGATCTCAGGGTTGCAGGGTTGTGAGCTCAAGCCCCATGTGTGGCACAGGGTTCGCTTTAAAAAAGAATTTAAATGGGGCACCTGGGTGGCTCAGTCCATTGGGCGTCCCACTTGGGCTCAGGTCATGATCTCGTGGTTCATGGGTTGAAGGCCTGCATGGGGATCTGTGCTGAGGGCTCAGAGCCTGCTTCGGATTCTGTGTCTCCCTGTCTCTCTGCTCTTCCCCTGCTCACACAAGGTGTGTGTGTGTGTGTGTGTGTGTGTGTGTGTGTGTGTTTCTCTTTCTCTCTCCCAAAAAATGAACGAACATAAAAAAAATAAAAGAAAAAAGAAGTTAAAGAAAACCCTCATCTGCGTAATAATTAGGAAGATCTTTATGGTGGGAGGGAGGTATTCTCCGAAAACCATGTTCAGTTTTTGGGAAAACATTTTTTTCCTCCTGTCCTAGGGTCTCAGCAGCATGGGAGGCCTGGAGGCCCTTTGTGAGAAAAAAAATAAACCCCATCAACTTGGCACAAGCAGGGCCCTAAGGAGAGAGATGGCCAGGAGAGGGAGCCCTGTGGCCTCTGGTACGATGCCACCCACATCCCCACTGAATTCTCCTTTGTTTCATAAATATTTTTGCTTGGTTTTAACCACGGTGAAGAATCTGTGATAGGAACCTGTGTCTACAGTTGGGACAAAGCAATATCAGGGATTCTGCACAAGACAGGGGAACCCAGGAGCTGATTTGCAGGAAAGGAGGGAGCCTCACTCGGGCCAGCCACTGACTGCGGAGTCCCTGGCCTGAGCAGCCTGTCCTATTGAGGATCACAAAGTATCCCAAAGACCCTGGGAAGGGAGCTGAGAAATGCCTGGCCCTGGTCAAGGAGGATGTGGCCTGGCCCACTGTTACTTAGAGGCTATCAGGAATCGTGATCTGTTTGCCCAGATGTCACTTCCACTGGACTGGACACTGGCCCATAAGCTGGGCAAGGAAGCAGATCTTATTCTCATTTTTAGGAGGAGGAGGAAGCTGAGGCTTGGAGAAACAAGGGCTGTGGAGTGACAGCTCATTGCAAGTAGCCAGGAGGCATGTGAACAGAGCAGCTGGAAGCACAGTCTGGGGTCTGGTCTTGCCTTCAGGGCCCCCACCCCATGCACCCACCATTCCTCGGTGGGGTCCACAGACCAAGCAGCCTTTGACTTGGCATCTACTCGTAGAACAATAGGCTTGAATGTGTTTGGACCACTTGCTGTAGAGTGACCGCAGCCAAGGGGCACTCAGAGCAAACCAAGAGAAATGTCTTGAGCAAGGCCTTGTCACAGCCCATTCACATTTCTGGCAACTTCCCGAAATTTCAAACTGACGAAGAAAATAATATTTCCCATTTTTAAACTATTTGTATGGGCCATCTGATATAAGGAATGAGATGGGGATGCTCCTATGTTTTCACTCCTCCAGATTTTCCATTATGGGGCAAAAAAACATTTCTTGTTTTCTATCTCTGCGGTGCAGTAACGGATTATATAGGGATGATATTCTAAAATCAAAATCACCCTCAAAAATCTCTCCCATTTCTCTTAAAGTACAATGTACAAGGTCTTTCTTACGCCATTTGTGTCTCATAAACTGTTAGGTCATTTTTGGGGACAGTTCTATAAAAACCCTGCCCCGGTGGTTGCTACCCTTGTTTTGCGAGCACACGGTTGATTGTGCCAAGTTTAAATGCTCGCGGGATGCCCTGCACTACATTTATACTGAATTCCTAGCAAATGCAGCTACTCCTCTCGGGGCTTTCCCCCCATACCTTGGCCCCTGGGGACAGCGGGCCCTTGCCTTCTGAATTCTGAGGCGAGCTGACTTTGTGGCCCTTGGGGGACACCAGTGGCGCTGAGACTTGCGTGGTGGCCGTGGTGGTGTGTGTGGTTGCAGCTGTGGACGCTCCTACTGCCTCGGCCAGGTCGGGAGGGAGGTCATCTTCATCACTGCGGTTACTAAAAGCACATGAAGCTCTGTTCATTACAACAATAAACAGGCTGTGGGGAGTGCAGGGAGGGCCGGGAGGGGGCGGGGGAGCTCCCCAAACAGATGTCTGCCAGATGTCCAGCTTACAGGATCCGATACAGTGACATTTTCGCCAAAGCCAATTTGGGCTGGATTTTCTGTCATTTGCCAAGAGGTTCGAATTTTTTTCTTTATTATGGAGAGACATATGTGATATTTATCATTTTATCCGTTGGTAAGCGTACAATTCAGTGACATTCAAAACATCCACAATGTTGTGTACCCATCACCACTGTCTACACCCAAAACTTTCTCATCACCCTTGACAGCAACTCTGTATCCACTGAACAATAACTGCCCTATGCCCTCTCCCTGCAGCCCCACTGCTTTCCGGCTAGATGAATTTGACTATTCTAGTTCCTCATACGAGTGGAATCATGCAATATATGTCCTTCTGTATCTGGTTTATTTCACTTACCATAATGTTTTCAAGGTCCATCCACGCTGTAGCCTATGTCAACATTTCATTTCTTTTTATGTCTGAATAATATTCCATTGCAGTGACAGGTTGTATTTTGTTTATCCATTCACCTGCTGAGGTACTAACATCTGTTTGAAACCCTGCTCTCAATTCTTTGGGATTGGAATCCCACTTGAGGTCATACTGCCGGGTCATATGGTAGTCCTATGCTTAATTTTTTGAGGAGCCACCAAGCCAAGGGAGTGGCCTCCTTTAGGAGGGTAAATACAAGCCATTTAAGAACCCACTGCTGTGGGGTGCCTGGGTAGCTCAGTCAGTTAAGCATCCAACTTCGGCTCAAGCCATGATCTCATGGTTTGTGGGTTTAAGCCCCGCGTTGGGTTCTGTGCTGACAGCTCAGAACCTGGGGCCTGCTTTGAATTCTGTGTCTCCCTCTCTCTCTGCCCCTCCCCCCTCAAGCTCTGTCTCTCTCTCTCTCTCTCCCCAAAATAAATAAACATTAAAAATAAATACATACATAAAATGTTTAAAAGAGAACCCACTGCCACGAGTGAAAAGGATAATGGCCCCTTTTGTGGCCTAACAGCAACCATTCCTTTGGGGTCATAAAGTAGTTACAGGGGAGGAGTTGGGCACATTTATTTGGGGGCCCAGCAGCTCTGGTCTTAGGAGCTCTCTGATGGAATGGGATGATCCAGGCAGAAAAGTACACTAGACAGGAAGTCACCATGAGGGAGGACAAGTCTGGGTTGGCGTTCTGGGTTTGTCTCCAGGGTGTGGATTTGTGGGGAAGGTTGGATTTCCCACAAGGTATGGCAAGGCAGGAAGCCCTTTTAATCTGGTCATACTGGCACAGGACAGAGCAGCACCGTCAATCGCTCCCTCTCAGTATAGACAGTATTTTCTCAAACTTCTAGAAATTAAGACAAGCCCTCTCTCCCCTAATGCCAACCACGTTGCTGCCTGTGCAGAAAAGAGCTAATTCTGCAGGCCTGGGGTGCTCCAGCTCTGCATATTCCAAAGGAACCTCTGGCCACTGGGAGCTCTTGGGAGAACCTCTGGGCCCTTGGAATATCCTGCCTGATAAGGGTGTCACTGCATACCTGAAACCTTGGGCCATGCCACATAGTCTATGCTATCATCAAACTTGAGGGGAGTCTCGGGGACCCTGACACACTTTCCCTAAGGGGCTTCCGTGTGGAATTTCTAGAACTCCGTCGGCACAGAGGTTATGTTTTAGAAATGATGGCTGAGCAAGGGTGTAGCTAAAAGGCCCATGGCCAGTGGGCACCAGTGTGGCCTGAGCAGGGTGCCTGACGGGGGCCTCACCATGGCAATGACCTCCTGGGAAATGTGGCCATGGTATACAATTGCTGTGGATAGGACTCACTGAGGGAGGGGTCCTGGGGGGTTTCAGATCATTCTGTGTATGCAGAAGCCTCAAGAGGAGGATTTAGAGTTTATTATTAATAAGGGAACAGGTGAGGTTGGAATAAGTAAATAGGAACATTAATAAGACGCCACATGTTTGGATCCATGCTGATGAAGTAAGTCAGATCAGTAACACATGCATTATTAGCCCATTTGAATTTCACAACAGCCCTGCATTATGGTCTCCACTCTTCAGAGAAGTAGATGATATTCAGTGGCTGATTGTAACATGACTTCCTCAAGGTCACATAGCAGTTAAGTGGAAAAGTGGGGTTAAAATTATTTTCTGCCATTAAAAAACAAAAACAAAAACAAAAACAAAGCTCATCTTTCACAATAGGAAGTCAACCGACACCGCCCAAAATTGAAAAAGACTCCAAATTCTTGATGGTTTTTATAACCTTTGTCCTAATTTAGATCTCGTGGCAAAGAGACATCTACCTAACTTCGTCACATCTTTCAATTCAACCTCCGTTTCTAAGGTAAATTCATGTTAAATTCATGAAATATCATTTAATCAGTACAATTTTATGTGAAGTTAGAGTCTTTTCTTTGGAATTATTTCTTTCCATTTTAACCACATGTGGGAAATGTCTAAAATAATAGTCATCAAATGTGAACATCAGTCATTTCTGGTGGCATGATGCTAGGGGATCGGTTACCTTTTCTCTTTAGGCTTGGAATATTATTCTCTTCAGAATATTTTTAGGCTTTTACACTATGTTTAAATGTATAATAAAGTTATATTTCTTGAAAAACATAAAGCAGTTCGTCATTTTCTAAACATACTGGCTGGTATCCATAGAAAGATGACGTTTTTCCTGCCTCAGACGCTACAGAGTTCTGCTTTTCTCTTTTCTCTGCACATAACAGCCACACTTTTCCTCCCTCTGTCATTATTTCCAGGAAAGAACATGGCTGGGGTTTTTGTTTATATCCTTAAAAGCAACAATTTGAAAAGTTGTTCAGAGCACTTGAACATTGTGATGCTCTTGTGGGAAAGCCTAAAATCCAAATACACATCCTGCTGTCCTAGAACTAGATATACTGTGAGAGCTAAAAGGGCTGTGTATGTGTGTGTGTGTGTGCATTTCAATAATAGTAACGCAGAAATATTTTTTAAACTGAAAATCTGAGTTTTTCCCATCTGTATTCCTTGACATTGTGCTTATTTACTTTGTCAATATCTGTGATTAGAAGAGATGAGTAAATAAGTGGTGACCAGTGTCAATGATTTAAGAACTATTAATGGGGCACAAGCTTAAATCCCATCCATTAATTTTGCTACTATTACTAATGGGGAAAATCCTGCTAGTCTTTGATTTTTGAAACAGAACACTTTGTGGGGGGTGGGGGTGGCTTAAGAAATATACATGTGAAGTTAGAGGTTTGAAAAAGGTTTACTCAAACGAGCCAATGTAGTGAGTTAAATTTTCTTCCCTTCCAGGCCATGTATTAGTCATTGTTTCCAACACGGTTACATGTCCCAAATAGGTGATAATAACCTTTGGAGTTTCAAAATGTAAAAGGAAAGGTTAATCCCGACAGCTTTATCCTCAGGGGAGCAGATTTTTTTCATGGCTTGATTTGTCCCCCAGAAGCCGTTAGGACTGTTAATTATTTGAATTACCCATTTTGGCTTTCCCAGGAAATACAGCCGCTGTAACTGTCCAGAGTTCTATTAAGGCTAATGAGGTGGGAGGTGGCTGCCTCTTTTCCTTTTCACAAGGTGCAGGTGGCAGGCCTGAGACGGCCGTTTGAGCATTGCATCTGGAGTTACCCTTCCTGGCCTGCACTTTGCACTCAGGGTACCCTCTAAACTTGACCTTTTCTCAGAGGCTTTCAGGTCCTTGAAAAGAAAGGAAAGGGAACCAATTCATCCCATGGCCAGGTCCTTTGCTATGGACTTTACCCACATTATCTCATGTTAACCCTCACAAAATTCCTCAGGGGTAGGTATCACCTCACCCATCTTACAGAAAAAGAGAGAGGCTGAAATAGTAATTTCCCCCCAGAGTTTGTAGAGGTAACCTAGCCAGGGCTCTAACAGAAAGAAGCCTTTCTGACTCCAGGGCCACATGCTTTCAATGGCACCCAAAGATCCTTTTGCAGTCCTCTGACCAATTAAACACCCAGGAATAGTGCCACAGTCAAGGTCAAGAAATGGGAACCACCACTGTGATTAGCACTGCTGCTACTACTAAACTACTACTCCTCTTATTACAGCCCTTACCTGTCTCCTTTGGATTGCAATTATTGGCAATCATTTTCTCCCTCCAATAAATTGTGACTCCTGAGGTGGGAACTGGCAAAGTCATTTTGCTCTGCCTAGAACAACTTTGTGCACATGGTAGCCAAGAAATTTTCATTAAGAGAAACAAAACTGGACAGGCCCCGGTGGTTCTGGATTATTCTGGGCATGACTCCCCTCCTAGGTCTCATACAGCTCAATGATTAGCTTTGGCTCTGTTGACAAACCAGGCTACCATCTCACAATTATGCCGTAGAGGCAGCTTTTGATATGGCTCCCGATGATTCTTCCTCCTGGTATTCATGCCCGTGTGTAATCCCTGACCCTGGAGAGTGGGCTAGCCCTGGCGACCTGCTTCTGATGAACAGAATACGGCAAAAGAGACGGCATGTCATTTGTGATTAGGTTACAAAAGGCTGTGAGAGTTCTTGCCTTGTGAGAGTTCTCTCTGGCTCTTCTTGTGTGCTTTCTCCAGTGGAGAAAGCGAGGGAGGCCTACATGACTAGGAACTGAGGGCAACCTCCAGACAATGGCCAGCCAGAACCAAATCCTGCCCCAAACTGCAGGAATGAGCCTGCAGGAGGCCACAGCCCTTGCCCAACCCTTGAATGCAGCTTTGTAAGAGACCCTGACGCAGAAGACCCAACTAAGCCATGCCTGGACTTCCAACCCACATAAACTGTAGTGTTTTGGAGTAATTTGTTACATAACAATCAATAACACATATGCCAACCGTGTAATGTCTTCAACGAGAAAAGTCTAGTCCCATTATGACTTAAATTGGAATCAAACTGTATTTTTAGGATGGCTCTTTGGAGAGGGTGTGAGAGGCTAAAAAGCATTTATAACTGAACATTTAGCATCAATTTTGTGGTTATAATTGAAAGACTTGCAGTACAAAACTCACAAACTGTATTGTCTTGTTAACTTCCTCACTCGGGGAGGCTTGATTTCCGGCTTTTCCACAGCTGGTTGGGTAGTTTCCACACGTATAGGAATAGGACTTCTAGAGGCATACCAAAAAACAGAATATTACTAACAGAAAAGTTTTATGGTCTTGTTTTGGCGGTAGGGACTGCTTTCTCAGTTAATTTATACCCTTAATAACATTGATAACAAATGTACCCTTTTTTCCTCCTTTCCACTCTATTAAATATATTTATTAAATATATTATTCATATTTATTTTTAATATTAATTAATATTAGTCAATTAATATAAAAATTTAATATTTGTTTATATTTATTAAATATATTTATTAAGTACAACTTTAAAAAATCATAGAAAGTCCAAAAATAAAAACTAAAATCATAGGGAAGAAAATATAGCAGGTAGGAATTGAATATAATTGGGGTTCCATGTAAAGCTTCCCTACCCAAAACATCTACCTCCAGGGTTTGCTTCATTACCAGATTTTGCCTATAAAATGAGCAAAGAGAAACCTGTGGATAGCCCGTTTTCACTTCCAAGTAATCTGGAAGCTGTGTTATTTTAAATACAGCATGGAATATATTTTTTAAAAGATAAACAGAGTATTTAATATGAAAAATGCATAATCAAAAGGCCTTTAAGTCTTGTTCTAAAACATTTTAATATTGTGTATAGGTGAACATGTTAGAAACTGTTTCACTTCTATATTTCCTCAAGAAAATATGCCAGATAACCAGTGGGCCCTACTCAAAACAGTGATTTTAAGGAAAAACTTTCATACATTGTTGTAGTAGTTATGACTAATTTCATTTTACAAAACCAGAAATTATCTTCTGGGACTAAAGGATATCAAAACAAATTGAGGTCCTCAGCAAGGAACTTCTGGCAAGGCAATGAACAATTCTGCATCCCCATTTTCTCCTCTAGTGTCTAATATGGTAATAGGCACATGGCCAGGGTCTAATCAATGTTTACTGAATAAACACGTGAATGAGCAAAATGAATTGGAGTCTGCGTAGTCCAGGTTCAAGATTTCCTCAAGCTGGGACCCTAGAGTCACCTGAACATAGTCCCTGGAAGAGCTTATATTCAACCAGGAGAGCACATAACTTCACTTGGGTAGAGTGACTGGCATCTGGAAAGCTCCATGGAGGAATTTCACTTAACCAGACGGAGGGAAGACTTCCAAGGTGGAAAACAGAGTGGAGGGCTATGGGATGCAAGGCGCTGGTGCTGCTGATGGGTGAGGTCCCAAGGGAGGAGCAGGGGATTTCCCCTCCAGCGGGGGAAAAAACGGGGGGAAACTTTGTGAAGGGCCTCAGGCTCTGGGGTTTACAATGAAAGCCAAGGCGTCACTAGAGGTTTTAGGCAAGGGAATGGCTTAGTCAGAGTTGCATTTTAGTTTTTTTTTTTATTTTTTATTTATTTTTATCTCCCCCACCCCCAGATTTGCATTTTAGAAAGGCCCTTAGAGCAAGAAGGAGGATACTGGTGAAAATAGGCTGGCCAGGAGCACTTTCGAAGACTGGGGATATAGGTATCCAGGCAGAGGGATAGTGAGGGCTTGAGGTACACCAGGATTAGGGTCATGAAGGGGAGAGGACAGATATAGGGGAAAATGTGAACACTTGAATTAGCAGGACTTGGTGACCAATTATATGAAGGGATGAAGGAAGAGAAAGGCAAGGACTCCTAGGCCTCAGATCTGGATAACAGGTAGATAATAATGCCATTAACCAAGACTGAAAAACAGGTGAAGGGTTAGTGGGATAGTGTGGGAGGAGATGAATAAGATTTTGAAAAGTTCAGGAGGCAGCCGGGTATTTGCCCTGGGGTATGCCTGAGTTACACTAAAACTATGGATTAGGAATCAAAGGTGACATAGAAAAGTATTAGTTTTATTTTTAACATCGAGAATTGTCCAGAGCAGTGGTTCCTGGGTTACTTGTTGAAATTCTGGTTCCTGTCCACCCCACCCCAAAGGATCTGAAAGGTCTGGAGTAGGACCCAAGAGTCTGCATTTTTAACAAGAGATTGATGCAGTGACCCTTGGACGCACTTTAGGAAACCCACCCTAGGGAGACCTCCCCAGTATTAGTAGACCACCAGGCTGGCAATGGAGTTGCCATGATCTATAGGTTGTTCCTTACTTGGGCTGAGAGGGGGAAGTGTGTCTGCTCTCTGTGAGATCAGAAGAGGAAGGTTTTCCTCTAGGGTTAAAGTGGTGGCAGCCTGGAAGCTTTAAAGAACATGTGTGGTTCTAGCACCACAGAGTAGCTCAGTATGAAGAGCATATCAATGACCAAGGGAAGAGTGATAAGCTGAGCTGGGACGGAGGACAGAAGCCAGGTCCTAAAGGGTCTCCTGTGCTCTGTTGAGAAGTCTGGACTCCACCTTGAGAGCAATGCAGAGCCTTTAAATGACATCAAGCAGGGGAATGACAGGGTCTTATCTATATACTTGAAAAGCAACTCAAAGTGATTTCTTTGTTAGCACAGCAGGTAGAAATAATAAAACTGAGAATAAGCGGCATTTCTGAGACTTAAGCCAGTCTTTGTTTTCAACCAGTCTTTTTCTCTCTCTTTGTGCTCGCATTTTTTCCAGTTTTCTTTTTCCCCTCTGATTTTATCAGCAAATGCCCTTGTGAGTAATGTTTCAAGGATAACATTGATGATACAGAGTACTGTTTCCCCATTCAAACAGGAAGCAACAGACCTTACTTTAGCATCCTGCAGACTGGATTTCTTATTGATATTTACAAACGTCGATTCCTCTTTTCCAACCTGCTAAAGGAAACAGGCAGGTTAGTCAAAACTGAGTATCTCAGTGAGTAAAGTGCTTTCAAGTCTCCAATGTTTGAAGGATTACAGAAATGTGAAGGCAACTCAAAGCACCAAGTGCTCAGTCAATAAGAAATTTTCTCTGGTGTTTATATAAGTTAACAAAAAAAAAAATGTTTTCGTGAGTCATCCCCCATCATTGGGATTAACACTTAATCATTCAAATGCAATCAATGCTTGCATTCATACTTTTATTGAGCCCCTGCTATGTGCCACCTCACGCTTGAATGAGAAAGGGATGGTGTGGGAAAAGTCAAACCCACACTTTAATCCCCCACCTCACATTGTAGATCAGGAATAATAATCAGCTCTATGCTCGCATATCACAGCTTACAAAGGAATTCAGAATCTGTCTTTTCATATCAGTGTAATAAGCCTGGGAGGAATTATGTCATATGATTTTGAAAGAAGCCTGTTCTTCCTGCCTCTGGTGAGTCCCACAAAGAATGGTGGGGGAGGAAAGGACGCCCACTCAGCCAGTGAGGCCAGCTGACTGGATGCTGGAGGTCACTGCCGCAGCCTGTGGCCTTCATACCCATCACAACCTACAGAGCCAGCCCCTTCGCTTACACAGTTAACAGGTGTATGCCAGTTAATAACTCTTGGTATTCAAACTGTTCACACAAAAGGTGTGGTTCCTGTCTCCTGACTGGACCCTGACTGACAGTATCTCAGGCCTAGAGTGCCTCTTTCTTCTATATGGCGGGAAGAAAGTCCTGTGACACGAAATCAAAGGAATGCATGTGCTTCGGGTACCTGAGCACTCACTCGGGATGCGTTCTCCAGCTGGGCTTTCAAAATGTTACACTTCACGTGATCAGCTACAGGGGAAGGCAAAAGTGGGGTCTGAAGAGTCTTCTCAGAAACCTTTTTTTCTTCAGCCTGTGACAAACCCAGAACACACGCCACAGACTATATAAGCAAAGAGGAAAGACAACACTTACATCAACCTTTCCGTTCAACCGTAACTGCAAATAGCACAGTCTTAAACACATGCCCAAGTATGTCACCAACTCCTTCTATCTGTGCCACTGCTCGTACTATTTGCAAAGGATTCACAAGCACATCCTCCCCTTCTCTGGTGAAGTGGGGAGAGGAGGTACTAGGGAACTTATGAGGACGGGGTGAAGGTTGAAGAGTAGAGGCTCTTCCAGAGTTATGCAGTGAGAGCCTGGGGCAGCTCCAGGACTCCAGCCTCGAGTTTCCCACAGCCTAGTGCAGCGCTGTTTCCCCCATAACCGCCACCTCTTACATAGAAAGATTCAATTCCGTGACTTGTTGGAGAAAGAGTGCAAAATAGTCACCAGTGTTTTTACAATAAATCTTGCTGAAAATTGCGTAGCTCAAGAAACCTGTGTCTGGGCTACCTCACTGTAGAGTGTAATTTGGTACCAACTTCACTATTTTTCCCATTTCCTAGGTACTAACTAAACATGTACCTATAATTTATTTTATTTTTAAGGATTTTATTTTATTTTAAAGTTTTTTAGAGAGAAAGAGAGAGAGGACAAGCGGGGGAGAGGGGCAGAGGGAGAGAGAGCAAGAGAATCTTACGGAAGCTCCACGCTCGGCGCAGAGCCCGACATGGACCTCCATCCCAAAACCCTGGAAACATGACCTGAGCCGAAATTAAGAGTCGGGAGCTCAAGTGACTGAGCCCCCCAGGCACCCCTTAAAGATTTT
The DNA here is from genome assembly GCF_023721935.1 of Panthera uncia. Lineage (NCBI taxonomy): Eukaryota > Metazoa > Chordata > Mammalia > Carnivora > Felidae > Panthera > Panthera uncia. Next base: position 67,986,593 of record NC_064807.1, read on the forward strand.
ATTTTGAAGTAATCTTTACACCCAATGTGGGGCTCGAACCCACAACCCCAAGCCCAAGAGTCACATACTCTACTAACTGAGCCAGCCAGGCGCCCCAACAGGTACCTATAGTTTATATGATCCAATTACGGTGGATTACCCCGGCACTACCTATTTTAAGTGTGTCCTAAACAATAATATCTTTGAAATCACAGGCTTGGTGACTATTATGTTTATTATAATAGACATTATGATAATTACATAACTATTAAAAAAAATACTCATTAGGTGTACAACCTGAAATCATCATTTCAGGTACAACCTGAAATCACACTGGAATTAATGTCTTAATGTTAACCATGCCTATTGTGGTCATTGCATATTCCAGTGCTAACATGGTGCTTGGCACACGGCAGGTGTTCAATAAATACCTACTAAAGAAGATTATAATGATATAGAGTTATTATTAAAAGAGATGTGCTTACTAAGAAAGCTATAAGACCATATGACTGCTGAAAGTCAATTAAGTGATATCAGGACTTCATGTGGCATGTTAGCAAGAACAAAATGTTGCAAAGGCCTCAAGTTCTGCAAGTTCCAAAATTAATCTCATTTACTAATTTGAAAGTCTGATTGAGCACCTTGGTACACATAGCAGGAGTGTTATGAAAGCCCCAGAGGAAGTATAGGGCAACTGGCTGGTTGACATCATTTAATAAAGAAAAGAGAGCTCTTCAAACGCATAGAGGAGCATTTGGTAGAACACGTAGAATGAAGCAATTTCACGTAACAGCAAGATAAGCAGAGACAGAAGACCTGGATTTTAATCTCTGCTCTTTCCCTTTCTGGCACCATAGAAAGAAGATGATGCTGATAATGATCACGATTATGATCATGATGATAAAAAGAAAAATAATGCCAGTAGCTCATGTTTACTGAGAGCTTATTGTGGGCCAGGCACTCACTAAGCACATTTCATTGGGTCCTCTCACTTGACCATCCCATTCGAAGGTAGACAGGATCATTATCCTCATTTTATAGATGAGAAAAACAAAGCAGGGAGATGGTAAGTCACTTGCCCAAGTCACACAGAAAGGATGCAAAAGAGCCACGATTCACACTCAGGATCAGGTGACTGCAAAGCTACGGCTCTTGACCACTCGGCCACACTGGATCCCCTTAACCTCCCTGGGTCTCAGTTTCTTTCTTCATAAGATTATTGTGATGAGAAAACGAGAAAAAAAATAGATTTGAATGGCACTTTCGCATTAGATTCTTTGGCTAGAAAATACAACTACACAAGAGCATCAGATATGAGGACACTAATAATCCTAAGCCATCAAGTTGGGTATGAAGAGAACAGACTCTTTTGAGTGGAGTCATTATCCCCAAAGACTTAGCATTCCCCAAAAGGCAAATAAGTAACTTATTTATTCTGAAAGATGAGCTTGACAGGATTGCTCTAGGATAACTTATCTTGTGCTTGTAAATCCTGCGACATGAAGATAATTGTTTAACACCAGCACATGTGTTTTCACTGGTATGTGAAGAGTTAACTTTTTAATTAGATGTAATTTTTGGGAATGAGATGCTGGAATACAAGAATTAAATTGGTTCTAAAGCCCACTTGAGGTTTTTGACAATTGCTTAAGGGGGTAGAGTTATACTGGCAGTAATGACCGAAGATGTATTTTAAAACAATGAATGCTGCTAAAATAAAAAAGAATGGGAATTCAGCATTGATTTCCCCTTTGAATTTAGTCATATTAAACTCCTTTTTTGGATGTAAAACCCAAGCTGGCTCATTACTGTTCTATCTGGCAAAGCAGGAGCTACTGGCCAGCTCTACAAATTGACCCAGGTAAAAACCAATATAAATTTTGGAAAAGTTGACTATCATTCTACGAATACGTTTGCATCAAAGATATCTCTATGAGATAAACATCTGGGCTATGAGTCCATAATTCCAGCCTGAAGGATGGTTCCAAGAATGTTGTGCTTTCTCTCTTCTGCATGACCACGTGTCGTGTTTTGCATTCAGTTTGAATTGTGAAAAGATGCTTTACCATTCAATATTGAAATACAGATTTTAAAACATACAAATAAATGACAATTGGGCTTTGATATGATTATAGTTGGAAACAGTCCATCTGTTTGGAGAAGTTGTTTGGGGATAAAGAAATGATCAGATGCATTTTATAATTGTTTATAAAATTGTTTACATATTTGAAATCTGGTGAGATCTAAATTCCTGTGATAATTTTGGGTACCACTTTGGAACTGGGTGATGAAAATGTCTTCTCAACACTAAATCAAGAACAGGAACTTATCCAAATCTTAGAAAAATCAGAGGATTCTCGATCCTTGAAAGCCACTGAAGCCACTGGTCACCAATTGTGGTATCAGGGAGAGTTGTGAGGTCTGTTGCATGGAATGTTTGATTAATAATAAAGAGTCACAGTGTGAAGTAACATACTTTGCCTATATGTTAAGACAAACTCAAGGTTATCTGACATCACTTTATCCCACTTGCTTACTAATGTATTTCCTCAAGTGGAAGTAGAAAAAGGGGGCTCCAGGGGCACCTGGGTGGCTCAGTTGGTTAAGCGTCCGACTTCGGCTCAGGTCATGATCTCATAGTCTGTGAGTTCGAGCCCCGTGTCGGGCTTGGTGCCTACAGTTCAGAGCCTGGAGCCTGTTTCGGGTTCTATGTCTCCCTCACTCTCTGCCCTTCCCCCACACACTCTCTGTCTCTCTCTCTCTCAAAAATAAACATTAAAAAAAAAACACTTGACACAAATGCTTAGAGCAGCATTGCTCATAGTAGCAAAAAATAAAAAGAGAAAAGGAAAAAAGGGGCTCCAGGGAAATGCACAGTAACTCACAGTTGTCTCAGCTACACCTTAACCCAGAGCAAGCCACTATTGTTGATGGCCCACCAATACTCATGGCAACCACAAATTACGTAGAGCTTGGGAGCGGTCTGCTGCTATCTGCTGTATTTCCTCGCAAAATATTTTTGGGTTCTGTCAAACTCTAGGTAAGCCTCTGTTAAAACCATTTATTGTGTGGACTGCAGGAAAAAAAAAGTTTGAAAACGAAGAGACTAAGAGAAAGAAGACCAATCCGGGGGCCACATGATATATTAGTGCATGATATTATTGAGCACAGTAGAGGCTGCTCAGTAAGGATTCGTTGATTGAGTGAATGTAAGTGCCACCCTGAAGGAGGGATTCTTTCCAGCTGGCCATCAGGGAGGGTGGTATAGAAGAAAAAGTGGGTGAGTGGGCCCTTGGTGTTGTCAAAGGGACTTTAGGCTGCCATTTGGGGGAAGTAGGCATGTAGGGAAATGAGCGTCTTCTAAGAAATCTTGGAAGTCTAGTACAGGCTAGAGGGTTGGCTGTGGTGGAGGAAGAGCCCTTGAAGGAGGTGTAACCTTCCCATGCTCACCAGAGCAGGTAAGGAGGGAGAGCTTCCCAGGCCAGATCTTCCAAATTCTTCTTATTCCCTCTAATAAAGGGGCAGAGCTGGGGGCAACTGGGTGGCTCAGTTGGTTAAGCTTCAGACTCCTGATTTCAGCTCAGGTCATGATCTCATGGTTCATGGGCTCAAGCCCCACACTGGGCTCTGTGCTGACAGTGTGGAGACTGCTTGGGGTTCTCTCTCTCTTTCTCTCTCTCTCTGCCCCTCTCCACTTGTGTGTGCTCTCTCGCTCTCTCTCTCTCTCTCTCTCTCTCTCTATTTTAAGATAAATACATTTTAAAAAAGAAAGGAAGGGAACTTCCTCAATTTGGTAAAGAACAGTTACAATAACATACAGCTAACATCATTACTTAATGGTGAGCTTTCACCATTTTAAGATAAAATTTGGCTTTCATAAGGCTGTTCATTTGGATATATGAACAGGCCTAGCCAAGGGCACCTGGGTGGCTCAATTAGTTAAGCATCAGACTCTTGATTTCGGCTCAAGTCATGATCTCACAGTTCATGGGATCGAGCCCCACGTTGGACTCCGTGCTGACAGCATGGAGCCTGCTTGGGATTTCTCTCTCCCTCTCTCTACCCCTCCTCTGCTCTCTCTCACCCTCTCTGTCTCTCTTAAAATAAAAAAAAAAATTAAACATTAAAAAAAAAAGAGTAGGTCTAGCCAAAAGAGAGTTTTGCTTTCACCCTGTTCCTCTCTTCCTCCTTCCTTAAATCCCTCCCTTCTTTCCATCAGCAAACAGTTACTGAGCATCCACTACGTGCCAGGCACTGTCAGAATAAGAGATAGAGAGTGCTATGGAGTGAACTGTGACACCCCCCCCCCCTCCATTCATAGGTTGAAGCCCTACCCCACAATATGATGGGATTTGGAGATGGGGCCTTTGAGAAGTAAACAGATTTAGAGGAGGTCATGAGATGGGGCCCTCATGATAGGATTAGTGGCTTTATAAGAAGTGGAAGAGAGAGGGGCACCCTGGTTGGCTCAGTCAGTAGAGCGTGCAACTCTTGATCTCATGGTTGTGGGTTGGAGCCCCACGTTGGGTCGAGAGATTACGTAAAAATAAAATATTAAAAGAAAGGAAAGGAAAGGAAAAGAAAAGAAAAGGAAAGGAAAGAAAAGAAAAAAAGAAAAGAAAAGAAAAGAAAAGAAAAGAAAAGAAAAGAAAAGAAAAGAAAAAAGAAAAGAAAGTCGTCTGGGTGGCTCAGTTGGTTGAGTGTCCAACTCTTGATTTCAGTTCAGGTCATTATCCCAGGGTTGTGGGATCGAGCCCTATGTTGGGCTCAGTCCTAAGCGTGGAGTCTGCTTAAGATTCTCTCTCTCCTTCTGCCCCTCTCCCCTGCTCACACACATTCTCTCTCTAAAATAAAAAATTAAAAAAAAAAAAAGAAGAAGAGGAGGAAAGAAAGAGTGAGCTCTCTTTGCAGGTAAGGATACAGTTACAAGGCATCCATTTGCAAGTCAGGAAGAGAGTCCTTACCAGTGAATCAAACTGACTGACACCTTGATCTTTGCCCTACCAGCCTCCAGAAGAATGAGAAATATCTGTTGTTTAAGCCACCCTATCTATGGTAATTTGTTATAGCAGCCTGAGCAGACCAATATAGAGAGGTAAAAATGGAAGGTGGTAAATGTGGGTGCCTCCTCATTGGGCTTTAGTTCTAGAAGGAGGGAGAGATCACTAACAGATCCGTCCAGCCCATTAGCCTCAGCACTGAGCACAATTCCTCGTGCTGTAATTCACCCAAAGAGACTGAACAGAAATGTCAGGAAAAATTAGATAGAAATCCCTCCAAGACAAAGGCACATAAACTAGGAGGTGGGCCAGGGCAATAATCAGATGTTTGACGTGAGCCCCAGTTCCATGGTCATCACCCACCCCTGGTCCTTTGCACCTTATTTATGTTGATGTGCAGAGCAGGCCAGGGTCCCGCCGCCTTCACAGTTTCCAATTCCAGCTTCTTTAGATGGGCAGCAGCTTCGCTGAACAGGGCAGGTCCTCCTGGACTCAGTTCTACAAGTGGCCAGGGGAATGAATAAAGAGAGGTTGAAATATATATGTGATAGAGATATGTGTGATAAATGATGCTCACCAGAGCCTGATCCCCAGTACCCTTTCTATCTGCCTTCTCCCCCAGCAGCTTAAATCCCTCGAATATGGCCAGCTGATGGGCTCTGAGAACACCTAAAATCCAGGGTTCAAGGCCTAACTCTGCCAATATGAGCTGGGTGGCCTTGGGCAAGTCACTTTACCTCTCTGAGCCTCTGAGCCATTTTAAAATGAAAATAAAATTACCCACCCTGCAGAGTTGCTGTGAATATTAAGTGAGGTCATTTGTGTACAAATGCTTTATTAATGGAAAAACACTATGCAAATTAGAAAGATGAGCGTTGAGGCTCACAGGCATATGAATGTTCCTTGAAAACCATGTTACGTTTCTAAAACCAAATTCACGGATTTTGATTTCTGTACTATTTTGGACTAGTTTGCCACCACTCCTTCCACTGGCTACTATTTATCCATTAATACAGTGAAATATACATTAATTATTAAACATTCATTACATACGAAAACTTGTACCAAGTATTATTTGCAATTGGGATCGGGGCAGCTGGAATAAAAAGATAAATGAGGCACAATTCTAGTTTAGTGAGGAAGACAGAGACATGTGCAGATAATCCACATAAGAGTGATAAAATTATCTAATTGCTACAGGGGCAGAAGGGAAGTCACTCCAAAGCTAGGAATCAGAAAGGCGTGTTAAAGAAGGTTCCACTGACAACATTTGAGCTTGTTCCGGAAGAAATGTGTAGGAGGTCACTAAGGTGGAGAAAAGCATTCCAGGCACAGGGAGTAGCAGGTGCAAAAGGACAGAGCTGGGAGCACAGCACAGTATTTGGTGAGAGGAGAGGAGTTTTGGGTGGCTGGGGTGTAGTGAGGACTCGGGGAAGGCTGAGGTCCTTGGCAGGGGCTGGGCTGGGAAGGTCTGTGTATGGCCACATGGCCTTTGTCTCAGGACAGTGACACGCCATTGAAAGGTCTTTGGTCAGAGCTGCCTGTGATGAGAGCTCTCAGGTCGGCAGCTACAAGATGGAGGTTGCATTGGAGGAGGTACCCCTTAGGGGGGCTGTTACGGTCATCTGGCTACAAAAAGATGAGGCATGGCCTAGAAAGGCAATGTGGATAGTGATGAGGGGATCAAGTTCTGATTCCTCAACCCCAAGTGAATGATGAACTTCCATTTCTGGCTCAACCTAGAATTATCCCCTGTGGTCTACAGGTGAAGGCTCCTTAGCTCATCCGTTTCACCAGTTCACAGACTCATGAAATGTCAGAGCTGGAAGATTCCTTGGTCATAAACTAGACATCCTCTATCCCATTTCATAGATGAGAAAACTGAGGGTCCAAGAGGCAACTTGGCTCAATAGTGAAAACCAGAATTGAAGCCTCTTGTCTCTACCTCAGTGCTTTTGCCCATCGTGTGTGATAAAGAACCAGCTCTTCCCCCTCAGTCTGTTGCAGAACAATTCTTTGGTAAAGTATAATAAAAGAGATTTTCTAGAAAACCAAAATAACAGACGTATAAAATCCAAGCCCACTGTTATTAGTTGTAACAGATACAAAATCACCCTAGCCTATTGCTAAAAATGCTGTGAACTGCTTAGTCTCCATCTCCCAACTTCTCTCACTGGGACCCGAAACACTGGGCCTCCCTGACATCACTTTGCTCTCGGAAGGTGAAGTCGGAAATGGGACAGAAGGGGTTTTCCTGTAATTAGGAAAGTACAGATTCTAGCCACCTGGCTTCTGTCCTCTTTCTATTACTCGAGCCTGTGGAAATAGAAACAGCTAAGGAAGGAGGTGGAGAGAGCACCGCCACATTGGATTAAATCAGAGTTTACTGGTAACCCGTAATCCTTCAGCTGCTCCTGCTTAAATGCACAAGGCTCTTGCCTGCTCTTGCCCAGACCTGGCGACCCAGAACTGATGTTACTGTCTTTTCATGCTGCGCTGAAAGGGCCTGTCTTGAGGATCCAGGAAAGCCGCCCGTGCCCTGCAGCATCCCTCCCCTCACCCTGCCCTCTGCACTCCTACTCACTTACTTGTAAGGGATTTACTGCTGGAGTTTGGGGATCTCAGAGGCCCCTCCTTGTTCTCCAGAGTCAGCGAGAGGCCATAGTTTGGGTGGTGCTGGTGCTGGTGGTGGTGGTGGTGGTGCCTTCCTGAAGCTTTGGTAGTGAAAGGCGTGCCCCCGTTCTCCTCGATGCCAAAAGGCAGCCGGTCCGCGCTGCTGAGCCCTGGGGAAGGGAGCGGGTAGCTGTGGAAGGTGTCAGAGTCAGGATTTAGAAGAGTAAAGAGGCTTGATGTTCCCGTGTGTACTTTAAAAGATGTTCTCTGGCCATTAAAAGCCAAGAGAAGTAGGTTCAGCAAACAGACCCACATGGTTACTGTAAAACAGGACACAATGGCAACAGTGCGTTCAAAGAAAAAGCAGAAAGTGGAAATTTGTGTATATCAGAGATCTCAAACCTTAACAAATTCTTAATTTGAAGTTATATAGCTTCTATTAAAAAAAAAAAAGGGGGCGCCTGGGTGGCTTGGTCGGTTAAGCATCCGACTTCGGCTCAGGTCACGATCTCACGGTCCGTGAGTTCGAGCCCCACGTCGGGCTCTGTGCTGACAGCTCAGAGCCTGGAGCCTGGTTCAGATTCTGTGTCTCCCTCTCTCTCTGCCCCTCCCCTGTTCATGCTCTGTCTCTCTCTGTCTCAAAAATAAATAAACGTTAAAAAAAAATTAAAAAAAAAAAGACATTCCTTATATAGAAGGAGGAAATAAAAAGCAATAGCAACACACAATTTTGTAGCCATCCCATGACAAGATCATGACACAAACAGAAGTCAGACTCACTTCCTCTTCCTCTTGATCACCCCACCATGCAGAAACACCTCCTGGGGCAATGCCATGACATCTTTCATTCTAACTGCTCTCTCCATTTTTACCAAAATTGCCCTATTGATAGGGAAGTCTATGTCATCTCCCATTGAGACTCCTGGAACAGATTTCTTTTTTTTTTTTTAATTTTTTTAATGTTTATTTATTTTTGAGAGAGATGGAGACAGAATGCAAGTGGGTTAGGGGCAGAGAGGGAGACACAGAATCCGAACCAGGCTCCAGGCTCCGAGCCGTCAGCACAGAGCCCGACGCGGGGCTCCAACTCACAAGCTGTGAGATCATGACCTGAGCCGAAGTCAGACACTCAACCGACTGAGCCACTCAGGTGCCCCTTGAAACAGATTTCTAACTGTTCTCCCTGCATCTACTCTCTCCTTCAGCCCATTGCCTACAGAGCTGGAGCCAGGGTGCTGTTCTTGTCCACACTGGCTGCCTCCTGGAGACTTTGCTCAGGACAGTCTTACATGGTGCATGCGTGTGTAAGGACATGAATAAGGTGTGACTGGCTTCTGGGGGTCACAGCCCAGCCTCATTTCTCCAACGTGAAACATAACCAAGGGTATCCAGCTTCTCTGCACAGCCAGTAATGGGGGCAACAAAAAGTAGAAATGCCTAGGTTCTAGTCTTAGTTCTGCCCTAACCTTGTGCAGGAACCCTGGACAGTTGCCCTGGGCTTGTTTTCTCCTCTGTGACACGAGGTGGGTCAGGTGATTCTGGCTGCATTTCCAGGTCTGAAAATCATCCTTTCTTCCAGCTATCTATATAGTACTTGCTGTGTCCTAGGTGCTGTGCTAGCTATTTTACATAAAATATCCATTTCATAGATGTAGAGACCTTTGCCTGGTACACAGTAGGTGTTCCATACTTTTTCGATGAAAGGAGAGAAGGGAGGAAGGGAGGGAAGAAAGGAAGGAAGAAAGGAAGGAGGATTAATGAAGCTGTGGGTCTGGGATTTGACAACAGCTGTGTGGATTCCAAAGCCTGTTGGCATTATTTTCCTGTCTCTCACGTATGTTGAAAATAATGTCTGTCCTAAGGAGGCACAGAGACTGGGAGCTCAGAACACAAAAAACTCCCTTTAGCCTAGGAGGATGGAGGGCTTCCCAATTTAGGGCTCATCTTGGATGACCCTGAATAGGAGAATGAACACCCAAGGGGAAAGATGTCCTATAGCAGAGATCTGTTGTACATTCAGGGCTGGAGGTGGAGTTGGAAAGCTTTGAGTAAGACCTTCTGAGGCATGGCAAGTAGACACCATCTCCTGTGCCAGCTCTAAGTGATTCTCACCCTCTGCTTGGAATGCAAGATCAAGAAGGAGTCTGAGGTTGTGCCCAGCTCAGGAGGAAAGAGTGCTGTGATTGATTAGTTATGTCTGCCATGGACTTAGAATAGAGCATTGGCATCATGTACTTGTCTTTCCAAGGTAAAAGTGTGTGATTTTTTATTTCAAGGAAACCCAGAGTGAAAAGTTAAACAGGAAAATAAATATATATGCAGGGAATGATAAATTGCATTTAATAACATGTCAAATAAAATATGCATGTGTGATTTTCCTTTCACAGCTACTTACGGAGAAGACTGAGCAAGACAAATGGGAAGAGAAATAGATGAGGGTCAGAGCAGCTGCCTGAATCTTGTCAGGGCAGGGGTCTCCAGAAGAGCAAAGGTTTCTAAGCAGGACCAGAATGACCTGGGAGCTCTCTCAGCTCATACACATGAGGGACCACCATCCTGGAGATGCTAATTCACGGAGTTTTATAGACTTGTGGGTCTGTTAAGGAAACCTCTGCTCATGGTCTCATGGACTGCTCCCTGCAGAACTCTAGGGGGTGCCCTACACATTGACTACGATCTAAATGGCGTCCACTAGAGTTTTGCATCTGCCCTGTTCACAGGGACCTCAGAGAAGGTCAGGCCCACCCAGAGGGTCCAGCAGGACTCAGCAGCCCCAGAACCGTGGGTCCCACTGGTTAAAGTTCAGGAAATGAGACCAGCTCTGTGCTCATTGTCAACAGAGAGTGAAGCTCATGAGGCTTCTGGCGTTCTGGAAAGAAGGTCTCAAGTCCTGGTTTTGAGAGGGTGATGGAGGAGGGGTATATAGGCTTCAGTCTCTATTTTCACGAGCTGAGAGTTGAGAAGAAATCTGGTGTGGAAGAACAGGGCTGCCTGTGTGTCCGGCACTGTCCTAGGTACTTCAGCGTTTAACTTTTGGAGTTATCCCGCAAGGAAGCTGCTGATGCCTTGTGTTACACTGGGGCTTACAGAAGGTGAGCAACGTGCCCTGTTAGTAAAGGTGAGTGAGAAGTCGAATCAGATCTAATTTCTTCTCTTCCTTTCTTTCAGAGGAAGCCCCTATTCCCATTCTACTTCCAACTCCAGAGAAGCCAGTGCTCTATTGGGGGGGGGGGTGTGTGTGTCATACAGGACTTTCTTGACTCTATTAGGGGTGCCCATAGCTCTGCAGGCCCAGGAGGGTGGGATGCTCTTACAGCCCTGCCTGATCCCACAAGAGCCTCTTCCCTCCTTGGCCCTGGGATCCCAGCATGCTCAATCAAAACGTGTCGCATACTGGATAATGGGGTAATTATTTGAAATGTTACAATTAAAATACTATAGTTATATTTAGTTATAATTAAAGTATTATAATAATTAGTATATTAGTATTACTATACCATTACATACTAAATATTATAATTAGTATAATAATGGTATTATTCACAATAATTCTCCAGAATCCATGCCAGAACTGTGAGGAGGGCAGGGCAAAAATTGGGGAAGGTCTTGAGCTGGAAAACAGAACCCACAAGGCTTTCTCTCAAAGAGGCCAGAATGATCAGGTGCTCTCAGAAGCCAACCGCACCACACACTCTACAGCTCAGCCAAGTTCTGGGCGACATGGGCTCCTGGAGGCAGCCCTGGGCATCTAATCCTAGATAAGAAACCACAGAATTATAGAAATGGAGACCCTCCCTTTGGTGGTTCTAAACCCTAGATGTGAATATTAAAATCACCAGGGGAACCCCCATACGCCGCTGGTGGGAATACAAAATGGTCCAGCTGCTTTCGGAAAACACCTGGCAGTTGTCAAGGAAGTTAAACATACAGTGACCATATGACCCAGCAATTCCACTCCCAGGTATATACCCAAGAGGAATGAACACATATCCATGCAAAAACCTGTCCATGGATATTCGTAGCAGCATTAAACATGATGGCCAGAAGGCAGAAACAACCCAAATGTCCATCAACTGACGAATGGATAAATAAAATGTAGTATAGTCACACAATGAAATATTATTTGGCCATAAAATGGAATGAAATATTGATCCATGCTATGACATAACAGAACCCTGAAAACATTATGCTGAGTGAAAGAAGCCAGACACAAAAGGCCAGGTGTTGTATTATTCCATTTACATGAAGTGTTCAGAATAGGCAAAGCCATAGAGACAGAAAGTAGATTAGTGGTTACCTAGGACTGGGGAGGATTGTGTGTGGGGGGGAACAGGGAGTAACTGCTAATGATATAGGGTCTCTTTAGGGGAGGTGAAAATGTTCTAAAATTAGATCGTAGTGATGGTTGTACAACTTAGCGAAAATGCTAAAAACCACTGAGCGGTACAATTTAAACTGGTGAATTGTATGATTATTAATTTAGATCTTTATAAAATTGATTTCTAAAAATCGCCAGGGAAGATTTTGAAAAATATCAGGGTCTAGCCCCTACCCCAGACCAATTACGTCATCATCTATCTCTAAATCCGAATGTGCAGCCAGGACCGAGAACCACTGTCCTGGTCCAACGTCTTCATTTTGCTTATGGGGCATCGGGGTTCACCGGGGGAACGAGGTGACCGGGTCACGCCGTGGGTAAGTAGCTGAGCCTGGGACACAATCCAGGACTACTGCCTCTCTGCTTGCTGCCCATCTGCTACATCTTCCCATCTGTCTTGGCTTCTATTTAAGGCAGCAAATGCACTCATCGGGAAAATCCTAAGACCTCCTTAGAACCTCACTGCCTGAGACAACCTTATGTATACATCTTGCCTTCCCAACGACACAGTAAGGTCTGGAGGAACAGAGACTGTCACGTCACATGTCTTCATATCCTCCACTGTGCTAAGCACACAGCAGGCGTTCAATGAATACTGGTTAGATAAAAATTAAGTATCCACGCATTCAATAACTATTTGAGTGCTAAGTCTTGTGCCTAGCACTGTGGTAGGCATGGGGGGTTGTCCTTGCCCTCAAGGAGCTCGCTGCTGAGTAACAAGTCCAAGGCAGTATGACAGGTGCTTTGATAAGTGTTAGGTGAGGAGGGCCACCTGAGGTAGCCTAGGGAAGAGCCAATAGGGAGGAAGAGTTTATGTGCATATTGTAAGGAAAAGTTCTCACTTTTTTTCTGAAACGAACAACCAGTTGTCCCAACATCACCAAAGGCATAATTCATCCTTGTCCCACTAACTTGAAATGCCACCTTCTGCATGTGGCAGTCACTTTCCTGGGTGCTCTCAGATCCCCACTCTGCTCTGCCCTCACCCACCTGCTCTGTTTCCAAGGAAATACACTTCTCAGGCTCCCTGCCCTCTGGCTTTTAGGTAGACTTGGCCAGTGGTATGCACGAGTGAAAGAGACTGGGAAAAGGAGACAAGTCAAGGTATTTCTTCCCCATCTCTTCCTGCCTCAGGTGATGTTTCCAGCAGTAGCTGCGGGGTCCCTGTGGCCCCAGCTCCTGGGCTCTGGAACACTGCCACCTCCCTTTGTCCCTGTGTCCCTCCAGCTCTAGTTCTAGTGTTACTAATTTCTGGGTTCCTTGCTGTCCAAGTTAGCTTCCTCATTCTTCATCCCTTGTGGAACCAATTCCCTGTAAGAAATGCCTAGAGGGGCTTCAGTTTTCCTGATTGCCCGTGACTGATGCACAACATCCACCACAGGTTCTAGGTAGTTTTCCTGTCAACATCTTTGCCATAGACATCTCTGCCCCAAGCATTTTCTCACCCCAAACATTTTCACTGCATATCTAATTGGCTGTGAGAGAATTCTGCTGTAAAATATAAAATAGCTGGCTGACAGTTTGGTTTCATTTCTCCATTGGCAAAGTTTCCATTTTTATATCATATAAATCTTAGCTAGCCCTCATAATGGTCTACACGGTGATGCATAGATGTGGTGGTCTTAAATTAGTGGATGATAACTATGTATATCAACTTGATAGAAAATATGGTGATAAAACTTACTGGAAGTGTGAAATAAGAGAGTGCAAAGCCAGACTGCCCACTATACTATTCTAGAAAATAATACATCAGTTACAATGTTAACAAAGGTCAGTCACAAATGCATTACAGCCTTAGCATTTCTTCCACTTTTCCCATAGACCTTTGGAACAGCTAGCAACAGATATGTGACCATATGCCAAGAACAAACAACACTGTAGAAGGCTTCTAGAAAACAACACTAAGCCCAGCTGTAAAAATGCATCCTAGCACTTGGATGGTTACCTCGGTTAATGAAGGAAGAAATTTTAGTGACAAAGGTAAAAGTGTAATGCCAAATGAGACAGATCAACAAGCCAAAAAAAAAAACATATATATAATACTATAAACAGAAGACTTTAAAGACAAGCGCTGAGGTCCAACCTACAAAATGAAATCATTCGTTTTTGCAGTATTGTCATGAATCTACACTATACATTTTTGATGTATTAAAATATTTTGTATTTTGCAATAAAGTCTTTCCAGTTTTGTTACTCATTTTTCATGTCTCATTGTACCTTTTTTTAATGGATGTGGCCCTCTTTTATTTTTCATGATTTTATCTTTCAAGGCAAAACTGCCTTACAGCCAAGTAGTTATGCAGAGAAAATGTTTGCAGCAAAAATGCTCGTGGCAGAGATGCTTATAGTGAAAATACACATATTTGTGTCTGTTTTTGGATTTTTCCTATTCTTACCAATCTATTTATCTATTGCTAAACTAGCACCAGATTGTCTTAATGACTTTTGTTTTAACATATATTTTTAAAGATCTGATGCGATAAATCCTGTTCCCTTTCCCCCATCATTTTTCTTCTTTTCTTTTTTCTTGACTATTACTATGCACTTACTCTTCCAGATTACTTCACAACTCAAGTTACTACCAAAACAATCCCATTGGAATTCTGATTTGGAGCATTAAATATTACAGATTAATTTGAGAGAAGGTATTCATAAGAAATATGATATTTTTCATTATTTATTCAGATCTTTTAAAATGTCCTTCAGTCAGAATTTTTGAACTCTTCCCTGAAGGAAAGCAACATATATTATTAATTGAATCCCTAGGTATATTCCAGTTTTGTCACAATTGAAAATGAGATTTCATTTATTATTACATTTCCTCTAAGTTTATTCTACTAGATACACACAATTACTGACTTTAGGATATTTGGGATATTTCTGCCTCTGGGTACTTTGCTAAACTCTCTTATTAAATGTAATTCATTTGTATTTTAAGAAGATAATTTTGTTTCTTCCTTTCTGGCATTTATTGCCTATTTTGTTTTCTTGGCTTATTGCATTGGTAAGGCCTCCAGCATCATACTGAATATCAGCAGTCACCCTTATTTCTGAAGTGTGTAAATTATCTAGTGTTTCAACATTAAAGTTTGGTTTCTGACACATTCTACTTAACCAGGTTCAAGATAGTCCTTTTTCTTAGCTTACTAAGAATCTTGAAAGATTAGCATCGCTTATGCGGAGTGAATCCATGCTATATTCCTAAGTGAACATGACTCCCTTCCCTAAGTGCTTCAAGAAGAATTCGTTCTTTTTCTATATCACCATCAAGCAAGCCTGTCAGTCCGGTTTTCATAATTCATTTTTCAGGAAACTCTATGACATTTCCCTGTCTATTCTGGCATTTCCCCAAGACTCCATAGTTTTTCAAAGCACAGCGATGCTGACTCAGCAATGACATATGAATTTTCTCATTATTCTTCATGGCCATTTTTCTCAGCCCGAAGGCCTGAACTAATTGCAAAACGGCAAAGTATTTCCTGACTACTCTCTCATCTTGTACTTCAATTTCCTTCACCTTGTTCTTTTCACCCTTGAGAGTTAGCATATTGACTGGTTTCCTTGTTGAAAAGGAAAATTCTGTCCTATGAATCCCATACAACATCCTCAAGAATGGCTATCATAGATTACTTCAAAATAAAATCTTAACAAGACTAGCTGTCATTAAGTTGTTCATCTTTTTGCTACAACTAAACCATGCATCTGTAAAACTTTAAAAGTCCTTTAAGGGGCTCCTGGGTGGCTCAGTTGGTTAAGCATCAGACTTTTGCTAGGGTCACAATCTCACAGTTCATGGGATCGAGCCCTGCATCAGTGCACTGTCAGTGTGGAGCCTGCTTGGGATTCTCTCTCTCCCTCTCTCTCTCAAAATAAACAAACATAAAAAAAAAAAAAAAAGGTCTATACCTCTTTGGTTTTTATATGTTCTACCTTCCTTCTCTTTAAATACTGTTTTTTTTTATTTAATTTTTTTAACATTTATTCATTTTTGAAAGACAGAGACAGAGCATGAGTGGGGGTGGGACAGAGAGAGAGGGAGAGACAGAATCCAAAGCAGGCTCCAGGCTCCGAGCTGTCAGCACAGAGCCTGATGCGGGACGCGAACCCACTGACCGTGAGATCATGACCTGAGCCTAAGTCAAACCCTCAACCCACTGAGCCACCCAGGTGCCCCTTCAAATACTATTTAAAATTTTGGCCCCTAAAAGCCTTTCTCTTTCAGATGATCTATGATACATAGTCCATATGAAAAATATTCCCTTTTTGGCCTATCTTCTCTTTGATGTGAAGGATTAAGCCCTGAGTTCTACTCATTTCACATGAACAATTTCAAGACGTAAGAGCCATTTTTTCCCAAGGATCTTGCCACTCATACATTTCCAACCTAGTCAGTCTTCCTTGCTGTCCACAATTAATAAGAGTAACACTGCCAGTGTTTCTTCTACCTTCCAAGCAACAAAGTAATCAGGCAGGAAAGCCAAGAAATCAACAGATGTTCTGCTTTTAATGAAATGCCAATGTCTGGATGGCCAAGAAATCCCCCATAGATATTGTGCCAGCTTGAAGTCTCTCCTAGGAAAACACAATGAGTATCCTCTATCCAAAGTCCTCTGGCATCGTGTCTAGATTGCTCACTGCACTTATTGTGTGCTGCCTGGACCGAATAACCCTTTCATCTGTTCATGGAACCTGTCTTAACTCCACGGCAGGATTCCTGGAGGCAGGAACAGCTTCTAGGTAGCCCACACAGCACACAGCCTCTCTAAACACCTTCTAGAGGAGCCTGGTGGGGGCAACCTGGCTCCTGTGTCTCTTTTAGCCAAAGTGGGGACAATTTCACATTCCTAGTCAGAGCTAAAGCATCAGGGGGATACTGACAAATATCTCAGTAGAGCTGCCCAACTGCTGGACCTTGGATGGGCTGCTGCTCAAGCAGCCTGGTCTGCTTACCCCGGTGTGCTATACAAATATGCCACTTTCTATGTGTGACAAGGACAAGGAGAAGCTTCCGCCCGCCCATGTCCTGTCCATTAGGCTGAACTGTGGCTCTCCACTTGGGGCTCTTAGCAGAATCTCAGCTACCATGTTTTTACAGCAGATGGTGTCAGCCAGAATCATACTTCCTGGCTGAACACGAGTGCACGAATCATGCTCTCTAAATACTCACAGAGGAAAAAACTCAAAAGCTAACATTTTTGGTTGCCCAGCACTGTGCCATCTATCACCTTATTTGATCCTCTAACCACCATTTGAAGAAGGGACAATTATTATTTCCTTATTTTACAGGTAAGGAAATGGGAACAGAGAGACTAATTCACTTTCTCCAAGTCACAGTCAGTACATGGCAAAGCTGGGATTTGAACCCAGGCAACCTGACTCCAGAGCCCAGGGCTCTCTGAAGGGCTAAGAGACTTCCTTGCCTGGGATGAAAGGAGCATTACAATGACATTAAAAGAATACTGGGGGGGGGGGGGGGGGGGGGGGGGGGGGCGGGGGGGCGCCTGGGTGGCTCAGTCAGTTTAGCGTCTGACTCTTGGTTTCAGCTCAGGTCATGATCTCACAGTTTCATGAGTTCAAGCCCCATATCAGGCTCCGTGCTGACAGTGTGGGGCCTACTTGGGATTCTCTGTCTCCCTCTCTCTCTCTGTCCCTCCCCCACTCACGCTGTCTCCATCTCTCTCAAAATAAATAAGTAAACTTAGAAAAAAACAACTCTGGTGGGCACTTAGCTTTGGTTTTGCTACTGCTTAGCTATGTGACCTCAGGTAACTCATTCACTTATCTGGGCCCCAGATACTGCAGTTTTGGACAAACATCTAGTAAGTATTTATATGCCAGGAACTACAGCTCAGTGAAATAATTTGATTTGTGCCATGTCCGACTGAGAGATGAGAAGGTGCATTTGCTCATCATGGTTTCCAGGATACCTGTCACTCATTTCAATTTTAATTTAGTAGAGGCTGAGCAGAATAGGTCATTAGACTAACATACTGCTACAAGTTCTTATTAAATTCAGTGCAAGCATACTATTTGTAAGCAGAGAATATGTTTGAAAAACTAGCTTTTTAAAAATGGGTTTGAGGAGAAATTTTCTATCAACAATCTTAGGAACGTGACACGTTTTGAGGGTTAGGTCTGTTAATTAGGGTTGATTTCTTACAGTAACTTAGTGGTTTCATTTTTTTTTTTTAAGTGACTAGAGGGGCACCTGGGTACTCAAGTTGGTTAAGAATCTGACTTCAGGGGGCACCTGGGTGGCTCGGTCAGTTGAGCATCTGACTTCGGCTCAGGTCACAATCTTACGGTTCGTAGGTTTGAGCCCTGCATCGGGCGCTGTGCTAACAGCTCAGAGCCTGGAGCCTGCTTCAGATGCTGTGTCTCCCTCTCTTTCTCTCTGTTCCTCTCCCGTTCCTGCTCTGTCTCTCAAAATAAATAAAAATGTTAAATTAAAAAAAAAAAAAGAATCTGACTTCACCTCAGGTCATGATCTTGCAGTTTGTGAGTTCAAGTCTCACACAGGACTCTGTGCTGACAGCTCAGAGCCTGGAGCCTGGTTCAGATTCTGTGTCTCCTTCTCTCTTCCCCCTCCCCTGCTTGTGCTCTCTCTCTCTCGAAAATAAACATTTTTTAAAAAAAGTGACGAGAAAGAAAAGATGAAATGACCTCTTTTTCCCCTTGTCTGAAAAGGTCAAAATAATATTTTTTTGGCTTGGTTTAGATTCCTTTCTATAGACTACTAATTGGCAGATGGAATTTTTTTCAAATTTGTATTTCTTTCAAGACACCTTCCAAGCAATCAGCCTGGAGCTAATTCTAGTGTTAGCACAGGTAATGGTTGAATCCATAAGAATGGAAGCTGTTTTGATTAGTTTATTAACTGGCTGTAGCCAAAGGCTGTGCGTCTTCTTCAACATCAATTCCCGGTGCCCATTTTAGTACTTGGCATAGGATAGAAACACAGTCAATATTTGTTGAATAAATGTTGTAGTGCATTAAATTTTAATTTTCCTTTGGTAATTTATCATGTGTCTATTCATAAAAGCTTCACTTTGGTCATGAGTTCCCAGTTGTTCCTAACATTAAACGGCCTCTGTAAAACTGTAAAATCTTCTGTACCCGAAGCAGTCAGGAGAGCCTTTTTGGGTTCGGGGGCAGCTGGGTCTCTGTCCTGTGTGAGACCGGGTAGGATAGGTGCCCCCCCTTTGAGTCTGGAATTATCCTTTGGTGAAACTGGTCATCAGACGGTTTCAGTGAATGGCTGGAAGAGGGTCAGCAGGCCTCGACGGTTTTCTGCCAGAAAATCGTTTTAACCTAATGTTACTCTTAATAAGTTTATAACCTCTCTCTGATTGATTGAGGCACGATGCGGTGGGGAAGAGCTTTAGAACTCTGTGGGGAGATCTAGGATTTTAGCAATTCCGGATCAATTGCAGGATCTGAGCCCAGAGAATAAATATTCCATGAGTTCATTTTTGCACAGAGGCTCATGACTAAGAGTTTATTCAATCTCTTTCCTGCCTTAAAAAAAAAAAAATACTGACACAAATATAGTTGTTTTCCTTTACAACATTCACTTGTAATAAATTTAACAGTGCTTTCCCTTCTTGGTTTCTCATGGATTTTTTTGGCCTCTCATTTCTGCATTCCAGTGCCCACTTTCTGCTTTAAAATGAAGATTTTTTTTTTTCCCCAGGTGGGTAACAGCGTGAACAGACTCACCCCCGGCCACTGCTTTAAATGCATCCCCAAACAGCATCACACGGGAGCCCTCGAGGAGCGGCACGACGAAACAATTGTTGCCATGAAAGTGCGGCTACTACTTGTGAAGACTAACGTCTCAAGGAGCCAGTCTTTACACTTCGCAAGAGCCATGGCAGACTTGGGCGTGCGCTGACAGAGTTATTTTTCCACTCTGCAGACACCGGCCGACTCACCGGAATGAATGAAATGAAACCATTATCCATTCCAGAATGAAGTTCAGGTTCGATGAAATAAAAGGCACGCTCTGTTAAGGGCAGGTTTGAGACATTCGAGTTGCATAAGATACCAGCGTGAGCAGGCCCTGGAGCTGAACACCGGGCGTGTGTGTCCGAGGTGCTACCGATGCGGATTCATCTATTTTGGCTTTTGTTAGTGTCTTAAAATCTCTTCAAATGAGCCTTTCTCTGTTCCTCAGTTCTTGTAGGTTTTCCAGAAGCTTCTAGCATAAACATCCTGAGTTAGCCTCTGAAGCTATACACTGGGCCCAATTTTAAGGGCTTGTTTAATTGCCTTGACTATACATAGAGCATCTATTATTCAGCCACGGAATGAAGCCCGTGGAGCCGTTAGCATAGCAACACCTCTTGCTTTTGAGGTTTCAGCTGCAGAAAGTGATGTTTAAGCCATTCACAATTCAGTAGGGGATGATTAGGTAGGTTCTGCGGGTTTCTTACGACATGAGCCTACGGGGATGTTCCTCTAATTATTCTAACCCTATTTAGTGGATTGCCCAGACTATGGCAGTTTTGGTGTTTTAAATTCTGCAGCCTTTCCTCCAATAAAACCACCGGCATATCTTGGGATAAAGTGGGATTTTATATCTGATAAGTTAGAACTTTAATTGTAACTAAAAGTAAATCCCTCCTTCCCCGGTCAATGCACCAGGGAAATTCACAATGTTGGAGTGGGTATTTAAGCAGTTGGAGTAGAAAGTTCTCAACAAATTCCCAAACAGGAAAGGAAATATGGATGTTAGAAATCAAGTCCTTCACCCTGGCCGTTTTTACGCTGTCCGTATTCCTTTTTCTGATCTCCAGGGCATCATATCGTATTGATTGTTACCTAAGCTTTTGGAAATCTGCTTTCAAAAAATGCCTGGTAAATATCAACTCTTTCTATCCTTTTCTCCACTATTAAAAAGGCTATGATGATATGATTAATTTTACTTCATCAGTCTGATCTTTATTAAAGAGCATGACAAAAGAGCAGAGGTTCCAGATGGTTCAGAGAAAATAAGTAACAAATGTGGACGTTCAGAAAGATGGAAAGGTATGCAACCTTGCTTACAAATACAGTTAAGATGGAAATTCTGATTTTTACCCATCAGACTAACAAAGGTTGAAAAGAATTAGCTAAGGCTAGGAGCTTCCTCTTGTAGCTTCCTCTTTGTAGAATCACAGAGGCCCTTCAAATCGCTGGTGGGGTGGGGTGAGGGAGCAGGGAGAGGAGGTGTAATTAGGTAGAATATCTTTAGGGTGAAATTTAGTTAGGCAATGTCCAAATTAAGCACGCACATATCTTTTTACCCAGCACCCCTACTTTCAGGGAGCTTACCTACAGACAGATTTGCTCAAGTACATAAATGGAATATATAAGCACAGCAGAAAAACTGTAATTTTAGAGATTCGAGGCAACCTAAATGACCATCAATACTGATTGGTTAAGTACATGTGCTTGTTTATACGCGGAATAGCTCTAAATTAAGAGGAAGAAACGCTAACGTTTGCCTCCAGGAAAAACTAGGAAACTAGGGAATCGGAAGGTGGAAAGGAAAAATAACTTTTGTATATTTTTGTCTGAATTTTTGCCAATGCATTACCTCCTAAAATAAGTGAAAAAGCATGGCGGTTCTCTTGATTACTGACATTCTACTTAGTCACCTAATTGTTAAAAGCCTTCTCTGCTTTGTGTAAAATGAAATACTAAGCTAGACAAGTTGGGGACCGAGCGGATGCTGTTTTAATTCTCCCAACTTCTGGGTCCCAATTGTACCAGCAGAATGGATCCTCAGTAGTCTCCCCAACTCCTTCCTCTGCCAGTTCTGCCGCGTGCAGATGGGAAAGCATTGTCCACATTCTGCCTGGCCAGTTATTTCCTAGTATTCTCAGACAGAAATATCATTTTTCTTTTTATTTCCTCTCAAAAGATCACCACGGTGTTTCTGCTCTTAGCTCGTTAGAGTTTCAGAGACGTGTCTTTATGTATTGTGTTAACCCTCTTCCTTCTGATCTTTCTCTTGGAACCAAGCACCCCTTTCCATTGCTAAACTTAGACCATACATCTCAAGCTATCAACCTTTAACACAGGCCATTCCTTGAGCAAGACTTTGAATATCCTCGACCTGTTTCTCACCACATGGACCGCTAAGGCCTTAAACCTCAAAAGCCACCAAAACTGGCCACCAGCCAGCATCAAACATTGTGCAGAGCACCTTACATACCTACTGTCATTCACTTCCATTTGGGGATGAGGAGAATGAGGCACAGAGAAGAAACCGGACAACGGTCACATGGCTGGTGAGTGGCAACGTTGGGATTCAAACCCTGTGGGGCTCCAGAGCATTCACATTTCACCTCGTCAGAAAACTGCGGGGCACATGTCCCAACAAAGTCACCTCTCCACACTGGACCTGCAGTCTGTCTCTCAGCAGCGTGCAGCATCCTGCCAATTTGCTTCTGCAAACTTCTGCCTCTTCCCCACGCTGGGTTCTGAGCCTGGCACGGGTCCCTACGCTGGTGTGTCCATGCCACCTTCAGCTCCAGTGGACGCAACTCTCTAGCCCCTTGCTTCCGGAGTGAGGAGCGCAGGATGACGACGGATTCCGTTTGACAGACTTGGGAGAGGGACGTTATGATGAAAGGAAGGCCATAGAAAGAAACACTAGATTTTTCACATTCTTCTGCTTCACTGTGAACCTACTAAATAAGTGAAAACATAGCTAGCTACTTATGATGATGGATTCATTTACTGTTTGATTCATGCCTAATCTAAAGAAAAGAGTTGGCCTTTCTAATGAGAGTTAAAGTGGAACAAAAAAAAAAAAAAAAAAGAAGAAGGCGGCAAACCAGATAGGAAGCTGTGCTTTTCCAAAGTGAGGTCCTGTACTTGCCTGTCTCAGACTCTTCTGGTGACTTAAAATGAAGGTTCCTTAGGTCTTACCACCAATCACTTAAGTAGAGCCTAGAAATCTCCTAAGTTTCTTTATTTTAAGAGAGAGAGAGAAAGAGAGAGAGAGAGAGAACAAGCAGGGGAGGGGCAGACAGAGAGGGAGAGAGAGAGAATTCCAAGCAGTCTCCACAATGTCAGCACAGAGCCAGACACAGGGCTCGGACCCACAAACCATGAGATCATGACCTGAGCCGATAGCAAGAGTTGGATGCTTAACTGACTGAGCCACCCAGGCACCTCTCCATTTTTAATAAGCTGTCCAAGTAATTCTTTGGTTCCCTAATTTGGGGAAGTTTGCCAATTTGCAGGATTATTTAAGATTTCCTTTGCTGAGGCTCTGCTGAATGTCAACTTCACATTAGTTTCACCTTTTAGATGCCTCAGGGGCCTTCTTAAAAATGTGCTACTTTTCATGTGCAAAGGGACTCTTTCCTGAACAGTAGTTTGAGGTTTCTCTCTCCCTGCCCCCTTATGCCTTGCCTTGGCATTTGTCAGTTGCCTCCTGGAGGGAAATGGCAGAGGCAAATCATCCTAAGCCTATTTAAGGCATTTACCTGGTACTTATGGAAGATTTGGTCAGTCAGGGAATTGACTTAGAGCCAAGTTTGGGAAATATTGATTCAAAGGATCAATATGGCTGCTCAGGGAGTTCTTTGATGAGCTCAGATCTTAAAGCACTAGTTAAAACTTGGAAAGTCAAGGGCAACGAAAAGGATCTATTATTGTGTTCAGACCAGGACCCAGGAGGCTGGAGTCACTGACCTGGAAGGATGGTACCATATTAACAGGCGCAGGGGAGGGGGGGGGGGGGGGGGTGCAGGGGGGACGCACTCCTGCACTGCCCTTATTCCTTCATCTTTGCTGTTAAGGGGAACCATTTTCAGTGGAAATGGTAGACCAAGAAATGAAACAGGCGAGAGGGTTTTGAAGGCCAAGATAATTACCTGGCATGATTTCAAGTCTTTCAGTCCATATGAATTGTATCAATCTGACAACAATGCCAATTCACTGTTAAGATATTCTGAGGGATCACAGAAAAATAGGAAATGATACAAGACCAGTAAGTCCTCAGTTTCAAAAATGCAAAAAGCTAATTCCACTGGTTATAGAATCCTGAGGTTGGTTGTGCAGGCAGGTAATACTCCAGAAGAAATGACGAGTTTGTGAGCTCCAGGAAAGGAAGCAGTGAATCATGTCAAATAAGGAGTGTTTCGTAAGAAGAAAATAATGTTCAATCTCTGCTCCTTAGCAAAGGGGGCTGTTGAATGAATGCAGGTTCTAGACTGCTAGAGGGGGGATGGTAAAGTGTTAGGGGTTACTAGACCCCTGGGAGAGGAGCGGGGAGAGGAGTAACAGGGTTATTAGCTAATGAGAGATGGTGATGGACGAGGTTACTTACTGGACCACAGGTGTGCAGCATATGGACAATCACTTGATGCTGGTGGTAGTAAGTGGCTCCTAGTTAGTAACTGGATTCCAGAGTAGTGAGCTCGTCAACATAATCTAGTAATAGTCTCATGGAGATGTAGATCGACAGGGTCCCAAATCTCGAGATGATTATTGGCAGGAAGCATTAGAGCACAGGGACCAAGAACATGGGCTGGAGTCAGAACTGCACATGCGTGACAATGTGCAAGCTGCTTGGTTAAACCCTAAGCCTGAGCTCCCCCATGTGAGAAAGGAGGGCAAGATCCACCTCACAGAGTGGCCAGGAAGGTCAAGTGAAGCAACACATGGAGCGCAGGAAGCACGCATCTGGTCATCAGTCCCTGTATATTACTGTGGATCCATGTCAACCTACCGGGGTTTCCAGGATCTCGTGGCTGGACTGTCCTCTGCCCTGTAGCAACAAGGCTATCATCATACCAATGCTTCAAATGAGAACACCGCAGACACACCGGGTAACATTCAGATGATGAAGCTGAAGCCAGAACATAGGTGATGGTCAATGTCCTACTCAAAATGTGACGCCCTCGACTGGGTACAGTTGTTCAGATACTTCTGGGACCAGCTCAGAGATGATGTGCTGCCTGTTATCTGGCTAGACATTTCTGTTAGAATGAAGGTGGAATAATTCATTTGTTGAACAGACATTCACGAGCACCTGCTATCTACCAGGCACTGGGGAGCAAAGGCAAATATGATACAAAGCTCATACTTAAGCGTACAGGCTCCAGGATAAGATGAACCAAAGAGGCAGTTTTAATGTAAAGCAGTGAATGCAATGTTGCCACAGGAGGGCCAAGGGAAAGTTACAGAGCTGAGCATGGAAACCAACCCAATTTGCAGAGGTGGGGTGGTCAGAGTCCCTGGGAGAAGACGCACCTGAGTGGAGGTTGAAGGGGTGAGTGGCAGCTGGGCAAAGGGGATGGGAGTGACAGAGTTCTTGGCAGAAGAAACAGGATTTGCAAAGCACAGGTCGGGGCAACAGCAGGATACGGTGAATGCCAGGACCCACAAGCAGCGTGGTGGTGCAGACGTTTAAACAGGAGGGTGAGAAATGGGGCAAAATAGGCTTGAGTAATAGGATGGAAGCAGATAGCAAAGGAATTCCATAAAGAAGGCCTTGGACTTCACCCTCTGGGTGGTGGTGAACCCTGGCAGATGTGGAGCGTTGGAATGACACAACCAGAGTGTTTCCTTAGAAAGATTCCTCTAGAGACTGAGCAGGAGGAGCCTGTCAGGAGCCTGGAATCAGGGAGACCAGGAAGAGCATCTCTCAAGGCAAAGGTTGGCAAGGAAACTGAGTAGACCCAGGGACTGCCTGGGTGCAGGTGGCAAAAGGGAAAAGAGCTACGGATGGTGTAGCGGGTAGAAGAGAGAAAATCGGGCAGACGTCTTTTTTATCTCCAGCAAAAGATGATGAATTTGATTTCTGACATGAGTTTGAGCTGTATATACGGGATACACAGGTTGAAATGTCAGTCTAAAATCTTGTAGGACTAGTCTGGGTAAGAGACCAGGGTTCTAGGGCCAACAGCCATAAAGCTGTGCCAGCATGAAAAGTCCCAGGCAGACTGCGATGGAGATAAAAGAGGTGGGCAGAGGAAGGACCCCTGGAAAACACCGATATTTAAGAGGACGACAGAGGAAGAGGCTGTTACAAAGACAGAAGCAAAAGTCAAAGAGCTGGAGAAGCAGATGTTGAAAAAGCCAAGGGAACAGAACTTCGAGAAGCTGTGAGTGAGTGACCATCACCATCACATGCAGTAGAGGAAGGTCCACAGAGTTGCGGGATGAAAAGTGTGCACCTCTTTTAACAATTAGGAGGCCGTAAGTATGCATCCTGGTTAGACTTCGTGGTTGCAGACAACTGAATCCACTCAAGTTATTTTAAGCAGAAAGGTATTTATTAGAGGGGATCTGTGTACACCATCTCCAGGAGGCCACAGACACAGGTTTGGATGTCTTTCCACCGGAAACAGTGAGTCGCCAGGACCAACACCCATCCTCATCACAGGACCGTTATGGGGGAAACCCACTCTGCCACCGCTTCACTCAGTCCAGAGCCTGTGACCAGTTACTAGAACCTTCACCACAGATGAACCAGATGAAGAAATGCTTCAGCCACCGTGCCTACCAGAGCTGCTCTTCCCAAGGGCAGCTTCATCCTCGGACGAACTTCCTCCATGTCACCTAACGGAATGCTCACCTCCAGACTTCGGAGAGCTCACCGTCCCACTACCTACGTCATCCACACACGATACTTCTGCGCAATGTAAAATGAAGATGGAGTCCAAAAAAGCAAGAATAATCTTTATTCCTTGGAAACACATTTGTAAAAATGGATCACTAAGATTAAAAGATTCAGAACACATTTATTTGTATGCGGCACAAACACTGAGGATCAAAACATCTGCTACAACAGAATACACCTGTAAACAGATTATCTTAGGAAGAGTTTGTCGGTGAAGGACTCCGCCGTGCAAGGCCCGCAGCGGAGCCCCTCCTGCTGGACAGATTTTTGTGGTAACCAAAAATAGATCAGATTTTAGCAATAAAGTGTCTTAAGAGATGTCAACACATTTTTTTAAAAAAGGCTTACAGTGGGCCAAATTACAATTACATATACTTAAATGGCATAAGAATCGTTTTTCACAAAAAGACTAATGAAAAATTATCTCAGGTTTACCAAGGAAAAAAAAAAGTCTGATTTGTGGCTTCAAATGGGGGGGTGGGGTGGGGAAATAAATATTTTGGTACAAGTTCTACCCTAAAAGACAGCCCATTGATAGCTGGTACTACAAAATGTACAACACCCATCCCATCCTATTCTACAGAATGCTTTGGCACAGCTTCATTAAAATCTTACACACTTTAATTTGAGCCATAAATGTTATCTTGGATTTCATGTTGCTTTTTAAAAGAGTTAAGTCCAGGGTAAAAACCAAGCCTCAAATTCTATAAATTCTGACAGTGTGTGTTCACAATTGTGTCTTCTGAAATCATGCAAGTTAGCAGTACCGATCAACAATTGAAAAAAAATTATTCTTGTACTCGAGCAACAAATTCTATCAAAAAGGGATGCTATGCAATTTATGATTAGTAAAACTGCTAAGATTCAATGTGCCTAAACTGCTTTAAGATCAGAAATTCAAAGCCTCCCCGCATTTATGTAACAAGTTATATACGTTCTTGCGCTTCCGAAAGCGGTAGCCCTCTGTTAGAGAAGGGAAATTTGCAGTTTTCCTACGAGCAATTTAGTTTGAATGTTACATCCTCAGACTAAAAATATTAACTTTTAATACGATCACAGAATTTTAGAGCTGGAAGGAGCTTGGCAATCACTTAGTCCTACCCACTCTTTCCAGATGGGGGAAAAGGAGGCCAGCAAAGGAGAAAGGCTTGTCCACAATCTCACAACAGCCAGGACTGGGCCCCAGTGGTCTCAACCCCACCCCAGGGCTGTATGGTACTCTACAAAGAGCTCTCTTCCTAAGTTCTTCTGGTTTTATTTGGTCCCATTCATTAAATAACAGAGAAATACCAAATACACAGCAATATGATAAACATAGACTTTTACTCCAATTTTTAAATCAGAATATTAAAACGATTCCTGAGCCTTTCACTACCTTCATTTTATTGAGAACGCAGTCAACAGTAAATTGTGACTACTGATTGTGGAGATTTTCAAATATGTACACGGACTCCAGAAACACCTTTCAGAACTATTCCTTAAGGACACTTTTGCGGACGCGTCTGTGTGATGGCAAGACATGTTTCATGGAATGTAATGAAACCATGCTGGTGAACAGAGGTGAGATGTGTCAGTCTTTCAAAGTGCAGTCATGAGTTTATCTCGGTACATCATACTTTGCACTCCTCCTAAGTTCTTCTGGTTCTGGTCGTGGACATAATCGAAACGGCCGCCACTTCCACTGGCCGACGTTTCCCAGTGTGGCCTGTCATCCTGAAAGCATGGCCTGTTTTGTTGGCAGAGTGAATGGTTAGCGGGAGGGATGGAAGAAAATTCAGAAATGTGAGTGAAACAACACAAGCACGAGGCAAGCGGGCGGGAAAAACCATGAACCATGTGAATGGGGATGGTTTCCAAGCTGAAATGAGTGGATTTGCTCAGGTATGTTTAAAATTCGGATGCAGGTAATCTACCAACTTCCAAGTGGAGAAAAGCTCGGTTGCGGCCATACCACATTTCTCAAAGGGCACCTTGAGGATCCCTAGTCTGGGGGAAGTCAGGTGAAAAAGGTTCCTTTCTCAGGCACTTCTCGGGGCTGTGACCATGCTACGGTGCCCTGTGAGTGCCTTAGGCAGCGTTTACCAGAGCCTAGGACCAATGAATTCTGTATCTCAGGCAGTGCTTCTCCAACTCTGGAGAGCCTGGTAAAACACGGACTGCGGGGCCCCACCCCCAGAGATCCTGACCCAGTAGGGCCCGGGTGGGGCAAAGAATGCATCAGCAAGCTCCCAGGTGAGGCACACTGTTCCAGCCTTCCTCGGAATCCCCACTGCTAAGTGCTGGGCAAGGTCATGCCTCAGAAGGAAAACTAATGTGACAAAACAGGCCAAAAGAAGTGTAAAATTCTGTAAAAACAAGGTTAATAAAAATAGCACTTCTAGAAATCTCTTCTGTTTCCTATGTCTGGAAAATAAACTGCCTTCACAATACACAGAAACATTTAGAATTATTAGTCCACTAGGCTGACTAGCTTTAAAAAGCTACCCAAATATCAAGTGTTTACGATCAAACAGCACTGCTCTCCTCCAAGGTCCCCCCAACAAAAGCGGCAAGAATTCTCAAGAACTAATTGCTCTCATTTGCCTTACTCCAAATGGATTTATTTCCATCATTTCATTCTCCGTACTTTCTCAAGCAGCAAGGCTAGCAACCTTACCAAGAAATAACTTTATGCAAAGTGAATTCACCAACAGAAAGAGCTTCACACATAAACACCAATTAAGACTGATCTAAAATTCAAATCTTAAAAGGAACGTTTGCCTTTACAAAGCTAGCGTTAAAACACTCTCGAGCCTAACTAGAAACCCAGCAAGGCAGGTGCCAGTTTACTTGGAAAGGACTGTGGTAGGGTTAGGGCAGAGGTGAGTAAAACAGAGCCCTCAGGCTAAATCCCACTCACCATCTGCTTTGGTAAATAAGTTTATTGGAATGCAGCCCTGCCCATTCACTTCTGTCTGAGGCTGCTTTGAAGCTACAAGAGCAGAGCTGAGTAGTTGTGACAGAGAGCACAAAGCTGAAAATATTGATTATGTGGCTCTTAACAGAGAAAGTTTACTGACCCCTAGGTTCAGAAAAAAGATCCACAATGACAAAAAGCAAACCCCCACTCCATCCCTGAAAAAAAGTCCTTTCAAAAAACCCACAACAAAAATCCCCAAGCTCAAAGCATATTTTTAGTAACCGAATTCTTGGGACAGGAAAATGTTACTTAGAAATTTTAAGCAACATTTCTAACACAAAACCAAACCAAAAATATCTAAGGTTAGAATGACTGAAAAAACAAAAAACAAAACCCAATTCATTTTCATTTCATAAAGCAGAACTTTGGTAAATCCAGACTCATCACTGGCTTCTTTTGCTCTGCAAATTATTCATCTCTGCCATGACACAGCAGCTCTTAACCGTTGTTTCCGATGCAGACTTTCGATTCACAACGAGGCAGAATTTGAGCCTTTCCGGAGAAAGGGAGAACTTTCAAGTAAGTACAGCTCCGTGAGCTCAAGCACTTACCTTACATTTGGAGAGTGAGGGTGCCACCGAGGCTGGCTGGGGTGGATATTGGGATGGTATTGAGGCTAGAAATGAAATACCAAACTTGATTATTCAATGACCTTTTGATTTCAATGGTCTTCATTTAGTTTCTCTTTTACTGGCATCCAGCTGAGGGGCCCAGGGCTGTGACTGGAAAGGCTATAACCAAACCCTGGATGGGCGGTGGCTTCCCAGGACGATCACGTTTCCCCTATGACAAAGGCAGGGGGGCTGGAAGGCTGCCCTCGGAAGAAAGGGGAAAGCATCTGTCTGGGAAGGGTCCCCTAGAGCGCCCAGGACAGGCAGTATTCATCTCTCCCAAGGGAACAGATGGAGGACACCCAAGATATGGGGTGAATGGTAGGCAATTTCTTTCTTCAGAAACAATTTTTGTCATTGCTGAAGATGACGACAACAGTGTGTAACAGTGACATCTGCAAACACAAGACAACTGGATGGGGACATTAAGTCAGCAGGATTGTGGGCGAACACCTTCTCCCTTGTTTAAGCAATAAGAATAATTTTCTAAAATGTGATCCAAAACCTAGTACCAAACCTCGCCGCCCACCTGGCCGTCACCAAAAACAAACAAAACCCCAAACCATTCAGAGCACTGATTATTCTGATACAACAGAAGGAAAGAAGGAAGGAATTTGTCCATTCAAAAAATGGATCCAGATTGATGACTCACAGAACGAGCAGGAGTGAAGACAAGGCAGGCCTGGCTGGGTGACGGGACTGTCTACCGCCTCTGGCCTGTAGAGGGCGGTGGCTCCAGGCAAGGCCAGAAGCCACGGGGCTTCTCAAGGCTAAACTTTCTGTGGAGCACATGAAACCCTCCTGACGTTTAAGTCACTACAGTCTTGCCACCATTATTCTTTTAATTATTTCTTCCCCTTCTGCTCCTTCCCCTGCTGTTTTGGTTAATAAGCAGAGGCCTGTTCTGTATTATGGAAAATTCTCAGTAATTCTGTTCATTCAGTTTTCAGGAAACTGAGATGCCCTCCCTGCCTATTCTGTATTCTAGTGAGCTCTCTCCTTCAGAGCTGCCTGTCAGCAAGCTAAGTGTGCAGCCCCCTGCACAGGCTACGGGAAAAGGGAATCTGGAGAAAAGATCTCAGGAGGAGACGCTGAAAGCTGACCTCTCTTAGGGAGACAAACACCTAGAGTTTAGATGTGCCCATAGCTGAAATGCTTCCAGTGTTTTGGTCACACAGCCAGGCCCCAAATGAGGCTCCTGGCTGCATCTTCAACAAAAGGGAATAATGTAGAATAGAAATGGACCTTCTGTTCCACTCCCTGTCTTCAAACACAAGCAAATCAGATTCATTAGGGAGAGGTGGGTACCTCATCCATAAAGACCTGGAAGGATATTCCCAAACCTTCCTTGATCTCCTTCGGTAATTTATTCACACTCTAAAGCTGTCAAGCAGCATTTTTAAATGTTAACCCAGATGGTCATTGGGGCAGTTTTTTCCCCTGGGGATAATTGGAAATATATATGTGCATTTTTGCTTGTCACAATGACTGCAAAATTACCTTTTAACTACTGGGCAGAGAAGAGGAAAGCTAAGCATCTGTAACTCTTGGGACAGTCCCAACAATGAAGAACTGTCCCTCCCCAAACGCCAAGAGATGTCCTTATCAAAACCACAGAAATCTATCCTTTGCAGTTGGCTAGTCTCACTGAGCTCACAATAAGACAGATGTTCCATACTCCCATTCTCCCGAAAACCCTTCTCGGCACTCAAGCCTTTATCAATCAGGCCACTTCTCAGGACGTTCTCTTCCCGCTCAATTCATTCCCAAACCTTGACAGAGCAACACGTAACCTCCAAGATGGCTAAGGTGTGGGGGACCAGTGGTTGCCAAAGATGTTACAAGAACAGTTTTCGTGCATGTGAGTTCCGTGAACAACTTCCTCCGTATTCACTCTGAGCAGGGAATAATGGGCTTTGTTTTCATTTTTTTTCTTGCCTTCAAGCAGGGACCGCCCGTCCACAACTCTTTCCTTCCCCCACAGCTAGCCAGTCACACCCGAAAATTTCTCCAAACCAAAAAGCTGATCTGTGACTGAGAAGATTCAAGAACCTAAAAAAGACAAGATCGGGAAACCTAGCTTTTCCCCTACCAGGTTCAAAGCACTTTTTACATGTTATTCCCCCCAAACTCAGAAGTCGTGCCCAGATTCTACACATTGGGAATATGATTTCATGTATGGAAGATGATATGGCAAAATTCTTCTGAAACATAATTTGGAGACCTCGTAAAAGTCATGTACGTTAGGATCCCACCCCCATCAAAAAATTAATATCTACGGTAACAAAAGATCAGGAAAGACACTAAACCAGAACAAACGCTCCCAGGTGACCTCATGGAGTAGCTTCTTGTGACATCCGAAACCAGACTGTGATGGAGGAAACCTGAGCGTAATGTCCTTGGACAGAACCCGCCCAGGAAAAGAGAAATGGCCCCAAGTGAGGAGGCCATCAGACACGACTGCTGCCTCTAGGCACAAACCTACTAAGTGAGGGACACGCTGTCAGCACAGCTCATCAGAACCCCCTTAGCAGCTCTGAAGCTCTCTGATGCCCAGAACTATCTGTCCCTAGAGCATCTGATTGTTCAGCCCAGGGTGAGGCCCAAGCACCGGCCATGTTTTTAAAGCCTGCCTGATGGTTTTAACATGCAGTGGGGTTGAAGACCACTGGTGTTGGTGATTTCCAGTTATGAGGATCAGAGAAGGCTCTGTGGAGGAGGCGGCTTCTGAGGGGGCTCTGGAGGGGATTTTAATGCACAGACAAGTGAGGGGATTTCAGGCAGACAAGCATGGAAACGGGAACAGTGGGAGGAAATTCTGGGGGCACCGATTATGTGATTCTTTGAGAGTTGAACATATGATGTATGATAAGGAGCAGAGAGGAGGAAGGCAATAAATGTAGAAAACCAAGTTGGAGCCAGGTTGCAGAAGGCTGTGAATGGCCAGCAAGAGCCACCCCCAGGTAACTGTGAGTGGGTAGGCGGGCAGGCGGTGAGGGCCCTGGTTGGCCACCCTGTAAAAGAGCATATCACGAGCCACAGAAACCTATCTGTGCTCCTTCTGCAGGAAACAGGCCTGGCACAATGCTTTACAAAGTAGGTTCTGGAAACCAGTGCTCCACTGATAACAGATACACTATCAAAAACAGGCAGGTAGGTGAGAAGCTAGCTTTTTTTGATTGGGGGAGGGGGTGTTGAATATCAAATGATTTGGGGAGACAATGGATTAAAAAAAATAAAACGTTATCTTTTTTGCAGGATTTCTCAGTACTTTTGAAACCCCGGCGGAGACTGTAAGATCCAAGAAGGGGAATGAAGGACACATCTCCCAAACGTGTGACTGAGACATCCTTTCCTGGAGGCACATCTCAAGGGACTCATGTTCCCTAGGCCTAGAACATGCTGACAAAACACGGCCTCACTTGAGCGCTCCTAAGAGGTTGTGTTTGACCACCCAGAAACTTAAACATATGTCTCTGTGGTTTGCCAGTTGATAAGGTTAAGAAAAAATAAGCAGCTGAAATGACCAAGAGGGGCCAGGAGTCACAGAGGAAGGTTCTCCTCTCACCGTTTTCTCAAAAAAACAAAAAAACCAAGCCCCCCCCACCCCCACCCCACAACCAACAAAAAGCATGTTATTATTTCTTCAAAATCTGACTATGAGCATAATAACTACTTGATGTAGAAAATTTTGAAATTTTAAGAAGTATTCAAGAAAGTCTTTAAAAGCAGTATCTCACCTGGTAATTATGGACTTCAGGATTTGTTTTAGAGCTATAGAAAAGAAGGGAAAAATTGTAATGTAACAGGTTGTAAAGCGGCACTGTTAGTGATTTTTTAACGATCATAAATCTTAAACACCACCTACACTGTTAGGAACTTTCACGAACACCGCTTCTTTTTGGTTATTAGCTGTTTACATGAACATATAACCAAGGAAACCAAACACCAACTTCCATTCGTCACTTTCGAGCTCACAAACTGAAACACAAAGGTAATACTCCAGAATCCTGCTTGCCACGCTTTGGTGACAAAAAGGAGGTCCTTTCAGTTGGGACACACCAAGTACTTTTAGCTCCCATTCCAGGTCTGCGCTGGCACTGCTGGGTGGCACCAGACGGCTCCAGTAACGCCCAGAGCTTTTTCCAACTGAAGGGAGAGCTGAACATCTACCGGCCGTTTCTGAACATCTACCGCTATGGGTCCCACTGCTATGAACAATGCCACGATCCGGCCACCACCGTGGAACGCTCATTCCATATACGGCTCTGTACTGGGAGCTCCACATCTGTTACTATTTAATCCGCACCACAAGGCTATGAGGTCAATAACTGGTACCACCTCATTTTACAGATAAAGGAAAGGTTGCCTAACAGAGAAGTTGGGAAACCTGCTCAGGGTCAGTCAGCTACGTAGTCAGTGGCAGAGCTGGGACTGGAATGGGTATCTGCTCCATCTCAGAGCCCACCTTCTTTCCACGGAGTCCAGCTGGCTCCCTGACGGTCCGAGCAAAGGTACCACGCTCCTCATGCACGATCCTATTTTGGTGGACTCACAAGTAAAACTACTCTGGTTAAACAACTATACGTACTCACATATATGGGCAGAGAATCCCAGGCTGGCTTTGCACTTAAAACACATGTGTTTCCTAAGTAAGGCTGGCATCCGCCAGGAGAAACACAAACAAACACGGCACCATCGTTGGGCTACGTGGCTAGGGTGGTGTGCTCGAAATCAAGGTTTATTGCTTCAACAATGAGAGAAACATTTTACTGTTATGAGTCTTGCTTGGGGTCTAAATGGCTCTGTCTTCCAGAAAGGACAGTGCACCGAGCCAGGCTCTGGGCCAGATTCACCTCCAGCTGGATTTTATCTGGAAGGTTAAGTGTTCTGCAAGGTGCAATTTTTCTGGTATCACCTCTGCAGCCCAGAGCGCAATTTCATCCCTGGCTCCCACAGCAATCCTACTCACCCCGGGATCCCACAGGCTGCGAAGAGCAATTGAACAGCTGCGAACAGTGGTTATTAGCTCATTTGTTCCTAAAGGGTATATTTACTGGGTTTTTTTGTTCCTGGTGGACACTTTTTTTAAGTTTGTTTTGGTTCCCAATATATATAATCTCCACTAGATGCTCAATATATATATAATCTCCACTAGATGCTAAAAGGAAAATATAATTTTATTAGGGAAAAACAAAACAATCGCTTCCTTAGCAAAGGAAAGAAATGTTGTAACTCACAGGCCCCTGAGAATTAAAAGCAAGATACACTGACAGGTGGAGAAAGGTGCAAATGCTTCTAGCATACTACCCGCAGCAGGGATCCTAGAGAAGGGCCAGCCCACAGGCCTACAATGAACCCATGTGGGAGCCCCTCCCTCGGGGGGCCAGGGTATGCTCCATGGCAGTTCAACAGGACTCTGCAGCCCTTCTTCAGGTGCTGAGAACTGAACCCAGACACAAGAGTCGGCCGCCTGCCTCCTCACAGAATGGCACTGCAGGCGGAGCCTGGAACCAGAGACACAGGGCTGAGCTCCAGCTGTGTGATACAAGGGGCTGGTTATGTTCCCTAGCGCGCTTCGGGGCCCTTGCGGGTGTCTTGTGGCTGCCTGGGGGACAGGGGTCAGACGTCAGAGGAACAGCAGGCACCAGCCCTTTCCTCCCTGCCTGGCTCCACCCAGGGCAGCTCCACTTTTGTCTGTTCTCTATATTGGACTTCCAGGTCAGGTTTCTTCCGGGGGGCGAAAATCAGAGACTCAAAAAGTTAGGGCAAACACTGATCTAGCCCAAACTCCTTGTTTTCAGTGAGAAAAAGGAAGCCCAGCAGGAAGACCTAAGGCCCCCGCGCTGGGTTAGAGCAAGGCTGGGACGAGGCGGGAGGCCTTCTGGTCCCTTGGCCTGCACCCTCATCACCAACCAAGGCCTCTGGCTTATCCGCTCCTCCACATGCCGGGCTCTGCCCGAGTACAGGTGCAGGACACATGGCACAGTCAACTTGTGTTCATCTCTAAGACCTCCCCAGCAGTCTGAGACCCGTGTGCCTGGGAAGACCAAGGGGCTGACTAAACTGGGCTGCCAGTGCCTGGAGCTTGGATACCAGGGCCGAAGGAATGACAGTCTGTAATTCTCCAGCATGAGAGAGCAGCTGTCCACCTAGGTCAAAACTCATAAGCAGTTGTTTCAGAGAGAGAAAAAGAGGCAAGTGCAAGATGGGATGGTGGTTCCCACACACTAGAATCACCTGGGACTTAAAAAAAAAAAAAAAAAAAAAGCAAAAAACCCTAGGTGCGTGAGTCCCCTGCCCAGAGACTGATTCAATGAGCCTGGGGTATGGCTGGGCTGAGGGGGACGTTTCAAGGCTCACCAGGAGATTCCATATACAGGAAAGATCAAGAACACCTGTGCTGGGGGAGGGGCTGGCAAATCACACCCATGGGCCAAATGTAGCCCACCTGCATTTATGAGTAAAGTTTTACTGGAACGCAGCAGCCTTGTCCTTTCATTTACGGACTGTCTATGGCTGCTTTTGTGTGCCAACCACAGAGCTGAGCAGTCATGAAAGAGACAGCATTGCCTACAAAGTCCCAAGTATTTACTATCTGGCACTTCACAGGAAAAGTTTGTTCACATCTGTGCTGGAGTTTCAGTCTTGTGACATGTTCTTTTTTCTGCACGAAATTCAATAAACGTGTTTCGTAAAGGTTTTCTACACTGTATGACCGTAAAATCTGCACATCACTGAGCGAATCCAGCATTTGCTCTCACGGAGCTTTCGCTCAAGAGCATGGCCTTGCTTTCCCATCACTGCCTGCAATGCCATCAGCACAGTGCGCTGTACACATTCCTCTCACCTTCATCACCCACTGTTGTAATAAACAAAGCACAAAGCTACACAAACAAAGCAGCTGTGTTTTAAAAAAGAAAAAAAAAACGGTCTTGGAACATTCCATTGTGTACTTATTGAGAACCAGGAGGATGGTATAGTCAGGCAGCAGAAAAAGCAGGGGAAAATCATCAGGTGACTCACTCTGTGGTTTAATTGTATTAAAGAAAAAGTCAACATTGCAAATAAAGACGATAATTAGAAGAGCTGTACCCCAGAGTCTGGGGGCACTTACCAGAACTGAGCCGCTATCACTGGGTTGCTTGCTTTAAAGGAAAAACAGAAAGGTATGCCATCTTAGAGACCTGTATCACTTTTTTTTAATCACGTGATGACAATGACTAGGGTGGAGATTTCTGTGGTTGCAGCGGGGTCCCAACCCCAGGAGGCAGAATTTCCACATTAGCTCCTTCTTTCTGGAGGAAAAGTCTCTTTTCCACTGTGCCAAGCCCTCCAATTCACTCAGTGAATGCCGAGCATGTTCCCAGGGCCAGGTGCTCTCAGATACAGAAATGAGAGGCAATTCTGGCTCTCAAGGGGTTCACAGTCTTGACACAGAGACAGAGAGGTGTGTGAAATCAAAGACCGCAGAAGGGGATGATAGAGGCTGAAATATAAGCCTGACAGTACTGGGAAGCTCAGGGCAGACTTTTGTAGCTGGGGCAGGATGTGAGTCTGTGGAAGGGACCATGGACAGAGCTAAAGCTTGTTTATCTAGACTCCCATTTCATTTAGGTGGCTCGGTCGGTTGAGCATCTGACTTCCGCTCAGGTCATGATCTCACGGTTTGTGGGTTTGAGCCCCGTGTTGGGCTCTGTGCTGACAGCTCAGAGCCTGCAGCCTGCTTCGGATTCTGTGTCTCCCTCTCTCTCTGCCCCTCCCTCCCTCACACGCTCGCTCTCTCTCTCTCAAAAATAAACATTTAAAAAAATTTAAAAAGATGTAGCACAGAAAATCATTAAAAGCTTCACAGAGATGCCAGAACTCTGGCTGGGAAAAAATGCCAGTAACACAAAAGAAAAAAAGAGGATGGGGACTGGGAAAGAAAGTAGAGGAGAATCAGGGAACCTGTGGTCTAGAAGAGGTCCAAAGCCACCCATGGGTCAAGACATAGGACACACCCTCCCCTCTGCAGTGGCCACACCAAGGGGCCTTTCCCTTTGTGCCTGCACACGCCTCCAGGGACTGGAAGCCCAGTACAGTCTTGAGATGGCTCTATCTTTGACAGCACTATTAGGAACTTCTTCCTTACTTGGAGTGTTTCTGGATAACACTGATCCCATGGACCGCAGGCAGCAAGCAGAAGGCTTGACAGGGAAGCAAGTCCTTCCCTCTCTCCCCCACTGCATCACTTGTCGCTCCCAGTTCCTGCAGTCAATCACCTTCATCCACCATCACCCTTCTCTGGGCACACCCCCAATCCTCTCACCCTCTGGTCTTTCTTGAAGGTGAGGCCATATTTCCTGGGCACTGGCCATTTTTTTCTCCATTAAAGCAGCCAAGAATGACTTTAGAGAGCTTCTGGCTGCTGTGCTATTAAACCATTGGTTGAAAAACGGGGGTACCTGGGTGGCTCGGTTGGTTTAGCTTCCAACTTTGGCTCAAGTCATGATCTCACTGTTTGTATGTTCGAAACCCGGTGTCAGGCCCTGTGCTGACAGCTCGGAGCCTGGATGGAGCCTGCTTCAGATTCTGTGTCTCCCTTTCTCTCTGCCTCTCCCCAGCTTGTGCTCTCTTTCTCTCGCTCTCTCAAAAATAAACAAACATTACAAGTTTGGTTTAGGGGGATGCCTGGGTGGCTCAGTTGGTTGAGCGTCCAACTTCAGCTCAGGTTATGATCTCGCAGTCTGAGAGTTCGAGCCCTGCATCGAGCTCTGTGCTGACAGCTCAGAGTCTGGAGCCTGCTTTGGATTCTGTGTCTCCCTCTCTTTCTGCCCCACCCCCCGCTTGTGCTCTTTCTCTGTCTCTCAAAAATAAATAAACGTTAACATTTTTTTTTTTTTTAATTTGGTTTAGGGAATAGCTACTACACTTAAAAAAAGAAGAGTCAGGCACTTAACCAAATGAGCCACCCAGGTGCCCCACAAGGTTAAAGATTCTAGAAGGGAGTGAAGTATAGGTACAGTTCTGACAAAGGCCCACTAAGTCCAGAGTGATACAAGAAAAACCTATGACTAAGTGATATGTAGGAGGGGGCCCCAGGGGTTGAGAGTTCAGAGGCCATGCCATGAAAAAGCCCACAATTCAGTGCTAAACTAGGTGTCCTGAAGGGAGAAACAATCAAGTGTAGGCAGAGAAGAGCTAGGAGGTAGGATGTGGAGGCCAAGTTTAAACAAGCCCAGCTTGCTCATTTGCCAACTGGTCCTGTATTGGGTACCAGCCTTCAGAAAGGCGTGAAGCCATAGTAGTAAATGACAGACTAAGGCTCAGGGAGTTCTGAAAAGTGGGGAGGGGAAGGCATCCTAAGTCCAGGCTAAATTCAAGGGCAGGACATGCATGGACTGACTGCAGGTACAGAGTCCAGGACTTAAAATTTCTGGATCTGCTCTTAGTGGCCAGAATTCTGGTTAGAATGAGACTGGTGTCCCATTTGAAACTGTAAGATAAGAGGAGAGAAGGACTGTTTTTCCCTCTAAGACACAGCATCATTCATCTGGGCAAAAAAACATGGTAACCTATGATATTCCTGAGGTCCCAGGTACAACGGAAGTGAAGAGGCACAAGAAAAGAAGGATGAAAAAGGGGGAGAAGATGAACACGTCCAATGGTCAAAATTAAAGACAGCGGACGGCAAAGGTGGCCTGGTTCCCATTAAGAGAATCCCTCCCACTGGGGTTTTGTCAAAAGCTTCAGAATGACAAGAGTAGAAGAGTAGAATGTTCCTTTAAGAACTGCTTTACCAAGCTAAGTTCCTTGGGGCTTAACCAACTACATCATAACATAAAATGCCAAGCAGAATGAAAAGCACACCACCTTTGAACGTCGAATGTCTCCGGGAGGGATAGCGTTTACTAGGCTTCCGCTCAAAGGTGCTGGTTCTCCGTAACCTGGCCCCATGTGTGGCTTGATACTCTGTCCGCCCACTGGAAAGTAAATATTTTGTTGCATGTTACCAGTGTCAGAATATCAGTACATTATACATATTTGGAAGTGCACTTCTGTTTTCAAAAGCTCCAATGTAAATTTCAACTTATCGTGAACTCGTTTGGTAAAGACACACACTAAATTTAGCCTTCCATTTAGCAATAAAATCACCTCTGCCAAATCCAAGCTGTATGACAGGGGCAGATATTTCCACCAAGAGACAAAGTCCGCAATTTAGGTACCAGTCACTTGGCTGCACAAACCAGGCAGGTCCAAGTACTTGCCACATCTGACTGAGAGCACAATGATTCACAAATCAAATAACCTTTCATAACACACATTACGTAGACATTTAAGTCTTTTAAAATGCTGTTATCGGTGACCTCTTAACTAAACCCTGGCTTTCCTTACTATGCCAGGGGAATCATTACTTCTTTCACCAAGGCTTTCTGGGTTTTAAGCAAGGTAGCTTCCAGGAAGTATGCTGTTTTTATCTGATTGATCACTGCTTCATTCCGGCCCTACTCTCGGTTGATGATTTATCACACGGAAGGGGACACTTGCCACCTGCTCTAAGTGCCTCCAAGGGGCAACCTTGTCTCCAAACTCCCCTTCCTTCTTCTGGAGGGTGCCTGGTCTGGACCAAATCCTGGGGGAGTTTCCTCCAAGGATGGAAAAGTCTGCCTTGGCAACCACCCCAACAGCCATTTCCTTGCACGGTAGATAAATCTGAAAAGAGCACATCTTTTGGCATATGAAAGGGCATTCAAGGACATGCCATGTGTGGGCAGAGGTTATGAAACCATGTGAAATTTTAGAGCTTATAACAGTGATTCTCAGATCTGTAAACAGGCCTCAGAAATCAACCGTGGGAGGGCACTTAAAATGCACATTCCCAGGCCTTATTCATGAACGCACGTGGGTGCACCCATTGATTCTGATTACAAGGGTCTCAGATGAGGTCATAAATCCCCGTTTTTCATAAAACCCCAAGGAGGTTTCACGTATCTTGAAAGACATGGCCTTACAATCGTTAAGTAAAAATATGTGAACAATTAAATTCTCCATGTTTTCAAGGTCTCTTCAGATTCCAATATCTACCGAGCCTATCCGGGATCCCCTGCACACACATGGGGGGACATCTGCTCTCATTCTTAATCATCGACACATTTCTTGACGCCGGCACACGAAAGGCAAGAGAGGAGGGGTTGGAACAGAAGCCCCAGACCGTCTGGGGTTGACTCGCAGCTCTGCCACTTACTGTGACGCTGGGCAGATTGTGTAACCCCTCAGCCCTGGCTTCCTCATCTGTACGGTGGAGATAGTCAGAGGACCTAGCTCATTAAGTCTGCAGGGAGGATTATACACGGGTTCATGAAAAGCTCTAGCACAGCTTGTGTTCTACGTCTGCCTCACCCACTACGGCAGCCACCCACCTCACGTGCACTGAGCACTTGATGTGTGGTGAGTGAGACAGAGGAACCACATTTTAAAATTTACTTAATATTAATTAATCTCAATGGCCACACTATCTACTGTTTGAGATGGCATAGGTCCAGCTACATGTCAGCTATTAACAATTTTGTTATTAACCCCATTTTATCAATGAGGGCACGGAGGCTGAAACAGCTCCGGGGGCTCAACCAAAGGTCAGATCTTACGAAAGAAGCAGGAACAGGACACCCGACTCAAGCCTCCGGACACACAGATCCATTCACAAAAAGCATCA
This sequence comes from Panthera uncia, assembly GCF_023721935.1. Lineage (NCBI taxonomy): Eukaryota > Metazoa > Chordata > Mammalia > Carnivora > Felidae > Panthera > Panthera uncia. Next base: position 68,028,454 of record NC_064807.1, read on the forward strand.
CTGCTGCCCTCCTTCGAAACACGGCATCCACGTTGTAGAAACCAGTGCCCACCTGAATCTGAAGCGAGACCCCAGCCGGATGAAGTCTGATCTGTTCGATTTGCTATTCCCCGGCGTCCGCAGGCGGAAGAAGGCGTGATGCTCGACCGCACATTTCCAGAGGTGCTTACAGGTCCTGGCGCTGTCCAGCCGGAAGACAAACGTGTGCTCTTGCTCCCGTCCCTTTGAGGGGAAGCACAAGGTTCGCGTCTCAGTGGGGGCCAGGAACATCAGTGAAGGATTATTTGCAGCAAGGAGGACAGCCAGGAGCGAGGCTTACCTGATCATCATCCTCCACTACCACCAATGTCAATTTGCTCTTTTTAAAATCCATCTTGGTAATTTTTGGCCTGGTCAGAGAGAAAACATTTTAAAAGTACAATCCGCAGGAAAACTATCTACACAAACAGCAGTTTTCCTTTCTACTTTTTAAGCTTAGATTTGCTACAGAAATCATTCATTCATTCAAGCGTGATTATCCAGAAGTCAGTGCTACTGCCAAACACCCGCAAGTACGGGAGCATGGTGTGTTTTTAAAGCAAATCTCGGGGTTGCAAATATCCCTCAATAATCATCCATCACATAGAATTCCACCACAAAATAGGAAAAGACATTTTTAATATTAGACAAAACTAAATTACCAAAAGAATAAGCCTATTTTGTTAGCTCCTTCAAAGATTAATATGCCTGTCGGGGTCAGTCCAAGAGAATATTCACAGCCATCTCTTCCCTACAAATAAACGAAGTGACAATCGGTAGAGGGTTCTAACAGGTCGTCACAGAGCAGAATGCAAAACAGTTTCCTCACCACGTTACTTTGTTTGCACATAGTTTACGCATGGCTCAGTCACAGCGAAACCCAAGAAACCCCGTTACTTAAACGCACACGGTTCTTACCCTGACAACGTGCATGTCTACCCCATACATTTCCAGCCACTTCGCTTTATTCAGATAGGACAGTTCCGCCTGGGCAGGGCTCTTTCCCCTTAGAAAAACCAATGGAAATACATGTAAACTGCAGCTCGTACACCCACAGAATTCTGAAGGGCACAGCCACATTCAGGGATCCTCTGTAGCAATTAAAAGAATGAGGGACACCAATTTATGTTAACAGGAAAAGACCTCCATGGACAGACTGTTCATTGAATAGAAAGAGGACAGCAGTGCTTACAACGTGGACACTTACAGAAACCATTTTTGTGCATGGACGCGGGTATGTGCTGTATATGCAAAGCAGGAAAGCTGGAAAGACGCACCACTGACTGCCAACAACGATGGCCCGCATCGAGGACAGTGGGTGTGTGGGCACAGGGTGTGGGCCCTGTGACTCTACACCCACATATTCCTCTACTGTTTGGATGTGGCACAAGACTGGGCTAACATCACTTTCCAGTTTCAAAAAAGTCATTATGTCCCTCAGAAGGGCCAAGGGACAAGAGGAAACCGTGCTAAGTTTCTGCATCCAAGACTGACTTGGATCGGGCAGAGTTTGGGAAGGTGGGCTGGGAGGGAGGAAAGGCAGCACTGGTAATCGAGGCAGAAACCTGTCAGCCTAGGGTGACCCCGGGGAGGAGGAAGGAAGAGCCAGCATATAACGGACAAGGCTCGATTTAGCTCTGGTGACCACATGTCCGGAAACAGAACCTCTACAACACATGGTCTCAAATACGAGTGTCCCTGTAAGGGACAACAGGGCATATTTCTAAAGGGTCCACTCTAGAAGATTCAGGCACAGGGAATGTGCCAAGGCGGAGCCTCCTCACTCTCTCCAGGAGGCCAGGAGAGCAGCGGTGTCCTTGACAGTAATGAGCAAATCAGGACCAGGCTCTGCCATTCAGAGGGAAACGGGACTAGGCTTTGGTCCTTACTGTACATCTTGGGAAAGACAGACGTCGTGTGGGCCTTTGGAAAACCAGGACTGAGGCACAGGCAAGAAGTGAAGAGTTGGAGCTACAGTTTTACGGTCTTCGACAGAGCGATTCTACTGGCACATCTGAGTCCGACAGACGCTGACACATCACAAAATAAATATATCAGAACGCTAGACGGTAGCATCAAGGTACCTGCACTCTTTCCATCTCTGGAAGATATCAAATTCCATCGCTTCTGTCTGATTTGGAATGAACCGAAACTCAGACACAAGCTCTGGCGTGTGTTCTGGAAGCTCACACTCCCCCAGCTCCGCTGCGAGTTTCATAAAAGGGAGGAAAACAGGAGACATTGAATGCTTTCAGTTATTGCTGCAACCAGGTCCAAAGGCAGTTGGCACGATTACAGAGCACAGGCACCCCCACATGCAGAACTCCCTGCTTTCAGGAGGGCTCAACTCCCACCTGGTGCCCCCACATGTACGTTCAGAACCCCCAAGAATCATCCCAATGCCCTCCCTATCAGGCAAAACACCATTATCTTAGTTATTACTGTCTTTCTCTCCACTATTCCCCCATACCCAAGGAGGCCCAGATTATATTTCCCCCACGAAGTGGTCGAGCCCAGATCTGCAATAAAAGGCAATTGCAGGGAATGAGGACTTGCCCAGAAACATCTAACAGGGCTCTCGCTACGGGTGGGTCAGAGCAGCACTCTGAGTCTGCAGTGCTAGAGAGGACCAATCAAGAATTCAGTGCATGTAGAATCTAGGGGAAAATATGCCAGGAGGGAGAGGGAAGGAGGGAGGGGGGAGGGAGGGAGGGAAGGAAGGAGGGGGTGGGGGAGGGGGGGACAAGGCTGCAGGAGCAGCTGCGGCAACTCAGCCAGAACAGGGAGGAAGACGAAGACGGCTGTGCAGAGAGGAGCAGCCACGTGAGCAGTCTCTGCAAAAAGGCCCCAAGTGTCCCACACGCTAGCTGCTCTCTGGCCGAGGACCCCACAGAATGAAGGGCCCAGGACATAGGGGGCCCCGTGCCTCCAAGGCACAGATGAGAAAATCCACTCTCCCCACCCAGGACCCTCACCCCTGCAGCTCCAGGGAACAGACCCCAGAACGGAAAGGAACCCTCCAGGGGTTTTCTCTAATACCCTGCCACACAAAGCCTGGTCCAGCATCAGCACCATCTGGGAGCCTGCTCGTAACGCAGACTTTGAGGCTCCACTGCAGACCTCCTGAAGCAAAACCTGCCTTCTCACCAGATGCCCAGCTGACTGGCACACAGGCGGCTTTGAAAAGCACGGATCTACAACACTGGTTTTCCAACTTACGTTGGAAATATAAGGCTCGCTAAAACACACACTGTGGCACCCCACCCTCCAAGATTCTGATCCCACAGGTCTGGAATAAGGCCTGAGAATCTGCATTTCTAACAAGCTCCCAGATGCTGCTGCTACAGCTGACCCAGGAACACACTTTGAGAAACACTGCTTAACACAAGAAATCCTACAACTGATTGGCCAGCGTGTGTTGCTAATAGCAACTCACTAAGTACCCAGCAGCCTTTTCTAATCCCAGAGCCCAGCTTCCAGGAGGGACTCCAAGTAGCTTGCAGAAGCGGATGAAACTTTTCTGTCCATACAGACAAAGCAACTACCCAACTCAGCGGGGTGGTGGGAGGGCTGTAAGAGGCGATGCCTGACACAGGGTGGGGATCTGCTGAGTGCTTCCTCACCTGGCCCAAGCCCTCCATTTGCAAGTCTCAAGTGGACAGCCCCCCGAAGACCACCAGGGTGGCCTGGGTCAGGGCGTGCAGCTACTTAGTACCTTGGGCAAAGTCACAGATGAAGATTCTGCTCTAGAAATATTCACCCAGAGAAGGTAAAAGAGCTGGGCTCCCAAGGCCGCCACTGACCAATAACCAAGAGCTCACCCTGAAACCAGAGACCTGGCGAGGCTAGAGGGGCAGTCTGGGGAGAGATCTCCTTCACATGAACCACCCTTTTGCTGCACCCGTGGGCCAAAGTGAGGCAACAAATCCCTGGGGTGAGCAGTGTGTCTGGCGAGACCACTGACATCATCAAGCACAGGAAGGAGAAGCCAGACAGTGATAAGGTTTCCCCGAGACCGGGAAAGGGGGCCAGTATCCTCCTCACTGTTCCTGGATTACAACAGGCCCAAGCGATGCCTGTACATAGATTCTGAGATAGCACGCCTGCCTTCCAAGAGGCAGAACGACACTTCTCTGCCTGAGTTCTGGCCGTGGAGGGAGCAGAGGGTGGTGGTCACAGCTCAGACACAGGAGGGCCGGAATCCCCACTCTGCTGTACACTCTCTGTGCGACCTGGGCAAGCCACTTAACCACTCTCCGTCTCTGATGCCCCATCGGTAAAATGAGAGCTGCTGCAAGGACGAAAGAAGATCGTGTCCCGTTCTCCTCACTCTCATTCTTTTTGCCTGGATTCACCTTCAAATCTATCATAAAACTAGTCCCCAAAAGGGCACCGCCTTCACTCGGGGCCGCAATTCTGGAGGGGCACCATTAATTTAAGGACGATCACAGCAAGAACATGTCTTCAAGGCTCAAGTAAGGGAGGAAACACACCCTCCATTTTACTGAAAGCTGAGATGCTCCAGTGATCTCGATGTTCTGACGCAAGCTGGCTCCACTGTGATTCAACTAGAAAGTAGGCTGTGGAACTTTCCGATGGGATGTGGGGAGAAGAGGCCACGGAGGGACAATGTAACAAGAACTTCCCCACTTGTTCCTCACTTCAGACTTTTCATTTGTACTTGAGATAATGACTGCATCTTAAATTACACGATGTTGTAGTTCCAACTCAAAGGGGTAATTTCCCCAAGAAAGGCTCACAGATAGCTGATCTCATTCACATCTGCCTTGGCCCTGGAGCAAGGCAAATGGTTCCACCAGAGCTGGACTTGGTGAGCGTGGTGATGCCTTCATCACACGGCGGGAAGTGGGGCAGCGGATGGGAGTGGGGAAGGATGGTGATATATGTGCCTTATGCTCTAGTCGTTCAGGACCAGTGATCGATGGCCCCAGGTCTGACAGGGATGTGACTTCATCCCATTTAACCACAACCTGATGTCTACTGCTGGGCCACCAAGCCAAAGGGTATAACCTCCTGGAGCCTCAGAAACTCTAGAGTGGATGCTGCTTGGCCAGCTGATGAGATCTGTACCTGGCCAAAATGGAGAGCAGACTTCCATGTTCCCCAAGCCGTTACAGATCCCTATAGCACTTACCACAAGGACTGTTGAATCAGGAAAATGCAGATGTGAAGCACTTAGCATTGTATTTGGCACAGATATTTAGAGATGACAAGACTGTCACCTCTACCGCCTATGGTTTCAGACCTCATGGGCAGGCTCCCCCTTCAACCAAAGTCTTTGAAGGGCCTCTCCAACTCTAATGGATTCATTCTATACTTACTGAGCACCTACTATATGCAAGCCCCCATTAAAGAATAAGAATTAAAAAGTGACTAAGGAACAGAAGTGTCTTGCTGTCATTAAAAACCATCTTCATGACAAAATACAAGTACTAAAAATACGAAGTAGAAAATCATATTAAAAATTGTATATGACTGATCAGAATTACGTTTTAAAAACTGCATCCAACTCATAGAAACTCTGATTGTCTGCGGATGGCAGACAATGGCAGGATGGCAGGATGGTGGGTTCCTTCCTTCCTTCTACTTGTCTTGACTATTGTGCTGCTCTCCTGATACTCTATAATAAATGTGTGCTGGTTTCAGAATTTGAAGACTTAGATCAACTTTTAAAAATTGGGAAATACAAAAGTTGGAAGCCAAATCTTATGGTGTTCAAAATTAATTAGTAATTATGAATGAATACATCATAATTCATTATCCCAGAAAAACTGATGAACACACTGGTAAAATGAATCCACAACATATGCCTATGTGATGTACTGATAACATTCCTTATGTGCAGCTACACGTTAGTGTCTTCTTAATTAATGCTGAAGACTTCAGCAAGTGTTTCTTGTGCATTTTAAACTCAAATCCACCAGTGCATAATATGGAACAGTCAACACTGACAATCATGTAGGCAAACCTCCTACCATCTAACTCCTACCTATAAGCAGATGACTCCTTGTCAATGCTTGTGGCCTGACCTCTCTGATGGAGCCAGATCTGCATGCTCAAGAAGCTACCAGAGGTCCCACTGGCGCCTCTCAGCCAAGAGATCCTACGTAGATGATCTCCTCCCTTGCAGCCAATTCTTCTAACCATTTGTGGCTCCTGTCACTCACTCTTGGGAGCTATCTATGACTCTTGCCTGACTCCTCTCTCAACACCAATGTGTAATGACCAGGTCCTTCTCTTGTACCACTAATGTTGTTCTTTTGAGGTGTGTGTGTGTGTGTGTGTGTGTGTGTGTGTGTGTGTGCGTGTACCCTCTGCCCTAGAGAGTTTCCTTTTATTACTGCAACACCTTCTTACTGCACCCCCAGCCCCGGTCCTGGTCCAGTCCTACCTCCCCATCACACCCAGTGGGGCCTTTCTAAATGCACACCTGACCAGGTCTGCCTCCCTCTTGAGAGCCTTCAAAGTCCTAATGCTGACAGCATGGTCATGCTCTTTAAATAGGGTTCAAGGTTGTCCACTTATCCAGGTTCTTGAACTTCCACCCTCCAACACCATTTGACTACCAGTACCCCTCTGCACTTCTCTACTTTTTGTCTTGATTCCTTCATTTGTTTTCATCCACTCCTCCCCCGAAGGGCCTTAGTCTTCCAAGCCTCCTGCAAGTATTCCTGAGGGAACTGCACTGTACCCTGGATGTGGTTTTGCCACATCCTCATGGGACCCGAAGCTACTTGGGGACGGAGGCCATACTGTATTTATTTATACCCCCAAAGTAGGGTACTGTGCCTGGTACACAGGATAATCAATTGCTGAAACGAGAGCATAACATTAAAATGCTAATTACCACTAAAGAACAATGTACCTTGTAGACAGAGAGCAGCTAATTCCACAGCCGTTTCATATGGGCATTTCAGTCTTGAAAAAAAGAGAGGAAATGAATTCCATATATGAACTTTTAATACTCATAAGCATACAAAATATCATTAGAGTCATTTTTCAAAAGGTAGTGCTATTTAGGTAATGATTTTTCTCGGTGGTTTCTATTTCTGCTGTCCACATTAAAGAATGCACACAAGCTGATTTCCACTCCCTATTTCCCAAAGTCAATTCTCACCATAGAGCAAAACGATACAATCTAAGTATAGTTTCTATCAACTCTGTGGGCAATTTTACTGAATTTGGCAAGAATGGGGAAGTTTGGGAAATAGAATGAAAAGCCTTCCCTCTGCCTTAGGATTTTGAAACTTACTTGATAGAGTACATGCGCCTTTTCAAGCTGTCTGAACTCTTTCTTGAAACCAGGTCATAATGTTAAAAATAAACAGACAGACACAATATCTAATACTGCCAGGACAGCTGGATACACTCAAGCGTTCTAATAAGTATAACTGAGGCGTAGCCACAGAGGCGTATTACCACGCCTCCAATCACTGATCTTATTCATACTTGATATTACAAATTCAGTTAGAAAAATAATAATGACATACATTGGTACAGCACTTCATAGTTTTTAAAGCCTTTTCAAATATACTATCAAATTTGGTTAATGCATGGACTTTATGAACCACTAAGGTAAGTGCTCCCCATCCCCCATTTTAGAGACGAGGAACTCAGTGACCAAGTGTCTTGCTCAAGGTCACCCAGCTGGGAGCAGGCAGTGCTGGGACCAGAACGCCATTATGCCTGGAAGTACCGTCAATCTGGCCGAAGCGCGTGTAAACTGCAAAGTACTGTATAAATGTAAGACGTCGCCATTAATATTTTTCCAAACTGAAGAAAATTACTGGAATTAAGAGGCCTTTAGTACGAGGAGCACAGTATGCAGAGAGAAAGAGAGAAAGATAAAAATACACACACACTCATAATACACACACTGAGATTTGTATTGCATGGCTGAATAAGGCAAATGTATACACTGTACAATCTACTTGTGCTGTCATATAGATTCCACTAAGGTTTTGAAAGCCTACGTGCGATTCAGAGTTTGCAAATTCGGAAATCACTTTTCAAATTTCTTTCAGGTTGTATTCAAAATCAAAATGTGTTCTCATCAACGTCAGGTATCGCTTTTTAGACTCGGCAGAGTCTTCATTTTTCACGTAATAGAAAATAGTCGATACGTATGCTGAGAAATGACACAACTGTGAAGGCTATGACCACTGAAATTTTGTATCTTTAAAATAAATACTGCACGCGAGACCAACCACGTCAATGCCAATGCTTCCTGGGCTCAACAATCACTGTCGCCAGAGGCCTGGTATTGAAAAACCATTTTTAAGAGGGGGAGAAGGAAATGAGATGAGATGTCTAAACCTCCTATCAGAATCAAAACGTAACCTCTTTACATTGCTTAAATGCAGATGGTGATGAATGAGACTTCTGACTCTCCAAATACTTGTAAGTGTATACATACTAATAACGTATCTTGCTTGCAAATACGACAAAAGCCATTATGAATGGGGCAGTGATGTGATCAGGGAGAGAAGTATTCCCAAATGCACATCACTTAAGATATTCAATGCTCTTGGAAATGCTTCAAGCCATAGAGTAATCATTTAAAATAAGATGATGATGACAGCGATACAAGGATTAGACTCACTTTACAATGCCTGGTGTACTTTTTTTGAATTTTGAAAAGGGAACAAGGGTAAAAGAGTTAAAACAACAACAACAACAACAGTGATTTAGAAATACACTATGATCTATCCCGGGTTAAGAGTTAGAACAAAAACATACTTACTTTCCTGAAAGAATGTCATGCCTGAGTTGTAAAACAAACAGGTACCTGACAAACATACAGAAAAGTCAACAGAGGCGTACTCTTTTCCAACTGCTTCCAATCCCCAACTTCCCATCACAAATCCCGCCCCGCGCACAGCCCAGAATTCTGCATTGTAACAAGGAGTCCGAATCAAATGAGGACGTTGGTGGAAGCATCTCCTCCTGAGTCTCTAGGAAGACATCCCAGAACCTAGCTAGGCAGGTGAGTGCATGTACAGGGTTCGCAAGATACTTGGGGGATGGAACATGAAACACACTCTACAGTCCAATGATGGCCTCGGCAGCACCCTTGGAGCTTGAGAAGAGAGCTCAAACGCAGGCATGCAACGTGTCCAATCAGACAGACAGGGAGGAGCCACTGGACTTGGCCCTCAGCCAGTCCCACCAGCAGATTCCGGGAAGAGCGCAGCTGCTGGTATCAGAAAGTTTACAGCTGACCGTAGTTAGCAACTGCTTGAGGCTTTTTTCTGATGCAGGTTAACTGCACACGCGCACACACGCATGCAAAACAAAAATCCTGGAACTGGGCTGCAGCGGGTTATGGGGTAATGAGAAATGGGGAGAGGAGGCAGCAAATAACACAAGTGGAGTTCACCTAAGTAAAAAAAAAAAATTTAAGTGTTTTTGCTTAACTGTTTTTTTTTCTTTTTTACCAGGAGGACGTGGGCAACAGAGCCACTTATAATGCTTTGTAAAAGCCAAAGCTACCCACGCTCTGCTCCATACCTATGGAATCAGTCTTACACGCAAGAGTGGTCCCCAGGAATGTGATTTGCTCAAAAGCTTCCTAGGTGTTTCTGATTCACACAACCCTGGTTAAGAATCAATAGCTTGGATGATGGCTAGAAGGAGCACGTTTCATAAAGGACTCTGAAGAGGAACTCTAGAATAATCTACTTGAACTTTGAAAACAATGCAGATAGTCACTCTCTGTTGGAATGGATACAGGAGAATGTGAGTGACCCAGAGATCAAAGGATCGGGGAGCTGAAGGTTCTAGTATATTCTAGACTGTTCCTGCTTCTGACAGCTGCTTAACCACCACTGAACTGTGTACTCGCATCAAGGAGAGAACACACGGTGCTGAATACCGTGCAGAATACAGCCAGAACTTCCAATTCCTATAGGAAAACCTAACCGTGGAAGCCCAGTAGGCCTGTCCAGGGCAGGGAATGGTGATAAGCAGTCTTTAAAGTGTTAGTCAGGTGGTCATCTCCAGGTGAGTGGCCACCACCAGGGGCTGACATGTCGTCACTACTGCCGGTCACACAAATGACAAGGGGGTTCTGGGGACATTCAAAGCAGCTGAAGGTTGGGTAGAGGATCTTGCTGACAGAGGAGTGGCTGGAGAGAAATGCCATACTTAAAATGTTTTTAAAGCCTCTTTTGCTTCAACACTGTTTCTGAAGTTGGAGGGGCAGACACTCGTGGGCACACCTTAAAAGAAATTCAGTGGGGCTGAAAGATGACATGAAGGGATTCCAACAACTTTGATATTGTAGCAATCAAGGGAACATTGCGCAGCCCCTTAAAAAAAATAAGATGGCGTTCTGGGACTGAGAAATGCTCTTCTAATACCTGCCTTCCCTTTTTGTACCTGAGACAAAAATAAAGTGCCTTGAAACGAGTAACCAGTGTATCCCACAGCCCCACAAAACAGAAATGTGACCGGAAAATAAATCTTTTAATTTTGATTCACTGGGAAAAAGGTCAAACTAAGCCAAGGGTAGATTTTCAACAGAATACAGGGATAAGCACAAGGGAAATACGAATAGCTCTTGCTCAGCATATAAAGTCAGCAGAGAGAAGAGCAGGCAGACCCCGAATTTAGAGGACCCATAAGTTATAAGGTAAGTACTACAGTGGAGAGGGGGTCGTGTTCTGCATCTGGTCCTACCTTGTAAACTCTTCACGAAGGTTGTTCGGTTCCGAAGAATAATATTTAACTCGAAAGTGCAAAGCATAAGCAGGTCCAACTGAACATAGGGAGATGGAACATTGAAGATGTTTTTCCCCAGTTTTGAAGATCACAGAATGGACAAAAGGAAACACATGTTACATCTAGTAATACATTCACTGCTACCGGGAGGGCACAAAGGGACATACACAGCTAGAGAGTTCTTTTCAATCCTTTCATTTGGAAGACTAAAATGTACTTTTGCATTGACAAAGATGGCTTAGCTAGTAACTTATTCTGGAATAAAACCCTAACCATGTAGATGAATTACTAAGAGCTGACATTTTACTTTCACCCAATTGCCAAGATATTCCAAACAGATACTAACTTTTTACAAAATACTAAGTGGGCTAAAGGAAAGTGACATATAAACAGCAAGGGTTCTGTAATCCAAAAATACAGTAAGAACACTTTAAAGTATTACACTTTTTAAAAATTACCCATGCATAAATAATACTGAAGAAATGTGGTTACTGCACCCGTAAAACCAGAGAGCTGGACCAGACTGTCAAAAACTCCTGCTTTCCCATTCTCTGAGTCTACTTTTACAACTCATTAGAAAATGAATATAATAGGCATAAAGTCATGCTTGTGAAGAGCATATTAATCAGTTCTCATTGGCAGGGGTGCCTGATTTCAAATGAGAGCATAGTCTGTTTTTTAATATCTACCGAAAACTCTTATCCAAATTTTAAACTCTAACATTTGGCCAGCCTTAAGAAATGAAAAATCATTCACTTAAAACTGAATCTATTTTAAAACGCTCCCAAGTTCTGATGAAAACATAATACCTCAAAACACTGGCAAAGGAGTTTTACTCTCTGATAAAAGAAATAAGTGAGTAGGCTAAGTTCTGCTTACTTACTTTTCATCTGCTTTTTTATGGGTTTGGAATGGTCCAGCCAGTGCTGAAAGAAAGAAAAAGTTTCTTTAGGAATAGTTCATCAGCAAGACCATACAGAGCCCACATTTACCCTCCTCTATAAACCTTAGTAATTCTCCCCATAAAACCAGGCATTGGACCAGATCAGGGTTCTGAGGTTGGGGATCGGCAAACTGCTTGGGATGGTATTTAAAAAAAAAAAAATCTGTGCTTATGCACATTAAGTACATTTTTTCTTGGGAAAGTTAGCTTTTCAAAGAGGTGTCTCTTTTTCAAAGAGCTGTAACTAACTGATCTTTGACGGCTCTTCTAGTCTGAAGAGCTGAATTTCTCAAATCATGCTCAAACTTCGGCAACTATCCCAAGTCACCATCAGTGTGGTAAAGACCACGAGCCACACTGCCAGGAATCTCTGATCACGCATGGGTCTTGTAGCTTTGTCGTTTTCAATGCTAAAATTGTAAAGCCAAAATTCATGACCCCCAAGGAAGATGGGAAGGCAGGCAGGGATTTGCCAGAGATAACTGTGCTCTGGTCAATGAGGACATTCCAACTTCCTCTCATTTTCATCAGAAAAACACTTGGGTCCTATCTGCCACCCCCAGAAATCGCAAAACCATTTCTCTCATACGCAAGTTTCTCTATAATGTCTCTGTTGATACTACAGTTCTGACGAGCCTCAGCAACTTGACTTCCATGGAAAACAGCATTTAGGACCATTATGCTTCTGGCCTCTGCCCTTGGAGGGCAGGGATGGTGCCCTTCAATCACTTCCGTTTCCCATGCCAGGCTCCGAGCATGGAACCCAGCAGTCCCATATTAGATTCTTAAGAAATAAATACATGCTTGATGTAATTTTTTTTAAGTACGTGCCACGCCTAGCTCAGAGCCCAACGCAGGGCTTGAACTCATGTCCTGGTGATCAAGATTTGAGCTGAGAACAAGGGTCAGACTCGTAACCAACTAACTACCCAGGGGCCCCTCGATATAATTTTTTTTAATGTTTTTTTAATTTTTGAGAGAGAGAGAGGAAGAGAGAGAGACAGAGAGAGAGAGAAAAAACACGTGAGTGAGGGAGGGGCAGATAGGGAGACATAGAATCTGAAGCAGTCTCCAGGCTCTGAGCTGTCAGCACAGAACCCAACACGGGGCTTGAACCAATAAACTGTGAGATCATGACCTGAACCGAGGTCGGACGCGTAACAGACTAAGCCACCTAGGCATCCCTAATGTTTATTTATTTTTGAGGGTGGGGGGAGGGGCAAAGAGAGAGAGGAGCTCAGGGGATCCAAAGCAGGCTCTGTGCTGACAGCAGCGAGCCCAATGCGGGGCTTGAACCCATGAACTAGGAGATCATGACCTGGGCTGAAGTCAGATGCTTAACCACCTGAGCCACCTAGGTGTCCCTCAACATAGTTGTTTTAAAAGAAGGCAAAGAGGAATTTTTCCCACCACTTCACGTCAACCCAATACACACTGAAACCTCACCATTATGGTAACATTTGGAATGACACAGCCAGAGTGGGTTTCTCATTAGCTGCTCAGAATCAGGGACCCTTCTGCTGACTGCCAATATACTTTCAGAAGCAACTTCAACTCTACACATTCTAATAATGAGAAAGGGTGGGGCTAAATTAGTACCGGTGCACTCTACCCGTCACCAAAGAGCCCATTATGACTGTGTAGGAGGAGGGGAATAAGGAAACACAAAAGCAAATAACAGGTAAATTATAACACAATAAGCTGTGAGCAGTGCAGTGGGAGAACTGGGCTTTTGTCATTTCCACCCTCCGGCTAAGCAACCACCTAAGAAACGAAGATCAGCACAGCAGGATGCAGATCTCAAAGGCACTCGTACAAGGTGCTTTATCTCACTGTTTACAGCTTTGAATTGGAAATGACCTAAATGTCCATCAACAAAGAAGGATTAAAAAAATGGCTCATCCACATGATGAAATACTATTCAGCCTTTAAAACTGATGGAGGCCTATTGACTGATGTGGCAAGAGACCCACAGCTCAACATTTGAAGAAAAAGAAGCCAAACAAACCAGGATCCTGTTTATATAAAATTATAATTTTCTATTATGGTATGTCCAGAAGGATTTATAGACATTATTTTTTGGATGTGGGGCTGTAAATGCCATTTACTTTTTTCGCTTTTCTGCATAATTTTTTACTTTTAATGACAATATTATTTTCATGGGGGTGGGTCATGTGGTCACTTCCATTAATTAATTCATTGCTTGCCCATCAGGCAGTTTGGGATGATCGGTTTGCCCTAGCAGAATTCCATATCACTGCTGCCCTCAATCAAGCAGAAAACCTCGGACCTCAGCCCCTGGGAGGATTACAGATACAGACGTGATAAAAGTATATTTACTTTCCTGCCAGTAAGTATCACACTAATGGCTATGACTAAACTCTTTCTTCCCCTCACTATTACCCTGCAAAGAAAGTTCTCTGCAACCAGCCTTCTAATCTCATTAGCCTCAGAGGCTCACAGCTTAAAGGGGCTTGTCCCACTTCTTTCCCTCATGCCCCCTTGTATCTGGAATAGAACACGTCAAGCCCACTGTTTCCCTCCCTCCACTGTCAAACTATGATCTTGATCTGAGTCCGACTGTGTTGTTTCCTTGGCGGTGGTTTTCAACCCTGGTTGCCCACTGCGGTCACGACGACGCAGGTCCCACCCAAGAGCCATTAAACAGAATCTCAGAGCATTAGTGTTTGTTAAAGGCTCCCAGCGTGCCCATGAAATATTCAGTGCCGAAGTTTTCCCCTTACCCAGCAATATGTCCCTACTGATCTCGGGGATCGTGACACACCCATGACCCCTTCTGAAAATCACCGTCAGGGATTTGTAAAATCTCAAGCAATTTACTGGCCAAGGTTTACTGGCCAGTGGTCTATGGTTGGTGTTAACCGACAGTTCATGGCTAGTGTTCCTGCTGGACAGCAGACTGCTTTTCCCTCTGGCCATGCTGCTGAAGGAGCTCCCTTATCCATGCAGGCTGGCCCCTGTCCTTCCTGCACAGCCACGGGGCCCTGCCAGGATGGACGCTTGTGAAAAGTCTGGGGCTCACGAAACTGGGAAAGTAATCAGAAACAGTTTCCTTTTAAAAGCTCCTTGCCCCTACAAGGTTCAGATCAGGTTGCTTGCCTGCATCGGAGGTGATAAGAAACCCAGCCAGAATCCTAAAACAAGACATGATAAAACCTATCTGGTATCCAGGCAGTTCAAAACGACCTGACTTTCTTTCCTAGCTGCAGGAGGGGACCAGACTCTGATTAGTCCTATTTTATCCCACGAGACTACCTCGTGATGAATACCCGGGCACTATGGCCCCAAATGGCATTTAGTAAATCATATCCTACACTTGGCTTGGAGGCCTAAATTCAGCATCAGCGAGACCTGTCTTAGATGTTCACCTGCATCCTGACCAAATATAGCCACACCGCCTGTCGGCAAAGGCCAAGGCAAATGGCTCCAGACCTCTTAACATACCATTAAACCAGTCACTGGAGACAGGTGGGTGCATTTCTAAGTTCAGAGGGCATGATATTTAACTCAAACATTCTAACAGGTATTAGAAAGGTGGTTTCTGATCTGAATTTCTCATCCAAGTCCATCTGGCAAAACCCTTTCCATAAATCAAGATGGGAGATGATTTGGCAAAGCCCATCTGTTCTGACAGTATATCAGTTCTGGAACTCTGACATGTAAAAGGCTGGTTGTAGCACTGCGTTGTCTAAAATCGATACAGAAGCACTTGAACCACAATGGCCAAGAGAAGCTCAGGGGTTGAAAAGGGCCTAAAACCTGCCTCAATGACCCCTGAGCCCTCACCATCGAGTCTGAGTGGTCGGAAGTCATAGCTGGCATCCTAGTACCTGTAGATTTCTCAGCTTACAAAGAGTGTCTAGTTTGCATTTAAATTAGAGCTGGAAGGAATTTGAAGAGATAATCATATCCAAAGGATGAGAAGAGAAAGAAGGGAAAGGACACTTTTGGAGCTTACTGTGTGTGCTATGATTTATAATAAGAAATATATATTTGGTCTTAGTTTCTGGCACAGAGCTCCTAAAACCCTTGGAATTTTCTAAGCCATAAGAGCAAGAAAGGTGTTCTGACATTCATAACAAACTCCTTCCTACCATACCAGAGTTTAGGTCAATGAGGTGACTTATTTCTTAAATTTTTTTAACATTATTTATTTTTGAGAGAGAGAGAGAGAGAGAGAGAGAGAGAGAGAGAGTGAGTGGGGGAGAGGCAGAGCAAGAGGGAGACACAGAATCTCATGCAGGCTCCAGGCTCTGAGCTGTCAGCACAGAGCCCGACATGGGACTCGAACTCACGAACTCAGATCATGACCTGCGCAGAAGCCGGATGCTCAACCCACTGAGCCACCCAGGCACCCCAATGAAGTGACTTTTGAAGAGCACCTAAGGATGGGGGCTGGTTGTCAGGGGAACCACCCACATGATTGGAAGGTTGAGACTTACAGTCTCACCGTGCTGACCTCTGGGGAGGGGGCAGGGGCCTGGAGGTTGAATCAATCACCAATGGCCAATATTTAATCAATCGTGCCCATGTAATAAAGCCTCCATGAAAACTCAACTTGGAAAGCTTCTAGGCTGGTGCCCACAGAGAGACCTGGAGAGGGACAGATGCCCAGGGAAGGCGTGGAAGCTTTGCACAGCCCGCCTCACCCTATACTTGCTCTATTCATCTCTTCTGTCTGGCTGTTCCTGAGTTACCTCTTTTATAACAGACTGGTGATCTAGTCAGTAAAATGCTTCTGAGTTCTGCCATCTGTCCTAGAAAATTAACTGAACCAAGAGGGGTCATGGGGACCTCCCATCGACACTGCAAAAGCACGGGTTACAATCTGGACATGTGATTGGCATCTGAATTGTGGGGTGGGAAACAGTGTTGGAGGACTGAGCCCTCAGCCTGTGGGATGTGAGGCTATCTGCAGGTAGAGAGCGTCAGAATTAATTGCTTGGTGGTGTTGGAAGAAACACACGTTGGACTGTGTCATGTCCATCACTCGCTCAGGCCTCAGAGCCAATGAAGGTGACTGTGCACAGGGCAAGATGTCTGGGATCACAGTGTAGGTGAGGCAGAGGCAAGATCAGAAATCAGGCTGTGGCGGCATCCATGGTTCTGGGTCCACACCACACACCAGCTTGAAGTGCCTCCTCTGCCTAAGGAGGGATCTCCCCTTCTCATCCAGGATGGAGCCCTGTAACCTCACTTACACCAGCTATTTGAGGTTTCCTTGGGAATTAATCTAAATCAACTGCAGAGACCCCTTTATCAATAGCTTTCCATTCAGCATCAATATGCATGTGGGCAGGAAAACTCTCCCCCTGCCAGCTTTCAGAGACAGGCTGCGGGGAGACCTGTGGCATTTCTTGAGCTGTTCCACACTTTCTTGTACTAAAATAGGAGGAGGCAGAAGATCAGAGTTTGAGTGCCAGCTCTGCCAGTCACCTGGTGTGTGGCCATAAGCAAGACCCCTGAGACTGTTTCCTCATCTGTGCACTGAGCTGTCCCCTTGACACACTGAAGAATCCACTGAGTGGCTGTGGAACCATTGAAATGGAAGGGTTTCCTGTCTCTTATAATAACATACCCCACTATTAGTGTTTCCTGAGAGTACTTCCCTCCAGGTACATCTGAAACGGTAGGAAAGCTCAGTGGCGTCCCCACAGGAGGCACATGTGACACCAGAGTGAAGCCGCAACAGCCCCATTAGCACCCAATGATCCTCTCGGCAGCCACCATATCCGTGTCAACCTCACCTCGCAGCCCTGGGCCTCTTATTACCCATCCACATGATTCTAGGCTGCAAAGACCAGAGGAAAAACATCTCACAAGTCTGGAGACAAAGGCCAAAAATCACCTTTTCGGGATTCCTTGCTGCAAAGCTTACCACCATAAAATGCTCCCTTTTCATGTTGGGAGGGGCTCTGGAAGGGACTTGAACTGGCCACATCCCCCAGAACACCACCCCTATGGCCACACACCTGCCCCCAGGGTTGGGAGGGAGGCTCCTGATTGGTGGGGCTGGTATGACCCCTGCTCCAGATCCCTGCCATACCTCTCCCCTCTGACTCCTCATTGGGCTCCTCACTGATACTCAGGCACTCCCTCTCCAGGCTCCCAGAGTGAGGACAGACCCCAATGTATTCCATGGGACCAACGAGATGGTCCGTCTCCCTCAGGAGAATGCAGCAGGCAGGGACAGTGTCCTGCCTACTTCTGCACCACAGGGACTACCGCTGAATAAACTCCAAGGCAAAGTCAGCTGAATAGCTACTGACTAAATGGGTTCCTCCGGCGGCGGGCGCATGCACGTGGATGTGTGTGTGGATGAGATGCTACCTCGTGTAAAGGAACCAGCGTAGCCTGGTGGAAAGTGCTGGCCTGTTGAATGAGACCAGGTTCTGAATCCTGGCTCTGTCCCTCACTTTAACCTTTACAAGGTTTCTAATGAACCTCAGCTTCATCATCTGTAAAATGGGTCTGCTTTATGGCTAGTTTCACAGATGATGAATGTTAAATAAGAGTTATGTAAAGTTTTTAGGTGGATGCCTGAGCAGGAACTCAGTAAACAGCAGCAATCTGACCAGTCTGGTCCGTAAGAAAGCTGGGTGGGTGTAAGCCAGAGCCTCCTCTCTCAGAAGAAAGCTTTCATATGTAAAAATAGAACCCCTGCCCCTGCTTTGAGCTGTGCAAAAGTGAGATCTACAGAACAAGCTCCTGGGTGGCCTTCCTGCCTTGATATGGAAAAGGGAAACAGGAGGCCCCAGCCCCAACTGCTAAAAATAGACGATGCTGATAGACTCTGACCTTGCTTCAGGGCTGGGCAGCGCACTATGGTAACCAGGCTTGGCTCTTCGCAGGGAGCTGGGGACATAAGCTGGGTCTGCAGAGAGCTGTGCCAGGAGCCCCACCACTGCCAGCCTTCTGATTTGCATGCAGGGGCAGGGTGAGGATGTCATTTCTTGCAGGAGCCGTACACGGCAATAAGCCAATGGCCAAGGGGACTGTTCGCATCCCAGCCCCCATCTTGTACACCTGCCACCAACTGCTTCGTCCCAGGCACCCAGAAAATTGACTCAGGGAACATTCCCAAAGGGATCACCTAAACTGCTAAATTTTCTCCCACAGGCAAGGCAGCCTTGCAGGTTCCCGCTAGCCTAAGTGCATCACCTCTGAGAGCTGTGATGACTTCTGGTCTCCCCTCAGCATGCTCAGGTAGGAAGAGGAGACCCACACTGGGGTTAGATTACAAGACTCCTTCTCCTCCATTAACTCGCTGAGCCTCTCAACCTCCCAGATGTCACCACCTCCACTCTACAGTTAGGAAAACAGGCTTGCAAGTATAGTGCATTGAATACAGCACTTACCCCTCAAGTTGTAAAACCTGACTTTGAGTCTGAGGGGTACCACTCACTGAGTGCATTCATTTCACCATCCACAAGACAGAAACGTTTGACAAATAATTTCTAAGGTCACTTCTGGGGCTGAAGACTGATGTTAAAAAAAAAATTTTTTTTTAATGTTTATTTGGTTTTGAGACAGAGACAGAGCATGAGTGGGGGATGGGAGGAGAGAGAGAGAGAGAGGGAGACACAGAATCCAAAGCAGACTCCAGGCTCTGAGCTGTCACCACAGAGCCTGACATGGGGCACGAACTCACGAACGGTGAGATCATGACGTGAGCCAAAGCCAGATGCTCAACCAACTGAGCCACCCAAGTGCCCCTGAAGACTGAGGTTTTAGGTTGTATGCCTTGTCAACAAAAGTCCCCAAGAAGCAGCAGTCTTAAGTCTCAGGATCTAATCAGAAAGGTCTATTTATAAGCACAGATAAGAACCCACAGCCAGATGAGCAAACTGCCACAGAAGGCAAAGAAGCTCAAAGGTTTCCAGAAAGGAGGAGAAATGCTGCAAGTTCAGGACATGCTGCATGAAGGAAGGGCTACCATCTGAGACAGTCCTGAAGGACAGCCAGAAGTTTAAATGGGGTGAGGAAGGGCACGCCGGGAGGGGAACCCATAAGCAAAAGCATGCACAGAAGTGCAGGCATCTCCAGAGCCCGGTCTGTGAGGAGCCCAGCCTAGAAACTGGACTAATGAGAAGGCTCCTGGGAGCAGCTGCTGCACAGCCTCGGATCCTCCAGGTCAGGTAGACGAGGACCCTGCACCTGCTTTGTGGGGGAAGAACAGCATGTCACGTTCAGGGCTAGGAGCTGGAAAGATGGCAGGGCCTGTAGAGGCTGAGCATCCAGGTGTCTGGCCTTGGAAGGGCGCCTGGACCCCGCTGAGGCTGTGCCAGGACACCGGCAGACGGGAACGCCTGGCAGCCCGGCGAGCAGGGGTACATAACCAGGTCCTTCCTAATGGAGTCACATCCTTGGCTTTCTGGGAATCCAAGTGGCTGGAGAGGGGTCACCTGGGGATGAGGACATGGCAGCAGGGAAACAGGCACGTGGCTCTAATGGCAGAAATGATGGTATCTTTTCCCTTCTGACAGGAGAAGAGTGTGGGGCAGACGTGCCTGCCTTCTCTTTAGAACATTAGAACTGAAAGAGCTCTTGGAAACAGGCCCAAGAACCCCATTTTACAGATGAGAAAACATTTTACAGATAAGGACAAGGGAGAAAAGGGGGCTTACTGAAAGCCCCCAGATAAGTCAGGGGCAGAGCCAGGAACAAGGTCCAGGTCAGACTCATAATCCAGGGCTGTAGACATTTTGCAGCCAAAAATACCATATGTGTTAAGGCACACAGAAGGCAGAATGGAGAAGCGTTTCTGGGAAGAGAAGGGCTGATGAGTGTCAGATGATGGGGACAACTGGAGGATACTGGAGACAGACAAACTAAATCTGGCACTCAGGAAGCAACCGGAAATGGAACAGTGATGCAGGTATAGGGGGTAAATGCTAGAGAAACAGAATGTTTTCGTCAAACCTAACAGTGAAAAGGATGGACAGAGAGAAAGAAAAACTCTGAGGTGCAGGGGAAGAAAATTCAAGGTGTTTTAGCTAAATGACCTCAGTCTTCTCAGCAGGAGGAGAGGCCAAATGCAGGCCCCAAGTCTCTGTGGGGAGACTGGACTAGAGGGCTGTGGTCAAGATTCACAAGGGGAACCAAGTCCATGGCTCCAAGAGAAGCTCAGGGGCTTGGACTTTGCTGTATCTGTGATCTGTGACCCGAGCCCGTGACAATGCCCGCCAGCCTGGGAGACGCAGCAGAGGAAACAGATGGACCTGCGTGTTGAGGGGAGACCAGGGGACAGTCATGGGGGAGAGAGCATCAAAGGGCAAGGGAGGACACAGGCGAGATGGCTGAGGCTTCACCAGGCCCCGAGAGGGGAGAACGAGGCAGGAGGGGATCCTTAAGGGACAAGGCCAGACGCAGAGGGACCACAAAGATGGAATTAAGGGAAGTGATCATGGAATGGGAGCAACAGAATTCCAGCTCTTGGAGTGATCAGGTGGTGACAGGACCCAAGTGAATGTGCGTGAGGTCTACCCAAGTGAATTTGCAATGCAAGGAAACAGCGTCCGGGACATTTACAAAAGGAAGGCAACTTGAATTGCCAGGTTGCCCAAGGAAAGAGAAAAGCTGAGATACCAGGGCGAGGTCAGAAGGCAGGGCACTGGGTGGCTCAACCTCAAAGACAACAGAACTGGACAGGGAGGAGAAAGAGAAAAGCTGGTCCACCCCTTGTCCAGGGTCCTGGCGGGTGGAGTCTCTGGCTGGGAAATGGAGAAGGAATTGGGTCTACTAACTCCAGGCGGCAGCTGGAGTGTTCATGGCAACAGTCAAGGAGGTGAGGGGATGGGCTGTTGGTAATCAGGCAGTACTGAAGGGTAGAGGGGCATCTGCCCAGGAAGACACCGCAGCCGGGATATAACTGCATCATCTTGGACTCGGCAGCCTCATACACATATTCTCAGGTGCACCCAATCTCTAGGCACTGATTCTGAGCATCTTAGCCTCAATTGTCACATACGGCCCCCAAGGAGTATCTTAACAGGTGTCTTTAGGTAGAAAAGGTTAGCCATGTACACTCAAACGTCTCCTATCAGGGAACTCACCCTTTCATATGCTGTCTAAAACAGCACCGCCTCTTATTCGGTCTATCCGCTTACTCTATTTTCTTTTTCTTAACACTCATTACCATCTGTCATCTATGTGTTCATACTTTATCTACAGTGCTTAAAACAGGGCCCAGTGCATAACTGATGCCCGATAAATATATATATTTTTTACTCAATTATAATTAATATCCAGTGTTATAATAGTTTTGGGCACACAATGATTCAACAATTCTATACTTTTTTTTTTTTTTAATGTTTCTTTATTTGAGAGCGAGACAGCGAGAGCTGAGGAGGGAAACAGAGAGGGAGAGAGGGAGAGAGAGAATCCCAAGCAGGCTCCACACTGTCAGCGCAGAGCCCGATGCAGGGTTCGAACTCACCAACTGTGAGATCATGGCCTGAGCCGAGATCAAGGGTTGGACACTTAACCAACTGAGCCACCCAGGTGCCCCAACAACTCTATACATTTCTCAGTGCTCATCGAGATACCTGTGCTCTCAATCCCCTTCATTTCACCCACCCCCCCCACCCACCTCAATAAATATTTTTAGATTACCGAATAATTTATCTTTGAAACCCAAAGCCAGATTTTGTTGGGGAAGGAGACTGAAGTCATTCCTGCTTTTGAAAAGAGTGGTTCTGAGCTACATCAGATTCACTCCCTCTAGCACCCCCACTGTGGACAGGTCTGTCTCAGGCAAAGCAAGGGAAGTCTTTGCTGACCTAATACAACCTCCTGGAGCCTGCAAGATGGTTGTCTAGCAGTGCCAAGATCTGCTCCGACCGGCCCCCTGCACCCACTAAGCCTGGCTGGGATTCAGTGTGTTCACAGCACCCGCTCCCTCCACCCAGCAAGAGTCCACAAGAAGATGCTGCTGCAGTCTCTCTGCCAGTTAAAAATGAAAGCATCATTAAAAGAATTTCTAGAATGGTATTTCTTCTGCTTTCTACCTACTTGAGAAATGTGCCCATATTGCATCCCTATGCTTGGAAATGTTTCCCGAATGCATTCCCCTGCACAACAGGGATGGTTCTTTCTCTTCCTCTCCCGGTTATTGGCCCCCTCAAGGGGGGCTGGAGGGGGGGCATATGGATGAATTTCACACGGGTGCCATCACCACCACCCCAACAATCGTGACTGCAACAACACTGCAGCCTAACTCCTATTTTTCTCTACCAACCTCTAGCAACTGTGAATCTGCAATTAGCATGAAAACCAGCGTGTCCCGAAACGAATCAAAGAAATACATACCGCAACCTGGGAAGAGTCTAGGAACTGGAGGCCAAAGTAATCTGTTTCCACGAGGTCCAAGTGGTACACGATCTGATCAAACAAATCCTGGCCTTTGGCATGTTTCTGGAAGGCAATTGAGTAGATGAAGATTTAGAATGTGACAGCCGGATAAGAACAAAACGTTTTAGAGAGAAAAAAAACCAAAATCACTTTTCTCTCTATGCTGCATACATGTATATGTCACAGTACATAAATTTTTAAAAATTTAATTATTTTCATTGTAATGGAAACCCATTACTAAATCTCATTACTCATAATGAAAACAAAACAAAATACCAACTAACAACTTTGTAGGATGAATAGGGAACCAAAGCCTTATTATGAAAACTGGTAAGTGAAGGGAAAAAAGTCAAGCATTGATCTGGCCTTTAGCTACAGCCCTCGGTAACCGAAGAGTAGATGATAGGATATGCAAACATTAACTCAGAGTATCAGATCAAAGACCTAAATGCAAGAGCTAAAACTATAAAACTCTCAAAACAGAGGCACAAATCTTCATGACCTTGGATTAGGCAATGATTTCATAGATATGACACCACAAGCACAAGCAATAAAAATAAATAATATAATAAAATAAAATAAACCAGAGGTGCCTAGCTGGCTCAGTCGAATCTTGATCTCGGGGTTGTGTGTTTGAGCCCCATGTTGGGCATGGAATCTACTTAAATTAAAAAACAAAACAAAGGAAACAAACAAACACAAAAAACCCACAATAAACCAGGCAGGCATCATCAGCAGAATGTAAAACTTTTGGGGCACCCAGGTGGCTCAGTCAGTTGAGCGTCCAACTTCAGCTCGGATTATGATCTCACAGTTTATGAGTCCGAGCCCCACACTGGGCTCGTTTCTGTTGGCACAGAGCAGGATTTGGAGCCTCTGTTCTCCCCCCTCCTCCACTTGCACTCTCTCTCTCAAAAATAAACATTTTTTTTTAAATGTAAAACTTTTGTGCTTCAAAGGACCAAGACATCAATAAAGCACAAAGACAACCCAAAGTGGGAGAAAATTTTTACAAATCACATATCTGGTAAGAGACTTCTATCTAGAATATATAAAGAACTATTACATCTCAATAATAAAAAATATATTCAATTAAAAATGAACACGGGATATATACACAGTTCTCCAAAGACATACAAAAATACCCGATAAGCACATGAAAAGATGCTCAATATCATTAGTCATTAGGGAAATGTAAATCAAAAGCACAATCCAGCACCATTTCATACCCACTAGGATGGCTGTAATAAAAAAGACAGAAAATAACAAATCTTGGAGAAAATGGAACCCTCATATACTGCTGACGGGAATGCAAAACTGTATAGCCATTTTGGGAAACAGTCTGGCATGTTCTCGAATAGTTAAACACAGAGCCACCATCTGACCCAGCAATTCCACCCCTAAGTATATATACCCCAGAGAAATGAAAACATTGCATTCATACGGAAATCTGTACCAAAATGTTCATAGCAGCATTAACCATAATAGCCCCAAAGTGGAAGCAACCCAAGTGTCTATCAACTAACGCACAGATAAACATAATGCGGAAGAATCGTATCCACACAATGGAGTATTATTTGGCCATGAAAAGGAGTAAAGCCCGGATACATACCACAACATGGGTGGACTTTGAAAACATTATAGTAAGTGAAAGAAGCCAGTTACAAAGGACCACATATTACACAAAATGTCCAGAACAGGGAAAGCTGGAGACTGGAATCAGATTAGTGGTTTGCTTAGGGCTGCAGTATTTGTGGTGTGACAGCCAAGGTGAGCACGGTTTTTTGGGGGTAAATGAAATGTTCTAAAATGGATCACGGTGACAGACGCACAACTTTATGAATATACTAAGAGCCACTGAATTGTACCCTTGGGGTAAGTGAATTATCTGGCATGTGCATCTTAATAAAGGTATTAAAAATAGCAAATGGGCAGAATTTCTCTTTTTAGTAGTATACCAACAACAAAATGAAGAAGGGGTAACAGACTTGCAATATCACAATTTTTCAACTTCTAGAATGGTAGGCACTAGCATTGGGCACCGGGGGCTACTAACATCACAGGAGGAGACGACCAGCCACTGTGTACCCCCCGATGAAGAACACCCCACCACCCAAGACATAATTTTGCTCCCCAGGCTTCTCTCTCTGCAGGGAAAAACTATCAAGACTGGGACTAATACAACCACTAGATCCAACTGCCAACTTGGAGGAAATGCAGAGGAATGTTCTAAACTACATGGGACTGCAATCATCAAGATCCAGCCAGTGGGAAATTCTGGAAACTCCTCAGGACAAACAACACAGTTTCTTCAACAAACAGAATACAGGGAAGTGGAGAGATCGAGGGGCACCTAGAGATGAAAAAAAAATTTAAAAGACCCTTTTACAAAAAGGCAAAACTAAAAGTATGCAGTGTGTACGATACATATTTGGGGGATAAAACATGAAAAGAGGGTGGGTGGGGCACCTGAGTGGCTCAGGTGGTTAAGCGTCCGACTTCACTCAGGTCATGATCTAAGGGTTCGTGGGTTCAAGCCCCGTGTCAGGCTCTGTGCTGACGGCTTGGAGCCTGGAGCCTGCTTCGGACTCTGTGTCTCCCTCGCTCTCTGCCCCTTCCTGGCTCACGCCCTGTCTCTCTCTCTCAAAAATGAATAAACATTAAAAAAGAAATTAAGAAAAAACATGAAAAGAGGGTAAAGAAGTGGTTACGATAAGCAATAAAGTCAGGGTAATAGCTGGTCTCGGGGTGTAGAGAATTTGTGCCTGGGAGAGGGCACACCACGGACTTCCAGCGGGCTGGCAAGGTCCCAGCTCTTGACTCGGGGGGTGGTCCAGGGGTGTCTGCCTTCCCATAATTCATTAGGCTACACCTCTGTTTCACTGATTTGTCTGTGTCTGTGCTATAGGAAACAGCGGTAACAGAAAGTAAAAACAAAAACTCAAAACTACAGCACTGGCTTCCAACCGTCAGACTCTTTGCTTCCTGGAAATACTCCTTGAAGGCAACGACCCAAGAGCAGCAGAAGGCTCCATGTGCAGAGATGTTCTCTATAGCATTATTTAACTGGAGAAATAAAGCTGGGGGTGGGGAGGCAAAAAGAAGAAACAACCCAAACTCCAACCACAGGGCTGGACACATCCATGGAGCCGAACCTAACAACACTCCAGAATACTGCTGGGCTTTCAGGACAGACAATTATAAAGATGAGACAGAAATAAGGAAAATTCTTATATCGACATTAACTAAACAGACCACAAAGGAATAAGAAGCTGTGATTCTACGTTAAAAATATGTATGTGCTGTATGGACTGCTTGATAAAAAAGGCTTGCAGAAACTTATAGAATAGCTGTGCTAGGCTGGATGGACAAACGGATGATTTTCTTCCCAAGTATTCTTTAACACTGATCTTTTGGCAGTCGTTAGACAACAAATACAATTTTTTTTCTGCAAAAAAAAAAAATCACCATTCTGGCACTTTTCCTCTGGACGTATTCTTTCCTTTTACTATCCAGCACTACTGGACTATGCAACGCCTATTATTACGGAGCCAATCCCTCATTAGTGGGTTTCCTAGTGGGACAGAACTAGTTAGTGTAGAGCTTTAGCAGCAGGATGTGGCAGACAGAATTGGGCTGGCAGGAAGCGAGAGCTCTATGCGCTAGTCCTAGATGCACTAGCTGTGACCTTAAGCAATTCATAATTTCCCAAAATCCATAGGACCATCCTGGACCGCTCCTGCAGCTACAAATCAGCCATGGTGCCCTGAATGGACAGGGTCACCCAAACTCAGCTGACCCCAAATCCCACCTGCTTCCCACCCGGCTCTCTCTATTTTGGTTCAACAGCTTACCATCCAGGTATGTCGTTTTAATACTCACAGAGTATGAACTGAAAAAACACAGTTCCACACACATAAAGTAAGGGCAGTTAGTCCAAGTTTCTCTCTAAGTCATTCCAAGTCTTACTTTCCTGATGTCTTTCTAAAACAGCTCTTAATTTAGAAGAGCTCAAGGCGAGGGGCATCTGGGTGGCTCAGTTGGTTAAGCGTCTGACTCTTGATTTCTACTCAGGTCATGATCTCACAGTTCGGGAGTTCGTACCCCGAATGGGCCTCCATGCTGAGAGTGTGGAGGCTTCTTGGGATTCTCTCTCTCTCCCTCTCTCTCTGCCTCTCCCGGGCTCACGCTTTCCCCTCTCAAAAATAAATAAATAAACTTAAAAAAACAACAACAGCTAGAAGGAGTTCAAGGTGGAGGTCGGAAAAAAGAACCTTTCTAGGGCCAGCCAGTCCCTTCTGCCGTGTCAGACTGGCTCCTGTATCGGCCAACCCTCCCTCACCTGGACTTGGAGGTAGGTGGCAGACACAGCAGGGTCTGGCGGATAGGAAATACCATGTTTACTCACCTGTAAACACCTTCCCCCACTCACCTCTCCCCAACCCCTTATGCTCTTTAGTCCCCAGTGGCCCTTTCCAGTTCTAAGAAGAATCTGGTGAAATTATGAGGGCTGGAATAGAGGGGTCCTCCAACCAGAGGTCCCAGTGAGTGAAAGGTCAGACAAAGACAGAGAGTCTAGGCCACAGCACCCGAACCCACCACCTCTTGCTCCTCCCAGCCCGGGGACACAAAGTGTCCACTCGTAGCTGAGAAGACTCCAGGTAACTCACCTGTCCTGCCAGCCAGGACAATGCACCTTGGGCAGCCCCCAGAAGCCCATGAACTGTCATCTCAGGCTTAGCCCAAACAGCCTTTCTTTCCTCAGCCTCTTCAGCCCTAGCTCACCACCTCCCCCCAACCCAGGGCAGTAAGTGCCCCCTCCTCTGTTCCCGCAAGCAAGCACGTGCCTTTATTACACACACACACACACTTATCACCCTGCACCGAGGCTGCCTTTATTCCTGTCTTACTCCTACATCAGGCTGTGGGCAGGGACCAGCTGTGTTCATCTGAGTACCACCTCTCCTTCTCACCATCCCCCAAGCACATCCCTGGCTGTCACAGAGCAGGTGCTCCGTAAACATCTGTTTGCTGTGTAGCTGGCTGGCTGGCTGGCTCGGCCGGCTGGGGGATGCGTGGGGTTCCAGAGCCAAGAAACACATCTTCTGGATGGACCGTGCTAAAACACGAACAACAGACAGATACTTCACGAGCAGCAGGCCTAAATAGAACACACTCATTAAAATCTTTTCAAATTAAGTATTCCATGAACAAGGGCCTAGGGAGCCGTGCTGCACTTCCAAGGCCATTTACCCAAACACGATTTTGTGGCTATTATGTGAAGTGCTGTCTAGTGGTTACAACAGGAGATCCATTAATGTGACGAGACAGGAAGCTGCTCCTGGTTGCCTCCGAACTAGGTCTCCCCCTCTGTGATGAATCCATTCATTCATTCAACAAATATTTACCAACTGCTCATCAAGTGCCAGCCACTATTCTAGGTGCTGGGGTACACCAGGGTCACAAAGTCTGGAAGCGAATAGCTACAGAAAGCCCTCACCGAGTAAGCCATTCTTGGGGAGCAAAGTCATCCAAATCAGCTTGATGCCTCCTCTCTCCCGGCCTTTTTTTTTTTTTTTTTTAAACGTTTATTTATTTTTGAGACAGAGAGAGACAGAGCATGAACAGGGGAGGGGCAGAGAGAGAGGGAGACACAGAATCTGAAACAGGCTCCAGGCTCTGAGCGGTCAGCACAGAGCCCGACGCGGGGCTCGAACTCACGGACCGTGAGATCATGACCTGAGCCGAAGTCGGACGCTTAACCGACCGAGCCACCCAGGCGCCCCTCTCCCGGCCTTCTTAAGCAGAATACACTGAGCGTAAAACCTTACTCAGTCCAGATCACTATTCTGGAATTTGGCGACGCTCCTACTTCAAGACACGTATGGCAGGCTGTCCCCAAACACAGGTAGAAGCTCTACCCCTGAGTTCTTGCCTCCAGGTCATGTAGCCCTCTCTCCACCCATCTCAACACACCACTTCTCACCAGGACCAGCAACCAGTGGTTTTGAGTCAGTATGTCTCTCTCTGGAGCAGCAACTTCCGATCAGACAGGAGCTAAAAATAATCAAGCTCATTAACATCATGTGTAAAGTAAGAGTACACAGTTCTCAGCTAAACACTGGGTCAGGCAGGCAGCCAGCAGGGAAAGGTATGAACATCATGAGATCTTTGCTGGCCAGTCAGAGGTTCTTATTTTGTTTATTTACTGGTTGCCAGCCGTACTCCTGATAAGGAAGACTCCTGGACAGCTGATGTCTTAACTGTCTCCCCAAATAAATTAACCATCCTGACCCTCTTAGATAAGACACAACCGACAATATCTTACTGCAACCTGACCCAAGTGCAATATAACAGGTCGACTGTGGCCCTGAAAGAACAAAGATAGAAGCCAATCCATCCGGGGGTGCCTGGGAGGCTCTGTCAGTTAAGTGTCTGACTTCAGCTCAGATCATGATCTCATGGCTCGTGAGTTCGAGCCCCACATCGGGCTCCGTGCACACAGCTCAGAGCCTGCAGCCTGCTTCAGATTCTGTGTCTCCCTCTCTCTCTGCCCCTTTCACGCTGTCTCTCTCTCTCTCAAAAATAAATAAACATTTAAAAAAATAAAAAATAAAAATAAAAAAAGGCAACCCATCCAAATCTCATTAGTCTCAACAGCATAAGAAGATGCCAGGTGTCCCAGGTAGGTTAAAAGGAGGAGATGAGCTGTGTGCCCATCAAATGTATACACGTTGGCTGTGAACTAAAATGGAAAAGCAGGACACCTGGGCAGTGTAAGGATTTTAGGAGCCTTCTCTTTGCTGGCACGCGAGGCTCCCCTCTGTCCACCTGCTCCACCTCTGTTAGACAGCAGGCCCCTCTGCATCTGCCTTCAGAAGGGCTCTGTCTTTCCTCTCCATCATGGCTCAGGCTACACCGCCTGGTATCTGGACCACAGCAAGCGCCCCTGTGAAAGCCCATCTTTCTCGTGTTTGCCAGAATGCATTGCACACAACACAGCCCTCATCTCAGTTGCTATTCTGTACAAAAACATGTGCCAGAGGATGAAATGCAGGCTCCTCGGCCTGGTGTCAGAGACTCTGCACAATCAATACTGCCCAACACCACCCGTCTTACCTCCCTGGGCCCCCACATGCCTCCTGGGCTCCAATCAAACATATTCTCCTAACACAACGCCCACCCGATGTATGCAGCAGGCCCCACCCCTATGGCTTTTCCCGGGTGCCCCCCTCCTACATCCCTGCTCCTATCCCCACTGGCAGCAAGCCCATCCCCACAGCTACGCTGAAGTCACAATGGTCATTATTAAACTTCTTGTTGGCGACACCCCATCCAGTTCATCTTTGCTTCTCCGTCACCGGACATTCTGAAGCTCAAGAAACAAATGCTGATGCAGATGGATTAAGGAGAATCCTTAGTTCCCACAACAGTCTTCAAATGACCGACTTTTCGGAAGCCTGATCTTCCTGGTCCATTTCCGCTGGCAATTCTCTCCAGCCGGCTGGGATGTGGGTCTGCAGAGCCCTGGTACTACCATCTCTCCTTCCAGACACCCTGTCTGCTCTAATGCGCTGGTGTTTTGGAAACCATACCACACTGTGCTATGCCTTACGTAAACAAAATACTATCAAGTTCTGCATTTTTACATATGGGCTAAAAAATAAACCAAAATGATTGTGGTGATAGTTTCTTTTTTTAAAAATTTTTTTAATGTTTATTTCTGAGACAGAGAGAGACAGAGCATGAGTAGGGGAGGGGCAGAAAGAGAGGGAGACACAGAATCAGAAGCAGGCTCCAGGCTATGAGCTGTCAGCACAGAGCCCGACGCGGGCTCGAACTCACAGACCGCGAGATCATGACCCGGGCTGAAGTCGGACGCGTAACCGACTGAGCCACCCAGGCGCCCCAGATAGTTTCTAAACCTGAGTGCAAACTTCTACATTCATTCACGTAAATGTCATCTTATTTAAACTGGCCCATGACATATCCCATCAAGAACATTAGAAGTCCTGGGCTATTATCCCATGCATCAGTTCCCGATCTCAGTTTTACAACATGTGGGAAGTGCAATGCAGGCAGAGGTGAGGGGTGCATATGGCCAGTGGGGGTGGTGTCTTTCTTGAGTTGTATGTTACGCAAGGTTCCCCTCTGATGGTGGCCTCAACCCAGTTATGAACATACAGTGTGACCATGCCCTCAGACTCTTAGAGCCAAACATGTTGGATTAGAACCCAGCTCTATCTCTTTTCTAGCAATATGACCATGACCTTAGCAACCGCACTGAGTCTCAGTTTCATCTGAAAAATGGGGTACTCTTACCTGCACTGTCAACCTTGCTAAGCCATTGTATTAATAAAAAAGCAAGAGAGGCACCTGGCTGGCTCAGTTTGTAGACCGTGCATCTCTTGATCTTCAACCTGGGTTGAAGCCCCATGTTGGGTGTGGAGCTTAAACAAACAAACACACAAAATAAAGTGAAATAAAAAAATAAGAGAGCAAGAAAACAAATGGTATCCTCTACACACAAAGGAATTATTATTTTCAACCAAACCTCCTTTCTCTCGCTCGTCCACAGGAATGACACAATGTGTTTTTTGCCAAATAACAAAAATCAAAGTTCAGGGAGTCCGTGATCTATAGCAGTTTAGTAATCCCCTTTAAAGAAAAGCTGAGACAAGGGGCACCTGGGTGGCTCAGTCGGTTAAACGTCCGACTTTGGCTCAGGTCATGATCTCACGGCTCGTGAGTTCGAGCCCCGCACATGCTCTGTGCTGACAGCTCAGAGCCTGGAGCCCGCTTCATGTTCTAGGTCTCCCTCTCTCTCTGCCCCTCCCCTGCTGATGCTGTCTCTCTCTGTCTCTCAAAAATAAATAAACATTAAAAAAAAAATTTTTTTTTTAAAGAAAAGCTGAGACAAGAGGCGCCTGGGTAGCTCAGTCCACTGAGCATCCATCTCTTGATTTTGGCTCAGGTCATGATTCCAGGGCCCTGGGATCAAGCCCTGCATCGGGCTTGCGGTGGCAGTGCAAGAATCTGCTTGGGATTCTGTCTGTCTGTCTGTCTGTCTCTCCCCCACTCCCCCACCGCTTGTGCTCTTTCTCATAATAAATAAGTAAACTTAAAAAAAAAAAAAAAAAGGAAAGAAAGAAAAGCTGAGACTAGTCTCGTTTGGAGGATTTCTGTAAACCCATGTCGGTCCCTAGAAATCAATTCCTTCCTTTCCAAGTTCTTAAATACCCCAAGTTTGAGTAGCTCTCAGAACTCCACCTGGTCTCCACAGTGCTTCCTGGCCAGCAGTTTCCAGAAGGCACCTGCCTCAAGGTCTGTTTCAACTGTTTCCAGGAAGTACTAATTTCATGGTTAGTTACCAGCTCTGGTCCCCCTTCCTCACAACTTGATAACTCACTAATTTTCTATATTCTTAGTGAGAAACTAGCTCTCTATTTTACACACTTACACACACACAGCCCAGGAGTCTCTATCCCCGTTGCCAACACCGCTAAGCCATTAAGAACAAATAGAAATTGGTTTACTCCAGGATATCTGAAATTACTATGAGAATTTACCAAATAAATATCTGAAATTTTCACTGGTGAGTGAGAAATACCATCTCAGCCATCAGCAAGATTTGGGGACTCATAACAGTATCCATAATCTGGAGGATTTAAGACCAGGCTGTCCAGCTTATAAATTCTACCTCCCAGTTGAAGAGCATTTCAATGTTTACCAAGGTTCCATGACCCCATTTTGCACAGAAAGAAACTGAGCCTCAGAGAAATTATGTGACCAAGTTCGCACTGCTCCCAAGTGGCTGAACTAGAATCAGGATCCGGCCTTCCTGATTCTTAGGATAGAGTTCTTTCTACCTTACTCTGTTACTTCTCTGCTCATTTGTCCCTGTGGGTCCAAACACATGGAACATGTCTGGCAAATAAGAAATATTTCTTAAACCCAATTCACCACACAGACACGGAGAGGCTACTTCATGCATGGCCTGGGCTAGACTGGGGTTCAAAGCCAATGCAAACAGACCTTATGGTAGGGAGGTGATTCCTAATTTGTTTGGAGGGCAGGCAAGTTGTGGCAGGATGCAAAGTACATTATTTGCTCACAAACTAACACAGAAGCCAAGACGTTCTATGGAGGGGGACATCAACAGTCTGGGCAGCTCCTGGAAATTCAATTCTGGTAAAACAGAGCACAATGATATTAATCTCCCGACTCGCCTGGCTAACAATCTCTTGGAAATCAGAGGAAGCAACAAAACCAACTGCCCTTAATTTTGATCAACAAGGAAGGAAGAAGAGTCTTAGAAAAAAGTGCCCTCTTGGTTTGTGAGGCACTGAACGAAGGCACTACTGATCAGCTGCATCGAGAACCAGGGTTCTCCTTCCACCTTGCGCAAGGGGTTCTCGGTGTGCAGCCTGAGGACCGGGCAGGCAGATTTCTGGTCTTACCATCCCACCACAGAACACAGCCACAGCCACACTGACTGCATGTAATGGACAGACCAATTTAAAACAGACTGTGAGGGCACCTGGGTTGAGCCTCTGACTCGTGATTTCGGCTCAGGTCATGATCCCAGGGCTGTGGGATCGAGCCCCATGTCAGGCTCAGTGCTGAGCATGGAGCCTGCTTTGGATTCTCTCTCTCTCTCTCTCTCTCTCTCTCTCTCTCTCTCTCTTTCTCTCTCTCTCTCTGTCTCTCTCCCCCACACACACTCTCACACTCTTTAAAATTAAAAACAAAAATGCACAACTGTGTGTTGCATTATTGATTTAACTATTGATCAGCCTCTGCTTCTGGTTGAGAACCATCTTCGGGCCAAGCAGCAGAGTTTCAAAGCATTCATTTGTTCCTTTAATACCACCGCTCTCACAGGGCTGCCATGAGAATGACCCCACGGGCCATGATCCGATGAACCTTCTTTCAATCAGTGTAGAAGAACTAACATCTAAGTGACATCAATTTGTCTCCCTATGGCTCCTTCCAAGCATTGCCTAACACATGGGATTCAACAGTTAGTTTAAGGGATGGTTTCCCATTTATTCCTTAAGATGCTGAATGAAGTCGAAACACCTAAAGCTACTTGATCCTGACTGCTGAAAACTGGTTTCGACCAACACTTCAAATGCTATGTTTCCAACTCTCAGTAAGAAACATCAGAGACAGCACATGTTGAATACTCGTTGATTTTCAGTGATATTGCTACCCAGCAAATTGTAATATGCTATTCCTGCTGGCAGGGACACTAACAGAGCATCAGACAACCTCCCTCACACAAAGATCCACTGGAAAAATTGCTCTTAAAAGTTTTATGGGCACCTGGGTGGCTCAGTTGGTTAAGCGTCCAACTTCGGCTCAGGTCATGATCTCACCGTTCGTGGGTTCGAGCCCCATATTGGGCTCTGGGCTGACAGCTCAGAGCCTGAAGCCTGCTTCAGATTCTATGTCTCCCTCTCTCTCTGCCCCTCCCCCACTGGTGCTCTGCCTTGTCTCTCAAAAATTAATAAACATTTAAAAAAAAAGTTTTTAGGTTGAGAGGGCCTCTCCATGTCACCTTCATTATTAAGTCAGGTGAGTCATATACCCTATTATGGTGCTCTCTGCCCAACTTGAGTCCACTCCACTCCTGAGTGAATGGGAACAGGGGACAGGAGACTGACTTGGATGACCTGAATGGGCAGGTACCTTCCACCCCAGTGGTCTCTCTCTTCCACCAAAAGACAAGCAAATACACAGGAGACCCAAAAGGTCTCAGGTGCCAAGTACCTATGGGGTTAGTTTTAGTGGGGTTTTTAGTTTGTTTGGGGTGTTTTTGTTTTTGTTTGTTTGTTTGTTTGGTTTTTAACTGTGGTGCTTACAAAAATGGTGGCAAGGTCTTTGTCCTCTTCCTTGAGTCTGGAAGAACCTGGCACTGCTTCAGCCCAACAGAATATGGTGTTAATAACATTTTGTGATTTCCGAGGTGAGGTGACCATTGCCTTGGGATGCTTCTCTACGGGTACAGTAAAAAGTCCAACTACCCTGAGACTGCCAGGCTGAGGAAGCAGCAGGAAGATGTTCTAGTCAACTGTCCCAGCTGAGCCCAGCCAAAGTGCCAGACATGTAAGCACAGTCGTCTTGGACCCTCCACACCAACCCATCTTCCAACAGAGTACTCCTGGTGACCCTGGTTGATGCCATGAGCAGCAGAATAATCTCCCAGGTGAGCCCCCCTCAAATTCTTGACCAAGAGAATCCTGCTCGTCATTGTTAGCCACTAAGCATAAGTGGAAGAGTCTGTTATGCAACAATAGTTAACCGGAGTGAAAATCATACACATATACAGATACAGCAGGTGTTCATGGCATATGTATGTGCATATAAAAGCTTTTTGCAACTTTAAAAAATGTTTCTTAGGAAATCTCCACACTGTGATGCTAACTTAAGGTATCACCTGCTTAGAGATAAGGAAGTAGAATAATAAATATATTCATTCTAAAAAAAAAAAAGAATAAACAAATCAAAAAACTATTCTTTGCACTCACTCTGCTTGGCAGAAAGATTAAAACTGAGCGTTGGAATACCTAAGGCTGCCTTACTCTACACTGACCAACTACATATCAAGAACTCAATAAATTGCACCAAAAAGAAGGGAGAGGACTGTTATGGATTAGAAGAGACTTAAGAGACATTATTTACTAAATGCAGGAATCGCCATTAAGGAATCACCATTCAGTTTGTGGAGTATGATAATGGTATCATGGATACACACATACACATGCACATGTGTGTATTTTACATAAGAGATATACTCACTTAAGTAGAACAGGCTATATGTTCAGTTGTCTGGGAGTTGCTCTAAAATACTCCAGAAAAAGAATAATAAATGGGTGTTGTGTACACGAGTTTTCATCATACTGTTCTACTTCATGTACTCAAAAATTCCCATAAAGACTTGAAGCTCACAAACTGCAAAGCAGTGAGGGGATGGAGGGTGTCAACACAGCCTGGCCTGAGCCCTGCCTTCGAGAATCCAAGTCTACATGCTCAGGGTGAAGACAGTGTGGGATGCAAAAGAGAAAAACTGCTCCAAGATGATAGCAACTAATTTTCTCCCATGACAGTAAAACAAAATATAGTATATAGGTTTCTGTCAGGATCCAACTCCGCACCTATCTATGGACCTTAAGTCCCATTTAATCCCTGCCCCCAGTCCTCAGTGCAGCTTTTAAAGGGGGTGCTCTGGGGAGCCTGGGTGGCTCAGTGGGTTAAGCTTCTGACTTTGGCTCAGGTCATGATCTTTTGGTTTGTGAATTCGAGCCCCGTGTCGGGCTCTGTGCTGACAGCTCAGAGCTTCGAGCCTCCTACCGGTTCTATGTCTCCCTCTCTCTCTGCCCCTCCCCTGCTCATGCTCTGTCTCTCAAAAATAAATAAACATTAAAAAATTTTTTTAAAAAGGGGGGATGCACTACTATAAGCTGGGTCTAGCTTCACAGACACAAATAACATCGTTTCATAGAAAGTAAGTATGTGTGACAACAAAAGCTAAATCATTTATGCTTTGGACACCAAAGTTAACATTCTACCTTATGTAACTTTGTGGAATCAATAATTTTATCCCTTAGAACGTTTCTGAGGGATACAGGATTGATTTCTAACCTTGAACTAAAAAAATGCCATCATCTGTGACCAAGCAGAGTAAAAGTATTTGATATAGAACAGACTACTCTCCCTGGTGGGCATCTGTAGATAGCCATAGTGAGCAGGTCTTGGTAAGGAGCCCTACTCAACATCCAAGTTACCAAGCAAGAACGTAGGAATGTTCTAGAAATCAGTGCTGAAGTCCCTCATTTTACAGGTGGGAAAAATGAGGCAAGAGGCAGGTCATGTTGCCAGGCAGCCAATGCAAAGCCAGGAATAGAATGTGAACCTTCTGACCCTGGGACCGATACAATTGTCTTGGGACAACCCTGACATGACTGCATTATGGATGTCTATCTGAACAGGAAAGGAACAACAGGCAAGCCTAGCATTTCTGAAAGGTTAAGAACCAAATACGCAATACCGAAAAACCAGAAATCTCAGTGTTAAAAACTCCTCGACTATAAAAAGTGCTTGGTTTGGGGAAATATTTTTGGCTTTTTTAAATGGTGGTTCAGGAAAAAAAAAAAAAAAAAGAAAGGAAAAGACCCACAGGAGAAAGGAAAAAGAAAATGAAACAAATTTGTGCCTGACTAAACAGTAACATACAATTAAAATGATGGATGTCTTTGTGCCAGAGGTTGAGTTTGAAACAAGCTGCTGGAAGAAGGGCAGCCCTGAAAATAAATTGCCAAATTACTTTTTGCAGCCAGATTGCAGATTCCCCCGCCATGCAATTCTGAAAGCAAATAACTCCACATAAATAAATATGCAACAAATTCCCAGGGAAACCAGCCAAGAAACATGAAGAGAACTACCTTTGGGTGGGCAACTGCCCCCATCCATCCTGTGATTTATGACCGCAACTCAATTTACAAAATAAATCGACACATGAAGCCGCCCTGAACTCCCTAGTCCCCTGGCGATCATTCCCCTCTTCTCTGTGGAGCCCTTCACGGCTCTGAACGCAAACTTCCGGATGTCACAACACACCCCGTGATGCAGTGGCTGAAGGCACAGGCTCTGGGGTCAGCACGGTGGGGTCTGAGTCCCAGCTCAGGCTGAGTATGGTGTCAGGGAATTTCTTACCTGGTAAGGATGTTTAAGAATGAAATGAAATGGGGCTCCTGGGTGGCTCGGCTGGTTAAGCTTCTGACTCCAGCTCAGGTCATGATCTCGAGGTTCATGAGTTTGAGCCCCACACTGGGCTCTCCCCTGTCAGCATGGAGCCTGCTTTGGATCCTCTGTCTCCCTCTCTCTCTGTCCCTCGCCTACTCGTTCTCTCTCTCTCTCTCTCTCTCAAAAATATATAAACATCAAAAAAAAAATGAATGAAATGAAATAAAGATTAACAGGGCTTGCCCCAGGGTTAGCTGATGATATGTGGAGTGTGTCACGGGCTGAACTGTGTCCTCTCAAATGTCATAAACCTCCAATCCTGCAGAATGTGGTCGTATTGGAAGAGAGAGTCATCAAACAGGTAATTAAGTTCAAATGAGTTTATTAGGGTGGGCCCTGCTCTTATCTGACTGGTATCTGACCAGTATCCTTATAAAGAGCGAGATGAGGGCCCCTGGGGGCTCAGTCAATAGAGCATCCTCCGGCTCTTGGTTTCGGCTCAGGTTATGATCTCACGGTTTGTGCGTTCAGGCCCCGCATTGGGCTCTGTGCTGACAGCACAGAGCCTGCTTGGGATTCTCAGTCTCCCTCTCTCTCTCTGCCCCTTCCCCACTCATGCTGTGTCTGTCTCTATCAAAATAAATAAATGAATAAAACTTTAAAAAGAGAGAGAGAGAGAGAGAGAGAGAGAGAGAGAGAGATGAGGTCGCACACAGAGACATCAGGGATGCCCGCGCACACAGGGAAAAGACCACACGAAGACGGGGAGAAGAAAGGCAGCAAGAGGACGGCCGTCTATAAGCCCAGATCTCAAACTTCCAGAACCGGAGAAAATAAATGCATCTGTTTAAGCCACTCAGTCTGTGGTACTTTGTTATGGCAGCCTGAGCAATCTAATAGAGGGAGGCACACGGTTTCCAGTCAGAATCAGGTTTGAATCTGGGCTCCACCACTCAACTACTGGCATGACCCCAACTAAGCCCCTTAGCCTTTTGGAGTCTGTTTCCTGTCTGTCAAACGGAGATGCCACAGCCCTGAGTGACGTGAGGAGAAGATGAAAACACACAGCCGGCCTCGGGCAGAGCCAGGGCTCTGCCCAGGACCTCAGCCTCTAAGCCCTGGGACTCAGAGCCACGGCACGGTCTCGGAGCCCAACTTCCTTGGGCCCCACACCCATAGCTGGTATTCTGTAAGTAAGGACAATGAGCCCAACTGGCAAATTTGCCTACATTTTGAAAATTTAAGTGATCCCGCCAACTGCTAAGGCCTAGGACTTTAGGGCTCTTTACTTGGCCCTGTGTAAATGTACAATTTTCAAAAAAGTTAATGAGTGGAAAAGCACATAAGACTTTCAACCTTGTCTATGGTAAGCTTGGCAGTTAGAGACATAAAACTGTAACTGAGGCACCAGCATCCATTCATGTGATGGAGGAGTATACAAATAAAGTTGCCTTTTTATAGTTGGCCTTCGATTTTTCTTCTCCATCTCTCTGTCTTTTTTTTTTTTTTTTTTTTTGGTGACTCAGTAGTCTTAAAAAAAAAAATCTCCTGCAAGAAGAAGGCAGAGAATGACATATTCAGATGGAGGAAAGGAGGGTGTGATGCTTACAGCCTGTAGCTTTGGATTTGTAAGGACGGCATTAACAAGATTATTTCCCTGAGGTATGTGGTTTGTGGTTAGTATGAACTCTCATAAGAATCTCGACTGTAAATTCACCACCCAAAAAGTTAGCCTTTCATATCCATTAACTAAGAAAAAAATTTTTCCAATCCTTTATGTATTTTTAAAAGCAACAACAGAATACCCAGCCAGGTACAAGCATTAACTAATATCACTGTGGAATGTTAATTTAAAATAGAGTCTACAAATAGGAAATTATTTACAGAACTTAACACCTAGGTACAAATATAGTAACTTCTTTAACTGCTATGGATTGGTCATAAGCTAACCCCAATTTTGCCCAGTTCAAGCAGAACTAATTCACCTGGAATGTCTTAACACATAAGATCCTAGTACCTCAGGACTTCAAATCTATGTCGGAAGGTATTCCCATGAGACTGCCATTAAGCCAGGCATTGACACCCCGACCCACCACAACCCTCGGACCTTCTGAGAGACCAACAGAACGTTAAAGCAGGAGGGAAATCTGCATGGGGTTACTTATGCAGGTACCACCCACACACAAGGCACTCTGAAGGATTCCTGCTGGAGGCGCACAGAATGAGGAACGGGAACAGAGCACAGACGTGGACATCCACACGAGTGAGGTGGGCCATGAGGAACAGGGTGTGGATGGGGCAGTCACACACAGACCTAGCCAACTGCCACTCTGTGCAAATTCAGATCTTCCCATATTTATTTTTATAAAAGCCTACAGATTTGAATTTTTAAATGTGAAATGTGATTTTTAAAAGCCTTACATAGACACCTAGTTTACTTCTTTTTTTTGAGGGAGAGAGACAGAGACAGAACCCATGTGAGAGGAAGAGAGAATCCCAAGCAGGCTCCATGCCCATCGTGAAGCCCAATCCAGGGCTTGATCCCACGACCCTGGGATCATGACCTGAGCCAAAATCAAGACTCAGACATCCAACCGACTGAGCCACCCAGGTGCCTCTGGTCTACTTTTTAATTGAAGGGTGACATACATAGACAAAAGTGCACAGGTCAAACGTGTACAACTCAAGGAATTATCAGAAGTGAATGTACCTGTGCAACCACCATCCAGGTCAACAAATTGAATATTACCAGACTCCGAGAAGGCCCCATGTGCCTCTTTCCGAGTTCTACCCCTTCCTTCCATTCCACAGGTGGCACAGGTTTGTTTTGCCTGTTCTGAAGTTCATAGTAGTTGAATCACACAGCATGTACTGGTTTACAGCTGCAGAGGAGTGTGGAGATGGTAACCCTCCAATTCACAGACCTTGTATCTCTGAACAAAGACACACAGGTGGCACTTTACGACCCTAAGGGGAAGAGAAAGGAGACTGAAGTGGATTTACAGCAGAGAATGACTTGGAATCATGGAACCCTCAAGGAGTCAGAGAGTCTGAGATAAGAAGGAACCAGGCATGGGTGGAGTGGGATGGTCAAAGTCCCATAGGAGGGGAGGTTGTTCCTGGATCAAAGGGACGGCAAAAAGACAGGGACAAAAAAATAGGGGTGGTGGCAGGTGCCAGTGGGAGAAAGCCAGAGTTCAAGATTCATGGCCACCAGCAAGGCAGAAAGTAAGCAAACTGGGAGAGGCCACAGCCAGTGCCGGCTGGGACCAATGCCAGTGCCCAGAGATCCTGCATTTTCCCTAGGAGACCAGACTTCTCTGGAAAGAGAATTCACTGGATTCCTGAAAGGAGGAATCAACAATTTTAATCTACTCTTTCTTAAAAACAAACAAACAAAAAAACACTTAAAAAAAAACCCTTTAAAAAAAGGGGGGGGGGGGGGGGTCAGAGCATGGAGCCTGTTTCAGATTCTGTGTCTCCCTCGCTCTTTGCCCCTCCCCCCCATTTGCACTCTGTCTCTCAAAAATAAAAATCAACATTTTTCTAAAAAAAATAAAATAATAGGGGCGCCTGGATGGCTCAGTTGGTTGGACGGCCGACTTCGGCTCAGGTCATGACCTTGAGGTCTGTGAGTTCAAGCCCCGCATCTGGCTCCATGCTGACAGCTTGGAGCCTGGAGCCTGCTTCAAATTCTGTGTCTCCCTCTCTCTGCCCCTTCCCCATTCGCACTCTCTGTCTTTCAAAAATGAATAAATGTTAAAAAACAGTTTTTAATAAAATAAATTTTTTATTAGACCATTTCAAACAGACGCAAAACAGAACAGTGTAGTAAACACCTTAGCTTTAAAATTATCAACATTCTGGGGGCGCCTGGGTGGCGCAGTCGGTTAAGCGTCCGACTTCAGCCAGGTCACGATCTCGCAGTCCGTGAGTTCGAGCCCCGCGTCAGGCTCTGGGCTGATGGCTCGGAGCCTGGAGCCTGTTTCCGATTCTGTGTCTCCCTCTCTCTGTGACCCTCCCCCATTCATGCTCTGTCTCTCTCTGTCTCAAAAATAAATAAACGTTTAAAAAAAAATTAAAAATAAAATAAAATAAAATAAAAAAATAAAAAAAAAATAAAATTATCAACATTCTGTATCCTTTTTATTCGTTCCTCCCCCCGCCCTCCATTAATTTTTTACGCGCCCTCCGTTAATTTTTTACACATCTTTTGCGGGAATCATGGTAAAAAATTTACTGACACTGAAATGCACAAATCTGAGCCTGTTTCATTCTGACAGGTGGAAACGTGTGTAACACACCCCCTAGTACCATCAACATATTCCCGTCTCCCAATAAAGTTCCCAGGTGCCCCTTCCCAGTCGATCCCAGTGGCCCCTTCCAGCACACCCCCCCCCCCCCCGCCCCCGGAAGCCCCAGCTATTCCTATTTGTTTTCTCCACAGACTAGTTTTGCCAGTTCTAGAACTGCATATACATGGAATCATATGCAGGGGGTATTTTTCTGTGGAAGGTTTGCTTCACCCCATGTAATGCATGGGAATACGAAAAGAGCAGTTTTAAAATTCAGTTTGGGCCAAACCATATAGACACATCCTCATCACCTTCTCACACCATCTTATGTGGATAGCTAGAAGATAAACAACTGAGACTAAAAATAACCAATGCTGGGATTCGGAGCCATGAATTTCAATGGATTACTCAAGTCCTGCTTTCTTCCTTGGGTCTTATGTTCTAGATACCAGTGGCTGCATATTTTAGCAGTAACTCTCTCAGAGCTCTGACCGACAAGAGCTGACTTGCAATATACTCCATGAAGCAAGGTGTTTATCACTATTTTTTTTCCTGTCTCCTGCCCTGGTTCTTCCTCCTTAAGCAAGAAAACAGGAGTAAAGTATGGAAAAACTGTGGAGTTTTCTGTGAACACAAAAGACACATCTTCTCACTAAACTGGCAGCTGCTTAAGGGAAAAGATGCATCTTTGACTCAGTCTTCTATCCACCCAGCCCCCTGCCTTGGCTCTGTGTATACAGCAGGCACTCAACAAATGCCTGTCTCTTCATTATTTGTTCTTCCTTGAAAATGTCAATCCTGCCCAGATTTGGAAGGCGAAAGAGCAGAATGGCCAAGGCCAAGAATTTATGGTGCTTTCCTTTTCCCATTTGTAAAAACACTGGCAGGAGAGCAGGCACCTATGCTCAGAGACTCTGTGTGAGCTGAGAAATTCACGTAATACAATCGGCCCAGCGCCTGGCAGAGGACAAGTATCTATAGATACACAGACATCAGCTCCTGTTCTCTGTCCCGGCCTCCCAGCTGGCCCTGTCAGACATGAATTGCGTTCAAACCCTTTCCAGACTCTTCCCAAGGCGTCTGATCTGGCCCCTCACACTGGCCTCATCTAAAACACAATCAGTAGTGGGGATGCCTGGGTGGCTCAGTTGGTTGAGTGTCCGACTTTGGCTCAGGTCATGATCTCACGGTTTGTGAGTTCGAGCCCCGTGTTAGGCTCTGGGCTGACAGCTCAGAGCCTGGAGCCTGCTTTGGATTCTGTGTCTCTCTCTCTCTCTGCCCCTCCCACACTTATGCTCTGTTTCTCAATAATAAATAAACGTTAAAACAAAAATTAAAAACACAATCAGCAGTGAATCCAGGTTTTGCGGCACCTGAAAACTTATACCATTTGGGGGCGCCTGGGTGGCTCAGTTGGTTGAGCATCTGACTTCAGCTCAGGTCATGGTCTCATGTTCGTGAGTTCGAGCCCCACATCGGGCTCGCTGCTGTCAGCACAGAGCCCGCTTCGGATCCTCTGTCCCCCTCTCTCTCTGCCCCTCCACCGCTCTCACTTGCTCTCTCTCTCTCAAAACTTACACCATTTGGAGGTACTTTTAAAGAAAGAAAACACAAAAAATCTTACATTTGCAAACTATACAAAAAAACAAAGACCAAACCAACACAGTACTAGGACCCTCTCTATTGCTGCTCTGCCCCCAGGATTCTCAACCTCACCAACCTGCCACGCACAGAACACGGGGGCCCTATCTCAGCTTCTCCGTCAATCCTACTCCTCAACCCAGCCACCAAATCCACTGGATTCCAGGTCCTCAAACTCCACTGCACATGCCTCTCCTGCCCATGCCTAGCATCACCCGAAGTTAGACGCACAGTGCAGGTAACAGCCTCTTAGCCTCACCGTCCACTTTTCATCACCCCCACAGAGCCAAACTCCACAAGTCCACTGGGGTCAGTCTCCCTTCCTATCCCCCCTGCTTCTGTTCTTCAGACACATCCTCCTCCTGCCCTCCTCGGTGAGGC
The DNA here is from genome assembly GCF_023721935.1 of Panthera uncia. Taxonomy (NCBI): domain Eukaryota; kingdom Metazoa; phylum Chordata; class Mammalia; order Carnivora; family Felidae; genus Panthera; species Panthera uncia. The sequence continues at coordinate 68,072,596 of NC_064807.1, forward strand.
AGCCTTTCACGCTGCTCTCTACCTGGACTGCCAACCCTCCGCCACTCAATGTCAAAATCGATCCAAAAGTCCCCTCCCCTGAAGCCCCCCCCCACCAAAGAAAATCCACCTCTACACAACTTCCCCTGTCCAGCTACGATGGTGCCTGGTCTTTCTGCCTGGTATTATGGTTATCTGGGAAGCATAAGGAGGCGGCACAGAGCTCCAAAGAGTCAAAAGAACAAACATTCCTTTCTGGGTTTAGCATTCTTTTTTTTTTTTTTTTTTTTTAACGTTTTATTTATTTTTGAGACAGAGAGAGACAGAGCATGAACGGGGGAGGGGCAGAGAGAGAGGGAGATACAGAATGGGAAGCAGGCTCCAGGCTCTGAGCCATCAGCCCAGAGCCCGACGCGGGGCTCGAACTCACGGACCGCAAGATCATGACCTGAGCCGAAGTCGGCCGCTCAACCGACTGAGCCACCCAGGCGCCCCTCCTTTCTGGGTTTAGCTACCCCCTCAGACAAATGGGAATGAGAACATACATGAAGATCCAACATTCTCAGCAGGGCTCAGAATCTGTGGGCAACCTCAGCCCTATCGTGAGCCTTAAGTTCCTTTCTCAGGGAACTTAATGTGCCTTCTCGGGGCCACTGCGGATCCTTCTATACCAAAGTGCAGCTGCTCTCGTGGCTGCAAAGATAAAATTTCTCCCTCCCATGACAAGGACCATATCTCTCCACACCTTTCTTCACATATAAGAGGCAATACAGCGTAAAGATTAAGAACATGTTTGGGGCGCCTGGGTGGCTCAGCTGGTTGAGCACCCGACTTTAGGTCAGGCCGTGATCTCATAGTGTGTGGGTTCGAGCCCCGCGTCGGGCTCTGTGCTGACAGCTCAGAGCCTGGAGCCTGCTTCAGATTCTGTGTGTGTCTCTCTCTGCCTCTCCCCTGCTCGTGCTCTCTCTCTCTCTCTCTCTCAAAAATATACTAATCAATCCTAAGACATTTGAGAGAAATCTATAACAAAACTGACCCACTCTGATTAAATCAGGAACTTGAACTGTAGAATCCATCCTGGTTCTTCTGCTCTGCAGTTTCCTGAGGGGTACCTCTCAACATTTCTGCTCCTGGAGCTGTAGCATATGTTGTTCTGATGTTGTAGATTAATTCTCTCTTCAAGTTGCCCTTCAATTTCCACTTCACATGTTAAGTTTATACTTCTAATCTCTAAAGGTCAAGGTCAACAGCAGTCAGAGCAGACACCAGTAGGACAATGAAGAGGCCAAGAGCACTTATGTGCTGTGTGGGCTCTAGCATGTTGCTTGACTTCTCTGTGCCTTAATCTCCTCAAATGTATAATGAGGATGCTAACAGAGGATATCTAACTAATACGGTTGTGAGGAGTCAATGAGTCAAGCCATGTAAAGTGCTTACGTTAAAGTTAATGGTCAATATGCTCTGGAAACACTATGCTAAGTGAAAGAAACCAGACACAAAGCGGAATTTGGTACGATTCTGTTTATACGAAATATCCACAGTTGGCAAATCCACAGAGACAGAAAATAGATTCGTGGTCGCCAGGGGCTGGGAGGAGGGGAGAATGGAGAATGGCTGTTTAATGGGTATATCGTTTCCTTCTGAGATTGTGACATTGGTCTGGAGCTAAGTAGTGATGATGGTGATGTAGCACTGTGAGTGCACCAAATGTCACTAATGATAACTTTTTTTTAAGAGACAGAGAGGCAGAGACAGAGAGAGAGAGAGAATCCCATGAAGGGCAGAGAGAAAGAAAGAGAAAGAAGCAGGGCTCACCTGATGCGGGGCTCGAGCCCACAAGCCATGAGATCATGACCTGAGCCAAAGTCAGATGCTTAACCAAATGAGCCATCAGAAGCCCCTAATGATAAATTTTTTATGTGTGTTTTACCAAAAGAAAATCATTTGCAAAAAAGAAAAAAAAAGTCAATAATGTTTTCTATTACTCAAATTACTACGTAGACAACTCCTATGACAGGAAATGTACCGGTTCCCATGCAAGGCAGAAGTGCCCCACAGGGTCTTGACGGGAAGAGGAAATGCTCTGTAGGAGCAGGATGGGTGTTGGGGACAAGCCTCATGCATGTGGTAGCATCTGAGATGTGCCCTGAAAGATGGTTAGACCCTTCTGAGGTAAGAACCAGCCAGTAAGAAGGGGAAGAACACAGCAAAAGTACGCAGGTGAGACGGAAAGTGTGGGGGCTGCAGGTGGAGGCTGCCAGAGACGCCACAGGGTGGGAGCCCTGGGGAAGACCCGTGTGGAATACGGAGAGCCTGGAAAGGATTTTAGGTCTGGTTCTGACATCTACTAGCTGTGGGATGGGCAAAAATCTCCCTGCTGAGCTTTCTGTAAAACCGGAATGCCCAGAACTCTCTTAAAAAGGTGCTATGAGGGGCGCCTGGGTGGCGCAGTCGGTTAAGCGTCCGACTTCAGCCAGGTCACGATCTCGTGGTCCGTGAGTTCGAGCCCCGCGTCAGGCTCTGGGCTGATGGCTCGGAGCCTGGAGCCTGTTTCCGATTCTGTGTCTCCCTCTCTCTCTGCCCCTCCCCCGTTCATGCTCTGTCTCTCTCTGTCCCAAAAATAAATAAAAAATGTAAAAAAAAAAAAAAAAAAAAAAGGTGCTATGAGGACTAAATATTTCACCACGGAAGGTCAAAGCTCGATCCAAACCTAGAACACTACACAAATGGAAGGGGTGTGACGCTGTGGAATGCTAGTTCTCAAACTTGGCTGCACAATGGTATCACCTTGGGAGTCTTCAAACATCGTGATCACCGGGTCCCTGGAGGTAGCAGCCTGGAGTGTGCCCGGGCGAGGCCAGGGAGTAAAGACAGCAGCGATGTGAGGAAGGCTGGAACACGGTACCGAGCGGACCCCCGGGGCCCAGATGATGTACAAGCCTGACACCACGGGGCCTCCTTAAACCGTGACTGTTCGTGCGCTGACCCTAGGTGACCACAGCAAGGTTCAAGTCATTCGCTCTCCTTTTTAAGAGGGACAGGAGATGTGCAATGCAATGCAAGAATAATTCCATACCCGACCCCAACTAAGCTCTTTGTGAGCAGGCCCCACCTTTTTAACCACTTCAGAGTTCCCACGCCGGGCCTCAAGCCTAGTGGATGAGGTCTATTTTTTTGTAGCTGTTGTTAACCAGTGAAATAGCTGCAATAAAACAGGCCTTGTCAGGAAACAAACTGTAGCTCCCGGACAACTCATCTATGTGAAGAGCTCCTTCCCCGAAGTGAGTTAATAAGACGAATGGCACGTTCCAGTAATTCAAGTACACACGATTCTGTTTCTTTTAGAAGACGGCACGTAATTTTTGCATTTTTTTTCTTCAGGGGTCTCAGAGGAACTATCCACCACGGCTTTCAGAACAAAGCTAAATACTTTTGGACTTCAAAGCAAAATAAACCCTCTATAGAATACTGACACATCCTGAATAAATACTTCCGACCTTGGACTCCCCGCTCTCCCATTAAAATATCCCACCATCCGGACGGACCTCCCGGTTTCAGCGTTCACCCTCGAGAATCCCATGGGTCGTGCCGCTGCCAGCTCGTATGCATGGACCGGGGCCAGTTCCGGGCGAGTCTGAGCCCTTCCCTGGACTCTGACCGGCCACTCTCACGGCCATCCATGCAGCACTCGTGCCACTCGATACAGGCGGCAACCGACCGAGTACACAGCTCGGACCTCGAGTCTCTGGCCCCGGCAAACAGGAGCAATAAAAGGAGTCCGGTAAGCGAGATGCCGTGTGACGGGCTGTCAGAGTGCACTGCGGGTTAATAACTAACCTTCATAAGCCTTTACAGTTTACCCGGTCTTCCCTGGATGAAGCCCGTGTCCCTTTCTAGGCCAGGCGACAGGGCAGGCAATGCTTCTTCTGGGCCAGGGGGAGAATCACAGCCGGCTTTCAGGAGAGGTAGGGGAGTCTGAGAGGCAAAGAGCTTGCTGACCGTCAGCTGACTACAGACAGCGGGCAGCCAGGAGGACTGCGTGCAGGAAACTGCTCTTCTTACACGCTAATTACTGCTCATTTGCCACAGGTGAGCAGCAGCGAGTGTTCCAAGGCAGACAGGAAAGACCTGCCATCCCAGAATGAGGCTCTGGACCATGTGATCTCCAAGGGCTCCTTTCGGGGCACAACCCAGTGGGTCCCACTGCCCTGCCATCTGCCCCATCTCCCTTCTCTCTGAAGAGTTCATTGATTCTGCTCCCTAAAATGTCTGCTGGCACCTGCAGCCGGAACAGATGGAAAGGGCTCACCGGGGACCTCCCAGAAAATGTAAAGGAACCCAAACAGGAGTGCACTAGAGAAAGAACGAGTCCAAGGTCAAGGAGGCATTCAAAACTTCAGTCAAGGAGCCGATGAAGAAACAGGAATTAGATACAGAAGAAAAAGAAAAGACAGGCACTCTTTCATCAAATCTACTGAAAACTCCAGAGATAAAAACTTTGGACCTTTTCAAAGAAGCAATATCCAGTGAAAAACAGAGGATGCTTGGACGCATTGGCAGGGCCTGAGCAAGGAGCAGGAATCTTGGATGTAGTACTTCAAGCCTCCGTGCCTTTGCATATGCCGATCTGGCCACCAGGAAGGCTATTCTCCCATTCGTCTTCAGAGCCCAACTTTCTCTCTGAAATTCTCTGGCTGCCCATTTTGCCCACTCAGTCCCACCATTAGACCTTTCTTTGAGCTTGAAGTTCTCTATGGCACTCTTCACACCAGGTGTAATAACTTGTCTCCACACAACCTTCTTGAGGGCAAAAAACCTGTCTTAATTGTTCTCTGTATGCCCTGAGTCAGACGCTTTAAACAATGCCAGCTCTCTATACCAAGTGCATCTCAGGGTAACTGAATGTTGAGGATGCCATCGATAAAATCCAGAAAGTGGGAAACTATTATAGGACAAATCAACAAATTAGTGTTAAAAAAAAAAAAAAAAGGTGGGGAGAGGGGAAAACTCTAGATTAAGTGTTTTAAATTGTTGGGTGGGGAAAATGGAGATGTTGGACAAAGGGTACAAACTTTCAGTTACAAGATGAACAAGTTCTGGGGGTCTAATATACAGCAATGGGACTACAGTTAATTAAAATGTTGAAACTGAAATTTGCTAAGACAGTGGATCTCGGGGTGCCTGGGTGGCTCAGTCGGTTAACTGTCAGATTTTGGCTCTGGTCATGATCTCACAGTTTGTGGGTTCAAGCCCAGCATCGGGCTCTGCATTGACAGTGAGGAACCTTCTTGGGATTCTCTCTCTCCCACTCTCTCTGCCCCTCCCCAACTCATGCTTCCTCTTTCTCTCTCTCTCTCTCTCAGAAAAAAAAAAAAAGACAGTGGATCTTAGAAATTTACTAGGATACACACAAAAACTGTAACTGGTGAGGCAGTGGATAGGTATGTTCATTAGTTGGTGCCCAATAACTGGTTTTGCAATGTATACCTATATCAAATCACCAAGCTTCATACCTCAAATGTATATGATTTTTATTTGTCAATTATACCTCAGTAAGCTAGGGAAAAATATTTAAAAATTTTTTTAAAAAGACCTTTACATAGAATATCAACCAAATGCAATGGAAGGGCCTTTCTGACAACCAAACAGGAAGATTTGAACACTGACTAAATATCTTTTTTTTTTTTAATTTTTTTTTAACGTTTATTTATTTTTGAGACAGAGCATGAGCGGGGGAGGGGCAGAGGGAGAGGCAGACACAGAATCTGAAACAGGCTGCAGGCTCTGAGCTGTCAGCACAGAGCCCGACGCGGGGCTCGAACTCACGGACTGCGAGATTGTGACCTGAGCCGAAGTCGGCCGCTTAGCCGACTGAGCCACCCAGGTGCCCCTACACTGACTAAATATCTGATACCAAAAAACTGTTATGGGTTTTTTTTTTTTTTTTTACTAGTATAGTGGATATATTTATAAAAACAGCCCTTACGTTTTTTGAAATGTGTACTGAAATACAACTTTGAAATTACAGGTTTGGAATTGGCTTTAAAATAATCAGGAAGGGACGGCAGTGAGGATACTGACGGAACAAGAGTGGTCAGACATGGGAGATGAAACTCGATAATGGGTACTTGGGGTTCATTACGTTCATTATGTGGTGGGTACATGGGGTTCTCTCTACTTTTGAATGTGCTTAGAAATTTCAATAATAAAAATTGAGGAAAAAAAAAAGTAGGCAGAATTGAAGTGAAATCCATTTAGACCCTACAATTGCTCACCAAAAGCCACCAGCAGCAAGTACTTCAGTTCATGCACAGCGAAACTGAAGTCAAAACACGAATCCCCACGTAGTGAGGAAAGGCCTGCATGGAGACTCGGACACAGGTGTTCTCGCTTGTTCCATGGACGTTACCTGAGAAGAACAAGGGGCCTGGGAGACAATCTCAGAAAGACAAGCTGGGAAAACCCTGAACACAGCAAGAAAAATAGGACAACTGAAAACCAGGCAAAAATCACAGAACAAAGCATTCCAGGAGGAAATATGGTTATGGTAAAATAAAACAAAAAAAGCTGCATGATGCCAAGTGTGGAAGAGTGGATTCACAGATGCTTTTGTATACGGCTGGGACTCTGGGAAAACTATTTTGCAGGATCTTGAAAGGCCCTGCCCACGGCCCTCTTGGCCACCGCGTGCCCAGGAGAGACGCTTGCTTGCATATATGCACCAGGAGACCAATTCCAGGAGGTTCAAAGCAGCATTTTTTCCTAACAGCCCCAAACTGGAAACATTCCAAATGTCCACCAGCAAAGGATACATTTCAGTAGATTCGTGCAATGGAATACTACCAAGCAGTAACAACTACAGTTAGCTCATCGATATAAACGAATCTCATGAACACAATATACTGAAAAAATCCACTTATAGAAAGTTCACAGACATACAAAATTAACAATATATCATTTAGAGAAACATACACATGCAGTAAACCTAGAATATAGAAAAGGAAAGGATGAGACACGAATTTCAGGAGAGCGGTAGGGCAGGGAGTGTGGCTGGGAGGAGGTGGGGGGCTTTCACAGCATTAGTGATGTCTTTGTTTTTAAGCTGGGGGTGGTGGGTACATGGATGTTCACTGTATTATTTTTCTTTAAACTACTCATGTACACTCTTTTGTATTTATATTTTCATCACTAAAAAACTTAAAGACGGAGGGCCTGACAACACCAAAAAATTCGGACAAAAACGTAAGGGGGAAACTATCAGATAACCGGAGAGGATACCAGCATTGTGCAGAAGAGTCAATAAAACCACGAGGGTAAGGCTGGGGACATCCAAGTCTCTGATGGCAGAGCCACTAATGAACAGGCAGGACGGAGTTTGGAAGGTCCGGACCTGCACAAAACTCCATCACCTGGATGAATGGATAAACCAAATGTGCTTATACACGCCCTGGAATACTACTCAGTCTTAAAAAGGAGTAACATTCTGACACATGCTACACGGACAGACCTCAAAGCCATCACGCTACGTGAAAGGAGTCAGACACAAACGGATAAATATACCATTCCACTTACATAAGCTATCTGGAGTAGTCAAATCCACAGAGACAGAAAGTAGAAGGGTGGTTGCCAGGGGCTGGGGGGAGGGGCCTGGAGAATTCTTGTTTAATGGGTACAGAGTTGCAGTTTGGAAAGACGACAACAATCCGGAGACAGATGGTGGTGACGGCTGCACAACAATGTGAATGTGCTTCACACCACTGAACTGTGTACCTAAAAGCGGTTACTTACATTCTACCACACACACACACACATACACACACACACACACAAATCTATAGTTCAAAGTGGTTGCAGCCTAGCAAGCAAGCAGGTAGGCTAAAGGAGAAGCATTGTGACCCTCAGCCTGCCCGAACAGAGGTCAGATACAGTAAGGACGACAACATTCACAAGAAAAGAAACAGGCATGGGGGAGACAGGACGGGGCCGAGGGATGCCAGCTCCGCAGCCACCTGCTGAACCAGGCGGTCCACATCCTCCCAGCTGGGCTGGCCTCACGGACAATCCTACTTTTGGGACCACGCTCAGTGCTGGGAAACCGGGAAGCTCCGGATGATCCCAGAAGTAGCACAGGACCCTTGGGATACCATCTTCTAGTTCTGAACTCCAACAAGGAAGTGCTGGGCACTCAGCCAGCTAGGACTTTAGGGAAAAGAGCCTGAGAATGATAGAACCCAAGTGCCAAAGAGGCTGAAAGGCAAAGAAGTACAGGAATGACCAAGGGGCGGAGGGGCGGGGGAGGGGGGCGGTTATGGCATGAAATTCTGAAGGGTCAAATCGAAAAGGAGTTCCAAGGAGCACACATTTCAAACAGGGAGGTTGAGTGTGCACAGCATGGGCTGGGGGAAGAGCATTGGAAAAGGAGGCAGGAAACCCAGATTCAATTCTGGCTCTACCACACTTACTACCTGAGTGGCCCAAGGCCACATGCACCCTGAGATCATGTGTAAACGGGATAATGATACCTTCCCACATGGTGGCTATTAAGGGAAGTGACACCGATTCTGCAAGCCTAGGGGGCAGGGTTGCCTAACAGAGAAGATACCAGGTGCCCTGCCTATCAGCCGCCAGTCCCAAGACAGGTAGAGACAGGTGTTACTCACGTCACGCACATGCACACACACATACAGAGATCGAGGGGCATATTTAATCTCGAGTAATCACAAAAGAGGGCACCCAATTAGTGAGCGGTTTGTCAGGAAGGCTTGGATGGGAGAAAATAAAACTGATACCATGTTTATGCACATGTATAGGAAAGCTCAAAGACTGAAGGGAACCAGTTGCTATGCAGCAGGCTGGGAATGGGAAAATGCAAAATGCTTTTCTGTGTGCTAAGTTTAATGTTGTTCGATTAAGCACTTCTTAATAATGTAAGCCTACTTCTGACCTCAGTGTTGAAAACTTATGGCCATCAAACCAGAATGCACTCTGAGTGAAACTGTATTCGATGAGTATGACCAAAGACATAAATCTGATCCCTGGAAATCCCAACTGGCCTGCAAAGAAAGGACACCCTTCTGAGGCTCAGAGGTCCCCATCCACCTCAGGATCCCTGGGACAGGCTCAGTATCCACCCACCATCCACCCCACCAATGCCCGGTCCTGCTGTGAGAGGGCCATTCCAGACCACAGATGTCCTATGGCCAGACAGTCTGAGCTTAAAGCTGGAGTCTACCTTTACTAGCTACGTGACATGGGCAAGTTTTTTAACCTGTCTTCTGAGCCCCGATTTCTCCCCTCTACACATCAGGGATAACAGCAATAACACCATCAAAGTTTTTACAAAAATTCAACAAGCCAATCCCTTAAGCACTTAGCACAGCACCAGGCATACAGAAAATGCTCGGTTAAGCCTCAGCTCTTATTAGCTCAAGATACACATCTGCACTATAAAGGTTCCTCACTTGTTCTTTGAAGATTCAGGGACACAGCCAGAGCCCATAATCCTCTCCTACTTGAGTGCAGAGCCCAGGAAATGGGGTTTTCTGGCTCCCAACCTCCATGCAATTTGCACCTGCTGGGTCCTCTGCCCCGACACCTTCTGACCAAATCTACAGCTGAATTCCTGTGCATCATTTGGGACAACGTAATGTCACTTTGGGCATCAAACCATCTCCAACTCCACCCCACGGTTCAGCTGCTCACCCCTGCGCTGCCTCACGTGGAGCTACAAGTCACATACTGACACTGTTTCCCCTTCGAGATTCGAACTACCTCATCCCTCCTGGATCCCTCCCCAATGCTTAATGCAGTGTAAGTGCTCAGTAAGTCTTTGCTGACTAAAGAAAATACACTACAGGTAAACAAAAACATGTTTTGGAAAAAAATTAAAAATAAACAAGACATTCAAATCAAGTGGGACAAGTGAGATAAATCCAGGTCTAGAGAGAAGCCAAAGAGGCTGCAGAAGGGGCCCTGGGGGGGCAGAGGGGGGGAATTAGGGCAGAGAGGGCGCATCTGGGATGCTGCAAGGCTCCCACCCATCTCTGCCAGACCGGCTCTGGCTGGTAGCAGAGCATGCACAGCCCCGGCAGGGGAGAGAACCGTGATTACCCCAAAGCAGGTGTTCAGAACCCAAGCCCCCAGGTTCGACAGAATTCTATGGCCACGTCAGCAGGCCCTTTAACCTTCCAGAAAGCAGAGATGATGGTGAGGAGAGGCTCCGAGGATGGGGAACTAGCTTCTCACTCAGGCAGGAGCAGTGGTGGAGGCTCCCACTTTCACTCAGATCCCAGGGAATGCAAGGGGGGGGGGTGAGGGCCTCCACCCCAAAAAGACACAAACTCAGGGTCTGTGATCCCTATTCAACTATGCTGAAGTGATGGAGAGACATTCATCAACCCATACATGTTTATCATTTTGAGTACATCTTTATATCTAAATACAAAAAGAAAAAACTACAGATGAACACACACCACAATTTTTTTTTTTTTTTTTTTTAGAGAGAGCGTATGCACAAGCCGGAGAGAGGGGCAGGGGGAGACAGAGGATCCCAAGCAGGCACTGCACTCAGCACAGAACCAGATATGGGGCTCGATTCCACCACCCCAGCTGGGATCATGACCTGAGCCGAAATCAAGATTTGGATGCTTAACCAACTGAGCCACCCAGGCACCCCCCCATACACCCCAATTTTAACTGTGGTTATCTCAGATGAAATTTTAGATGTTTCCACTTCACTGGCTTCTCTACATTTTCTAATCTTTCTGCTTTAAGCATGTTCTAATGTGAAATGAAAGTGGGGGACAAAGGCACACACCCACCTGAAAAAAAAAAACCCAGCAAGATGAATCGGCAGCTGACCCTGCCCACAGGCAGTTGCCATGGGCCAGAGGAGGAAACCGGAGTGCCCACAGGCCCAGGTTCCTGCAGAGGGAAACCTCCAGGCAGAGCGGAGAAGGCTGGGCACAGGGACTCAGGCAGTAGAGAAGGATGAACATGTGTTTTGAGGACAAATTGTGGGTGGAGGATTTCTGTGGTTACTGAGTGGCTTTTTTTCCTAAGTCCCAATGCAAAAATTTAAGGGAAAGTACCCCCCCACACACACACACACACACTGACCTTTCGCTATTTCAAAATTAAACAGACCTGTGCCTTCATCCACAGCAGTGCACTAGGGATGGAATTCAATGAGATTATGCACGTGAAAGTGCTTAGCAAGTTAATATTTGTTCGGTCCTGGACCAGTGTAGGGTCATGTTACTGGCATGGGAAAGGCTAACAGACACCTCCTTCCCCCAATTAACACTGACGATCCAGCAAGTGCAAAACCACAGTTTGATTGAGGTCATGCCTGTATCCCATTTGGGAAGAAAAGGATGTTTACCATTCACCTCTCTTCCTCCCTGCACCAGCCTCCCCCCCAACCACCGCTGCCACCAACTATCCCTCCTTTAAAAGAAAGGTATTTTTATTTTATTTTTTTTTTAATTTTTTTTTAACGTTTATTTGTTTTTGAGACAGGGAGAGACACAGCATGAACAGGGGAGGGTCAGAGAGAGGGAGACAGAATCTGAAGCAGGCTCTAGGCTCTGAGCTGTCAGCACAGAGCCCGACACGGGGCTAGAACTCACGGACTGTGAGATCATGACCTGAGCTGAAGTCGGCGCTTAACTGACTGAGCCACCCAGGCGCCCCAAAACAAAGGTATTTTTAAAAATACACAAATTCATGACCCAGGTAGGGGTCCAAGGTTCCTCATGGTCTCAATCCCGGGCTGGGATGGGGTGGTGGTGCGGTCAGCACTGAAAGACCACCCTGAGCCAATACTTTCCCTCCAGGGCAGGAAAAGACAGGCCCCCCCAGAGGTCCAGGGCAAGGCAAGGTGTCCAGGGAAGCCAGAACCTCAAGAGAGGGTGGAAATGAGGAGCTGCCTGCCCCTATCTCTTGGGGTATCTCATATGGCCTCCCCCATTTCTTCCCACAACTGAGGTGAAGACCTCCCTGCCTCCAAGCTAGACCCCGCTGGACCTCCGCCTCCCTGTCCCCACACCCTCAACGGACTCCCCTGGCCAACAGCTGTGGCACTCTGCCCACTTCTCCAGGCCAGGCCCTCACCTGCCCCAGCCTCCACTCCGTGTGGCAAGAGTGGGCTCCCTAAACCTCAGGAGCGATACTGTCAACCCCCAGCTCAGAGATGGTCATTGCCCTCTCCCTGCCTACAGCAGTTTTTAATGCACAGCATGGCCACCCTCAGCTCTCAGTCCTACACCCAGAGTTCTTCAAAGGATACAAAGGGACCACGTTCATCAGAATCACCCAGGGTACTTGTTAGAAGTCCAACTTCCTGAACCTCTCAATCCGAAATTCTGGGCTTGGGGGCGCCTGGGCGGCTCAGTCGGTGAAGCATCCAACTCTTGACTTTGGCTCAGGTCACGATCTCATGGTTCGTGAGTTGGAGCACAGAACCTGCTTGGAATTGTGTCTCCCTCGCTCTCTGCACCACTCCCGCCCCTCAGTGTGCACGCAGCGAGCGTGCACTCTCTCTCTCTCTCAAAAACAAAATAAACATAAAAAAAAAAAAAAGTCTGGGGGTGGACCCTGGGAATTTTAACCGGAGGAAAAGAAAATCTCAGATGCACTCTGGAGTACACAGAAGTCAGAGAACCATTTTGCTGGAGTTTCTCATTGTTCAGGAAAATATGTCCTACTTCCAACTGCCAGAAACATATCTCATCCCCCTTCCGTGGTCCTGTGTCAGGACTAGGGAGTCAGTCTTCCTTCTTACCACTGATCCTACACTCACCTCAAACTCACCCGTTCCAACTCTTCCCTGAATGACTAACGGGAAGTCACTCTATCCACAGGCCTCAGTTTCCCATATACACAAAGGGCGGAATATGTGCTGTCTAGGGTTCCTTTCAACTCCAAAATAAGGTATATGCTCTTTGTGTTCCATCACATACATTCAGCTGGATCAGAGATTCTACTTCCAGAATTCTAAGAACTTGCAATTGGGTGTCAAGGGAGGCATTCTCTTCTCAGCTAAAGTGAAACTTTCAGGGGCACCTGGGTGGCTCAGCAGCTTAAGCGTCCAACTTCAGGTCATGAGCTCATAGGTTGTGAGTCTGAGCTCCGTATCAGACTCTCTGATGTCAGCACAGAGCCCACTTCTGATCCTCCGTTTCCTCTCTCTCTCGGCCCCTCCCCTGCTCACGTTCTCTCTCCCTCTCTCAAAAATAAACATTTTTAAAAAATTAAAAAATATGGGGCGCCTGGGTGGCGCAGTCGGTTAAGCGTCCGACTTCAGCCAGGTCACGATCTCGCGGTCCGTGAGTTCGAGCCCCGCGTCGGGCTCTGGGCTGATGGCTCGGAGCCTGGAGCCTGTTTCCGATTCTGTGTCTCCCCCTCTCTCTGCCCCTCCCCCGTTCATGCTCTGTCTCTCTCTGTCCCAAAAATAAATAAAGAACGTTGAAAAAAAAAAATTAAAAAAAAAAAAATTAAAAAATAAAAACTGAAAGTTTCAAAAAGCATCTCTCATACTACATATAACTTCTGATTTCCAGTAAAAAAGATGTTTAGGGGCACCTGCGTGGCTCAGTGGGTTAAGTGTCCGACTCTTGGTTTCAGCTCAGGTCACAATCTAACAGTTCATGACATCAAGCCCCACATCAGGCTCCCACGTTGACAGCACAGAGCCTGCTTGGGATTCTCTGTCTTCCCTCACCTCTCTCTCTCTCTCGCTCGCTCGCTCAAAAATAAACATTTAAAAAAAAAAAAAGATGTTTAGCCTTCCTGCCACAGCTCTTTTTGGTTTGTTTTTAGCATCTGTTACTAGACCTGCTTCCCAACTGGTTCCACAGGTCAAAGAGGCGGTATGAGAAGTGTGTAAGATTACAACCTCTGAGCAACCCTTCAGTACCCTGCTGTGTACTGAAGCCTTTATATCATCCTTGTCGCGTTATGCTCCCAACGTCTCCATTTGAAAGACCAAGAAGTCGATGCTCCCAGAATTCGAGCTGCCCAGGGCTACACAGCCAGCCTGAAAGGCTCCAGCACGGATCTTCCAAGTCTGAAGTTCTCCCCACTAGCACTGAACCACAATGAGCCAACGCTGAGTCCCAGATTCGGTGAAAGCAAACGTGCCAATGGCACCACCACTGGCCAAGAAGCCGTGCCCTCCGAGGCACGGCGGGAGCGCTAACCAGCCAGTCACGCACACCTCCTGACAGCTTTCCACACAGAGCTGCCGGGAGACTGTGCACGCAGGGGAGGGGGATACGGGGCTGAGCAACAGCCTCACGAGCAAAAGCGATGCCAGGGATTTAGTCAACAGAGAGCTAATATGAGTCAACAGCGGGTGCCGCTGCCAAGCACACTAATGGGATCTTCGGCTGCATTAATAGAAGGCAAGTGTCTAGGGTAGGACCGAGGGAGTCCTGCCCTGCTCGGACCAGACCACACCTGAGGGCTGGGCAGGGCAGGGCTGGTCTAAGGAGAGGGAGGCAGCACCTTCCAAGGACAGGTTTTCTGAAGAGGGGTGGCTCACGGCACCACTCTGGCTTGTAGGGTGAGCCAGGGACTCCCCTGGAAGCTGGGTTTGTCAAGCCCATTTTATTTTAAGCTTATTTATTTATTTTGAGAGAGAGAGTACGCACAAGCATGGGAAAAGAAGGGGCAGAGAGAGAGAGAGAGAGAGAGAGAGAGAGAATCCCAAGCAGGCTCTGTGCTGTCAGTGCAGGAGCCCGATGTGGGGCTTGATCTCACAAACTGTTGAGATTATGACCTGAGCTGAGATCAAGAGTCAAAGGCTTAACCGACTGAGCCACCCAGGCGTCCCAGCAAGTTACAGATGGATTTTTTTTTTTTTTTAAGATCCTTTTGTTCACATTTTACCCAAGACTGAGAAACCACAACAAAGGTTAAAAACGGGCCGGCATGCTAGGGGATGCAGCCTACCACCGGACAAGGAGGCTACAGACCCCATCTGAGGATGGCTGAAGACAATTACAGTTGCTTCTTCCTTTCCTAAATATAACCACTGGCCACGAGTTAGCCAAGGAGTAGACCTGACACAATAGGTATTCTAAAACATGCACAGGGGACACTGGATTTGAGATCCTATGACCCCAAGAGTCAAAATCTCCAGGAAGCCCTCTTAACTTGCCCATCCCCCAGGACCCTGTCTGGGTGAGCCTGTCACATCACTTAGCATCACTTAGAATAAAAAGGCATGTTTTTACCTGTGTTTCCCAAGAGCCTCCAGGCCACCTCTCCTTCACCTGTGCCCACAGCACAATGCTTGGCACACTGGACATGCTCAAGAAAAGGTGCCCTGGCATGGTCACACTGAAAGTGCTGTTGTGTTCAAGTCAATTTCAGAACCTAAAGTGTCCAGATTAGGGCCAATAAAATGGCTATGACAATACATAATCACTGTTAGTATGCTGAGCAAAGGAATTCTTGAAGCTAACACCACCAGAGGGTTTTAATTACAAAGGGGCCATAGTTAGCCCGGCAAGTGCACTGAGTGCCTGGGGAAGTGACAGGAGACAGAAAATCCAGCTTAGGGGTATGGCGGCCAAAGGTGAATCCTATCTGTGTGACAGGCAGCAATGCAACACCAGAGCCCAGGAAGCGGTAAAAATCCAGAAAAGCAGAAGAGGAAAATAATGATAAGCAGGGCTAAATGCCAAACAGGATAGCATAAAAAGTGAGCCCAGTGAAATGGGTCTTAGGAAGGAGCATGCGTGCTACAAATTCATCCACAAACTCACTGGGTTCTGGCCACCGGGTGCTAACCTCGTACTCAGAGAATTAATTACAGGAACTCACACTCTGATCTGAGAGGACGAGCACAGGAGACTGTGTGATGCAGTTCTGATATCTAATAAATCTTTAAATCAATGAGCCGTGCTCACTGGTAATTTTTCTTCATCATTCCTCCGGGAGGGCTCACATGACAAAAGCCCGCATTTTGTCTTTGGATGGGGTGTGTCCATATAAATAAAATTTCGGGTTCAGGACATCACATCCTAAAGCATGGAGAAATCTGCCATCATAAGAAAACCTGGGGAAATCTTTCGTCCAGCAACCTTTTGTAAAGTGGAGAAACCTTTCAATGTAAGCATCCCCCTCCCCCACGCGGAGCGAGGGCTCCCCCAGCCCTAATAAATCAGCATTGCTGGTCCAATCCCAACCAGATCATTGGTGTACCTGTCTGGGTCCATCCACCACACATGCACCTGACTCAGTTTGCATTTTTCATCTGAGAAACACCACTTAACGCCTGTCGCACAAACCTGACAGAAGCAATACATTTTATAAAATGAACCATCCCTGGGGAACCGACAAGAAAATCCTCAAGGAGCACGGTCAAAGTTCCCATGGAGAGCTTTCCTCTCCCTGATCCGAGATGGCAAAATACGCCACATCCTCTCCACACAGAAGCTGCCCACCTCTCCACTCCTCCAAGCTCTTCAGGCCTCCTCTCCCAGCTCAATACAAGCTGGAAAGCCTCAATCCTGGGGAGGAGTAACATTTTCATGCTATTTTAAAGACAACAGCTCTAAGCACAGGAACGCTGGCTCCTTTTCCATGAATAAAAAGGCCCCAAAAGGGTATTATCATGACAAAATGATATTCTATGGAGAGCACTAGGAACCACAAAAATAAAATTGCCATAAATTGAAACCTTCTCAAAATTAAACCTAAGGCAGCATTAAACTCCAAGGCCAAGCAGGTTCTGATTTTCCCATCTAAAACCCTTACAGGTCCCTAGTTCTCTCCCGAAATCTAAAGAATTTCCCCCACCAGGTAAGGCCTAAGTGTTTCCTTTGCAAGTCTGGGTATGTTATTTTTTCCGCATGAAACCCTCGGAATAACCTGTAACATTCATCTAAAAGCTCAATCAGCGCT
Source organism: Panthera uncia (assembly GCF_023721935.1). Classification (NCBI taxonomy): domain Eukaryota; kingdom Metazoa; phylum Chordata; class Mammalia; order Carnivora; family Felidae; genus Panthera; species Panthera uncia. The sequence goes on from NC_064807.1 coordinate 68,089,489, forward strand.
GTGTCCTCAGTCACACCCAAAGATTCCCAAAGGCACCGTCTGCCGCAGCGCCAGGTGCCCAGTAGGCGCCCCATTAATGTGCGGATTTGATTTGATCACATCTGGCCCCTTCGGGCTAGAAAGCCGGACGCCCTGGCGGGGACAGCAGCGCCAACCTAGCTATCTGCTGCAGGGGGGCGGGGTGCAACCACCTGTGGGCGGGTGGCCCCGGACCCGGCGCCGCCGCCCGGGGGTGCCTTGGCTGCCCCACGCACGTTGCCCAGGGCGCAAAGTCCGGCGCGCCAGGCCGCGTGGGGGCCCCAAGGCCAACTCCCGGCGCCCCAGCAAAGGGCTCTGCAGGTGCAAAGTTGGCCAGGTCCAAGAGAGTCGATTTTAGAGTTAGCTCCCAAGTCGCCCACCTGCCTCCCCCCCCCACCTCTCCGCGACACTAAGGACTGTAGGGACTCTTTGGGATGGGGCGGGGGCGGGCATCGAGAAAGGGAGAGAAATGGTCCCTACACTGCCTCCCAAACTTGGGGCACCTGCTGGGCAGCTGGGGACGAGGCTTCTCCTTCCTGCCGTCTCCACAAGGCCTGATGGCGACTTTGTGGGGGCAAGCAGGCCACCTCGAGGCAGCCCCGCATTGCTTTGAGATTTTTCTAAGCAATAACCCAGCACCAAGAAGGCCCCCGCTGGAACCCAGGGGGCGGAAGGGGAACGCGGGTCACCCGCGCCAGGGGGCGGGGACTCGGGAAGAGGGGACTGGGTGAGCTGGGGAGGGAGTGAGGCCCAAAGGACTAGGTGGGAACCGGAGAAGGCGCAATCCAGCAGCGCAGTGTCCCAACGAGGGGGCACAAGCCACGGATGGGGTTCCAGAAGAGACCGGGACGGGGTGGCCCGAGAGGGAAGCAGGGGTAGGAAGTGATCGCAGGAGAAGGGGGAAGGGATCCTTGGATCTCCCAGAGGGGAGCAGCGGGGGAGGGGAGCTGCCCCAAGGGGTGTCAGTACCCCGGGTCGGCCCCGTCACTCACCGGCAGGTCCACGCTCACTTCAGTCCCGTCGAGCAGGAAGACACGGCAGTACAGGGTGGCCTTGGCAGCGCCGGCGGCGGAGATGTGCACCGCCGCACCGCCGGTGAGCAGGGGCCCGCCGCCGGCCGGGAACACGCTGCCCCCCGGAGCCGCGGGCAGCGTCGAGGAGGCGGCGGCGGCGGCGGCCGGGCCCCCCCGGGGTCCCCCGTCGCGCTCGTCCCCCAGCGCGGCGGCCCCGCGCCCCGCCGCGCCCCGCGCGT